>NC_013044.1:0-348527 GCF_000090985.2 Micromonas commoda | reverse complement strand
AATTGGAGCACCTCCCGCCCGGTCACGTCCACGCTCACCCCCGTCTGGCTCTTGCCGCTCGAGTCGTAAAACTTGGGGGTGAAGTGAAAGATGCCCGCGCCCAAAAACTCGTTTATCAGCAAAGCCTCGTACGCGTAGTTGACGAAGGACAGGGACGTGAGCCAGCCGACGACGGGATTGGTCGACGTGGCGGTGTCTCCCTGCCTGTTTAGCAAAAATCCGCCGCAGAGCACGGACACCAGCAGCACCAACAGCCCGCACACGTTGGCCACCGCGTTGGAGGGGGTGACGATGCCGATCGCCATGCACAGCGCGCTCGCCGCGACGTTCGTCAGCACCACCACCACCGTGAACCACACGAGACACCAGACCGTCGCCATCGGATCCTCGGACGAGCGGTGCAGGCCCACCATCGGGTAGGTGATCACCGTGAAGAAAACCGGCGGTAGGACGCGCAGGATGAATATGTCGAAGCACACCATGCTGGTGAAGTAGGCGTCCGTCCCGTACGCCCCCGAGGCTCTTTCCCTGAGGAACAGGAGCCTGTCCTCGCGCCACACCGGCAGGCTCGACAGCGACATCAGCGTGAGGTAGAGCAAGACGAAGAAGAGGCTGCCCATGCGGTTCTGGATCCCGCCGGTGTCGCGGCCGGCGTCGTAAAACACCGCGCCGATGGACACAGCCGCCGCGCCCGTGGCGACAAAGTGCAGGAGTATCAGGAACGGGTGCCTGCGAACGTTTCGGGACATTCGCTGCCACAGCATCGCCACCTGCCTCCAGTAGCTGGCCCTGTACTTTTCCTTCACCCGCAGACCAGCCGCGGGGATGCCCGCCATTCGATCCAAATCGCCGCTCGCGCGCGCCAGAGACGACGCGGACGAGCTCCTGGACGACGACCGAGAGTTACCGATGCCGCCGTTGGCGTTACCGCTCGAGCCCCCCTCGCCGCGCTCCGTCCTGCTCAGCAAAACGTCGCCGGCGGCATCGACGCCGGCTGCGTCGCCCTCCCTCTCCTCCTCCTCCTCCTCCCCGCGCCGCCGCCGACGACGACGCCGCTCACCCCGCGCCCCCCGCCCTTCGTCCCGTTCCCTCGCCTTGAGCGCTTCGATCGCGTCGATCGTCTGGTGCGCCGCGAGGGAGTCCAGGTAATCCTCCATCATCCTCGCGACGTCCGCGTCGGACGCCCGGAGCACGGTGTCGAGCATGAAGTCGGCCACGTTGACGTCCTCGGGTTTTTGGGGAACGTACTCCATGGACGCGAAATGCGACTCCGCCGTGGCGCTCGGGCCGGAATAAATCACCCCGCCGGTGCTCGACATGACGAGCACGCGGTCGAGTAGCCTGAATATGTCCGGCCGGGGTTGATGGATGCTGAGCACGACGGTGACGCCGATGGATCCGAGTCCGCTGAGGATGTCCACCACCTTCGCCGCGTTGGTGCTGTCCAGCCCGGTGGTGGGCTCGTCCAGGAACATGATCCCCGGGCTGGTGAGCAGCTCGGTGGCGATGGAGACCCTGCGTTTCTCGCCCCCGCTGAGCCCGCGGGTGAACTCGTCTCCGATGAACGAGTGCGCAATCTTCGAGATGCCGAGGTCCTGCATCGTCTGCCAAATAACCGCCTTGAGTCGAGCCCTCTCCACGTTGCCCGGCAGTCGAAGCGCGCCGTGGAACGTGAGGTGCTCCCACACCGTGGACGTCCCGGGTAACACGTCATCCTGCGTCACGTACCCGCTCACGGCACGCATTTCCGCGGAGGTCATCGCTCGGCCGTTGACCCTCAGTTCGCCGGCGACCTCGTGCCCGACGCTGGGCCTCCCGGCGAGTATGTCAATCAGCGTGGTCTTTCCCGCGCCGGACGGGCCGAGGATCGCGAACAAGTCCGCGCTCGCGTGCGTGACGTGCGCGTGGTGCAAGTTCGGCATCAGGTGCGAGTAGTGCTGGGTCTGCGGCGCGAGCCTCGAGCGCCTGTACGTCTCGACCTCGGCGGGGGGGAAGAAACGCGAGACGGGTCCGGCGACTCCGGAGACTCCTCGGAGGATCCTCCGCCCGCCCTTCTTCGCCGCCAGGTGGCAGGTGATGTCCCGCCACGTCAGCACGTGACACGCCGTGGGCTGCTGGTCGTCGAAGTCCCCGTCGTTCGCCGCCGCCGTGCCGCCCCTGCCCGTCGGGCTGTTGGGACCGCCGTGGCTCCGCTCGGCTCGCTCGGCGTCAATCTCGAGTTGCAACAGATTGAGCTGAGACAGGCTCGCGAAGCCCGTGCCGCATCGAACCGTGCGCTCCTCGTCGATGTCGTGCAAGAACCCGTCGTCCTCCGGAGTCCCGATGAGCATGTCGTCCACGTCGTTCATCTCGCGGGACAGGCGTCGGCGGTGGCCGCCGGCGATGGCAACCGGACCCGCCCCTACGTCGTCGTCTGACGTGTCATCAGACGCGTCGGAAGCGTCCTCGTCGTATTCCCCCTCCTTGAACTCGGGCGACAGCAGCAGGCTCTCCTCGTTCTCCGCCGAGCCGCCGCCGCCGCCGCCGCCGAAGATCCCGCCGCCGAAGATCCCGGCGACGCCCCGCGCGGGCGTGACGGGCAAGCCGTCCTCGCCCAGCGCCACCTCCTCCGGCTGGGCGGCGGCTGCGGCATCAGCCCCCAAGCCCCGGCGCCGCGACTCCAGCCTCTGCCGAACCTTCCTATTGCCCGCGTAATCCGCCAACGAAAAGCCTCCCGTGCTGGTCAACAGCGCGTACGACAGCGCCGCGAACCCCGCAGCCTGCGCGCACACTACGCACAGGTCCCTGGCCACTCGGCCGGCTCTGAACCCGAAGGTGCTCAAAACTTTCTCACCCGGGACGGGCACCTCGTCGGGCAGCGTCGAGCTGTTCCACCCGCTGGTGAGCGTGAACGTCCTGGGATTGTCCGCGAACTCGTTCGCCACTAGAGCCTCGTAGCCGTAGTTGATGAACGACAGGTTATTCACCCACGACGCGTACGCGGGTATCTGGTCCTTGTTGAGCAAGAAGCCGCCGAACAGGATGGCGGCGAGGAAGCACAGCGAAGCAATCACGTTTGCCGCCGCGACGGAGCGCGCCGCGGCGCCGACGGCCATGCACATGCAGCTCGCGCACACGTTGGTGGCGATCAGCGTGGCAACGAACCACGCGAGGCAGTACTCCGTGCCCTCGTTGAGCCCCACCATCTGGTAGGTCATCAGGCCGAAGAAGAACGGCGGGAGGACCCGCATGGGCAGCAGGTCGAAGAGCAGCATGGACGCGAAATACGCGTTGACGCCGTACACGCCGTTGGCGCGCTCCCTGAGGAACAGGAGCCTGTCCTCGCGCCACACCGGCAGGCTCGACAGCGACATCAGCGTGAGGTAGAGCAAGACGAAGAAGAGGCCGCCCATGCGGTTCTGGATCCCGCCCTGGTTGCTCCCAACCTGCCAAAACACCGCGCCAACCCCGAGCGCCACAACAAACGCGGCGGTGAAGTGCACGGTGAGCAGGAACGGGTGCCGATACATGTTTCGCAGCAGCCTCCCGCACAGCAGCCGCATCTGCCTCCAAAACGGCGCGTGGTATCGTTCCCGAGACTTCCGAGCAGCGCCACCGCGTCTGAACCGGCCGCCGGCCGCGTTCCTCGAGCCCATCGCCACCCCGCGCCCCCGCTCGTTCGTCGCTCGCTCCTCCGCCTCGCGAACGAGACTCGCCACGCGTTCCTCGTCGTCGCGAAGGATATCCGAGCGTCTGTAATCGTCGATCATCCGCCGAACGTCCTCGTCGGACGCGCGCAGGACGGTGTCGAGCATGAAGTCGGCTATGTGCAGCGTCCTGTCGGGAGCCGCGGCGTACGGCATCGCCGCGAAGTGCGACTCCGCTCGGTGGCTCGGGCCACCGTACACCACCGCACCCTGTCCGGACAACACCAGCACGCGGTCGAGTAGCCTGAATATGTCCGGCCGGGGTTGATGGATGCTGAGCAGCACGGTGACGCCCGCGCGCGACAATCCGCTGAGGATGTCCACCACCTTCGCCGCGTTGGTGCTGTCCAGCCCGGTGGTGGGCTCGTCCAGGAACATGATCCCCGGGCTGGTGAGCAGCTCGGTGGCGATGGAGACCCTGCGTTTCTCGCCCCCGCTGAGCCCGCGGGTGAACTCGTCTCCGATGAGACTCTCCGCCACCTTCACCAGCCCCAACTCCCGCATCCACCCCGCCACCACCCTGTACATCTCGCTCCTAGCCGTATCCGGCGGCAATCGCAGCGCGGCGTTGAACATCAGGTGCTCCCACACCGTCGACGTGCCGGGCAGCACGTCCGTCTGCTGCACGTACCCGCTCGCGTGTCGCACCTCCCGCGCGGATACCACCTCGCCGTCGAGCCTGACGGTCCCGTGCGCCACCTGCCCGCGCGGGGTCCGGCCGGCGAGAAAATCGAGCAGCGTCGACTTGCCCGCGCCCGACGGCCCGAGGATCGCGAAGAGCCCCGACACGGCGTCGTCCGAGTCGGCGTCCGAGGACACGGGCGTTACGGGCGTCGTGTCGGCCTCGTCCCCGTCCGCTCGTGCGGTCCCGTCGTCGTCGTCGTCTGAGACCGGTTTCTGCGTCGGACCGGCGTATCCGGAGACGTTCCGGAGGATTCGTTTCATCGCCCCGGACGGCCTCGACGGCGTCACCCTCGCGGCGTACACGTAGACGCTCTCCCAGCTTATCGTCGTCGCCCGAGCCTCGTCGTCGTCGGCGGCATCCTCCTCGGGCATCGATTCGAGCGTCGAATCCCTCGCGTGGCGCCGCCTCCCGCGAGTCCCGACCACCATGGACACGGTTCTCACGTGATGCGGCGGGTGCTGGTCCAGCGGCCGCGGCATGGACGCCGCGGCGATCATCTGTTCGAACGCGTCGGTGTGCGGCTCGAGCGAGTACAGCGCCTTGTTCTCCACCTTGACGTAGAGCGTCGCGAGACAGACGAGGCTCAGCGCGAGGCCGAACATGGCAATCTTGGTCACGAAATCGCCCGTCCAAAACTCGGGCGGGGTGAACGAAGCGTCCGGGCACATCGCCGCGGCGTCGTCATCGATGTCGTCGTACAGACAGTTGCCCACGTGGCACGTCACGGCGAACGAGGGGATGACACCCGGCTGGGTCCAGTAACACAGGTGTCCCCCGTCTGTGTCCGACGGCGAATCCGAGACGAACCGCCGAGAGTCGATCGACGCCGAAAACCCCCTCCGTTCAGGGCCGGTGCCGGTGCCGGTGCCGTTCAGGGCGCACCAGAAGGTGATTCCCCTGTCCTGCGGCGTCACCAGCGGGTTGCACGGGTGCTGCCAGTACCTCGAGGTGCTGTTCGGACCCGTCCCGCATCCCATGAGGTTCCGGCCCGGGCACTCGGGAAGATCATTCGGCGGACACGCCACCACCCCCGCGGAACACTCGTAGATGACGCAATCCCTGGACGCCGGGAGCGGATCCATGCACTCGCTGATCTTCCACGTACACCCGGTGAAGTTGGCGTCCCACACGGGCGCGAAGGCGTACGCGTACTTCCACTGCGGTTGATCGGGGGCCGCCATGTCGGGGATGCCGGCGTACTCTTTCACGTGTATCCGCAGCGTCCCCCCGTCGGCGGCTGCTCCCGACACGAGCGGGACGGGCGCCTCACCCCAATCGACGTCCCCCCCCACCCGAGACGAAGACCTCGCCTCCGCCTCCTCCCTGGTTATGTGAAAGTGGAAGGACGTGTCCGGCTGGTACGCGCAGAACGGGTCGGTGTGCGCGTCTCCGCCGCATCTGCAGCTGAACGCCTTGCCCGCCTCCCAGCCACCCACCGGCGGCGGCGTCGTGAGCTCCTCCTCGGTGGGCACCAGGCACGCGTTCGTGCACCCTTTCGCCTTGATCACCCGCCCGTCCGCGGCGGTCTTGTCGGGGCAGACGTCTCTGGACGCGCACGCCCCGCAATCTATCCCGGTCCACCCCGCGGGGCACGACTCCGCCCCGGACGCATCCGCCACGCAGTGCGCGCAGTTGGCGGGGTGCGGGCTGTTCATCGTCCACGGCACCGAGCCGTGCTTGCACGGCGGATCGTTGTAATCGTACGGGTTCTTGCACTCTGCGGGGAGGCGGGGCGGGGCGAGGGGATCGGGGTCGGTCAGCGGAGATGCGGCCCTGGGGCGAGTTTTCGGGCTCGCGTCAGATTCAGCAGTTCGTTGCCCTAGAATTTGACGACGAGGGGCGTGCGCGTACCCGCGTATGTGGACGGCTCAGCGACTGCGTTCGATGCGCCGAGCGCCACGGCGATGGCCAACAGGGCCGAAGCTGCTATTCGTCGCCTCATGTCGCGCGCTTTCCCCTCCTCGACACCGCGGAAGCGCGCGACCCGTATGGGTCGCGTCTCCCGCGACGTCGTGGGTCAGGCGAGGAATCTTTGATGACAGCGAGATGGCGCAACTGGACCGCGATGTTAATTTTATTCGCGGGCGGGGAGATGCGTTACTCTGCTCGGCGGTCGAGCGGCGCTCGCGCGTGTTCCACGAGGGTTTAACATCATCACGGCGGTATTCACACGAACCACGCGTCCGCCTCCGATCGCCGCGCGCGCCTCGGAGACGGACTGGGGCCACCACGCGCGCGCCGACTCGCGCGCGGGGGGTCTACCCCCGTCTCTCTCTCGCACTCGATCTCGCACTTTAACTCACGACGACTCTCGCGCCCGTGACCGGCTGGACGGCCCGACGCGAACCGTACGCTCGGCGACAGCGCACGCGTCCATCACGTCCCACACCACCGCACCCAGCAGTCAGTGCGCCAGCTGCCCGTACTCGTCCATCATCATCCGCTGCCGTCGACGCTCCAGCGCCATCCGCTTATCCGCGGCGTACTCGCGACGAGCCGCCTCGAGCGCGTTGTGCGTCACGTGCTCGGGGGCGACGGAGAAGGCAGCGCCGTGGGTACCGACGCCGTCGTCCCGAAGCGTGACGTGGTCTTTGGCCCTGCGAAGCCCCGGGGTGTGTTTGCTCGCGGACGGGACGACGCCAAAGTCGCGGTAGTAGGTATGCCCGGAGGGCATACCCGGCGACGCCAGCTGTGCGGACGACGGTCGCGGGACCCGGCCGGGTCCCCGAGACGGCGGCACCGCCGACGGCTTTGACTGGAAGCGCTCGACGGGCGACGCCGGTCGCGCCGGCGCGACCCGCGGCGGCGCCTGCGGCATGGCCGCCGCCACCTCCCGCTGCGCCTGCTGCAGGTGCCTCTGCTGCTCCAGCGTCGCGCGAAGCCCGCCCTTGAGCTCCTCCAGCAGACTCGCCGCCTCCGCCGCCGCCTGGAGCGTCGCCTGCGCCGCACTCGCCACCCCCGAGGGTGGGTCGCGCGGCGCGGTCGCACCGCTTCCTCCACCGACGACGTTCGGGCCTTCACCGTTCGGTCGAACCGATTGTACTTTCGCCGAAGCCGAAGCTACGGCGTGTTCGTGCAAAAGTTCCCTGGCGTATTCGGCGTCGTCGAATGAGACAGCCGCGGCGTGCTCCGCGCGCTCGCGTCGCCTCTGCTCCTCCGCCAGCGCGTCCCTTATATCCGTGAGCTCGTCTTCGACCGCCTGCCGCTCGCGCCTCTCCCGTGCCACCTGGTGTCGCGCCTGGTCCGCGGCGGTCATCGCCGCCGCCGCCGCGGCTCTGGCCTCCTCTAGCGCGTGCATCACCGACGGACTCTCGCCGTAGTGCGGCGGTTGAAGCGGTTGGGCCGGTCCGCGCGGGTCCGTCGCGTTCGCCGCGAGCGCTCCCGCGTGTCTGCTCATCGTGCCGCTCATCGAGCCCATCATCATCATCATCAATCGATCGGCGCGTTCGGCGCGTTCCGCTCGTTCGGCTCGCTCGGCTCGCTCGGCTCGTTCCGCGGCGGTTTCTCTCGGTTCCCTCATCGTTGCCTGTGCCGGGGCGCCGAATTCCTCCATGTTCCTCATCCTGTACCGCATGTCCTCGAGCTCCTCCCTCATGCGCCTCTGCTCGGAGTAGTTCTTGTACGGGATCCCGCCATTTCCGGTGCCTGCTCCGAGGTGTGCCAACCCGTCGGCGCCGTCGACGGCTGCGGCGCCGAGGGAGTGCCTGGCGAGATCTTCGAGCGCGGCGATGCGCGCGTTTATGGCGTCCATGGGCGGGGGCGGCGCGCCTCGGACCTCGGGTAAGTCGTGCGGTTGGTCCGGCGGCTTGGTCACGCCGCTCTTGACGCTCTTCGCGGGAGAGACGGGGCGGGACCCCGCGGCGGTTCCGTCCTTCCCCCCGGGGGTGGTCGCCCGGGACGATCCCTTGACGGATTTGCCAATCGTCTTGGCCGGGTCGTCGTTCTCGTCGCCCATGACGGACACCGCGCGCGACGGAGGCTTGGACGACGTCGGCTTCTTGAACGCTCCGAGCGATGCGACGCTCGGTGGGGGTTCGTTCATCACGGATCCCGCGCGAGAGGGCGCCGCGGACGGCGGCTTCTTCGCCATGTTCGGCGCCGCCTTGGCGAACGCGCTCGCCGCGCTGATCTTGGTCACCGCGCTCTTGAGCTTGGCGAGGGGGTTCTTCTTCGGCGCGTCGCCGGCTTCGCTCGGCGCGGCACTCGGCGTGGGGCTCGGCTCCTTCTTCGGGAGCTTGGAAAGGCCGCCGGGTGTGAACGCGTTGGCCGCCTTCACGCCCCCGACCGCCTTCTTGAATCGCGCCAATCCGCTGAGCTTCGGCTTGGGGGCTTCGCCCTCGCCCTCGGCGGCGGGGGCGTCGGCCGGGGGTGCGCCCTCGGACATGTGTATGTGCGAGGGACTCGGGTAGGCGCGTTGGGGTGTGCGTCCGCGATCGAGCGCGTCCGTCGTGTGAGCGTAGGGCCCGCGGGTCCGTGAAGGGTAGCGGAGGGGAACTCCTTTTTTGGGACGGCCGTTTCGCGACGTTTCTGCGCAATTTTGTTGACCGGGCGCGTTTCTTGAGTCGCAGACGGTCGAATGGAGGCCGGTGCTGCTCGCACGCTGATTGGTCCGCGCGCGGATCACGGCCTGAGATCTCGCGCACGTAGCCTTTTGTCTCGGCGAGCGCTACCACATCCGCCCCGCGCTCACCATGACCGCGCTGGTGATTACCGGCCCCTCGGCGCTCGCACAGCGCCGCGGCACCTTCGCCAAGGGGCGCGCGTCCGGGGCGCGTCCCGTCCGCGCCGCCCGCCTCGCGTCGACCCCGCGAACCCGCTCCAGATGGACGCGCGCGTCCGCGTCGGGAGGCACGACCATCGGCGCGGAGGAGATGGCCAAGGATGCGTCCGCCGCGGAGCCCCTGATCGGCATCAACCCCGACCGGGTGCCCATGGTCGAGGCCGTGAACCGCGGGGAGACCTCCGGCACGTTCAACTGGACCAAGCAGTGGTACCCGGTCGCGGTCATCGACCTGCTGGACACGTCCAAGCCCCATCCCACGCAGCTCCTCGGCAAGGACATCGTCGTCTGGAAGGACGGAGCGGGTAAGTGGAACGTCTTCGAGGATAAGTGCCCGCACAGGCTCGCCCCCCTGTCCGAGGGGCGAGTCGAGGACGACGGCACCCTGCTCTGCGCGTACCACGCCTGGAGGTTCGACGGCGACGGCGCGTGCACCGACATGCCCCAGGCGTCGTCCAAGGAGGAAGCGGACCGCGTCAGGGCCAACCCGAGGTCGTGCGCGTTCACCAGGCCTTGCATGGAGGCGCAGGGGCTGGTGTGGGCGTGGGGCGAGGGCGGCAAAGAGGCCGAGCTGGAGGCGCGCATGACCCCGCCCCTCCTCGTCCCGGAGATTGAGGGCGTGGGCAAGAACGGAGAGGCGCCCGGCGGAGGGTACCGCAACCACTGGCAAGTTCGAGACATGCCCTACGGGTGGGCGGCGTTTTTCGAGAACGCCATCGACCCGGCGCACGCGGTGGTGTCGCACCACACCCTCGTCGGGTCGCGGTACGACGACCCGGCGGGTTTTAACTGCGTGGTGGAGAGGCCGATGACGGCGGAGGCTGGGTTCCGGTGCGCCATCGATCCCGCGGTGCCTCCGTTTAACACCATCGGCAAGTACGACGCCGAGACCTCGTACGACTTCCAGCCGCCGTGCCTTTTAAAGATCGACTGGCGCCACGAGGAGGCGCGTTTCCTGACCTCGCACTACTGCGTCCCCACGAGGCCCGGATGGTGCAGGCACTTCGTCGCGACGGTGTGCCAGCGAGGCGAGGGGGAGAAGGTGCGGCAGCACCGTTGGTTCAAGCTCAACCTGTTCACGCTCACGTCGCCGGCGTGGATGACGCACGTGCTCGGGCCCACGTTTTTGCACCAGGACATGGTCCTCCTCCACCAGCAGGAGAAGATCATCGCGCAGGGCGACGGGCAGGACATCGCGAACAAGTGGAAGGATCAGGTGTTCATCCCCACCGGCGCGGACAAGATGACGGTGATGTTCTACCAGTGGTTCGGGCGCAACGGCCCGATCCCCTGGGCCGGCCGCGACGGCGACGCGATGCCCCCCATCGAGCGCGATCAGTCCAAGCTGTTCGACACGTGGGAGATGCACACCAAGTACTGCACCCACTGCCAGGGGGCGTTGAGAAACACCGAGGCGCTCAAGGTCGTTGCTATCGCGGCGGCGGCGTGGAAGGCTGTTTGGGCGACGTGCCTCCTCGCCTTTGGCGCCTCCGCCGCGGGCGCCGCGGCGGGCGCCGGCGTCGCGCCCTCGCTTCGCGACGTCATCGCCGCGGTGGATCCGTCCTTGGCCGGCGAGGCGTTCAGCGCGCTCTCCCTCGCGGGCACCGCCTACGGCCTTCACGGCTTTGCCGGGATGTTCCGGTCGTATCCGTTTTCTCACGCCGAGGAGGACATCGTGATGGAGGGCACCGCGAAGATCGGTTTGTCCAACGACGGACCGTCGCTGTACATCGACGTCGTGGACAACGCGCTGTTCGGCGGGAACAAGCACGCGGGGAAGAAGGACGCGGTCGGGTGCGAGTGCGGGGAATGCTCGCCGTTCCACGACGGGATCAGGTCCGGTCCGCTGGCGTCGTTTAGGAAAAAGCAAGAGGAAAAAGCGAGGGCGGCGAAGGAGGCGGGCACCCCCGCGAGGTAGGCGACGGATCTCCCCCGCTCGGATAGATATGATAAAACATGTTTCTTTACACTGCGATCGTTCACTTCGTCCGCCGAATTCACTCGTCGTCGTCGTCGTCCGCGGACCGACTCGGCGGCGGCGTCGCGTCAAACTTGGACGCGATGACGGAGAGGTACGGCGACGCCTGCCACATGGCGTAGCCGGTGGCGCCGCTCGCGACGATGAACCCGAATCCTCCGAGTCCGATGATGGCGAAGAAGAGGGCGAAGAACACGCCGGTGGCGCCCATGATGCCGTAGCCCACGACCGGGGCGGACTCGCCGGCTTCCTCGGCGAGCTTGATGAGGGGCTCGAGCCAGGCGGGCGCGGCGACGGAGGCGTCGGGGGGTTTCATGAGCTCCTTGAGGGCGTCGGGAACCTCGAAACCGCCGTCCTCCTCGGCGCGGACGACGAGGCGGTCGGCGCGTCGGGCCACGGGGCGGGCCCTCACGCGCATGGAGGGGCGAAGCGACGCGCCTGTGGAGGTACGCGCGCGGGAGTGGGCGGGGGAGTTAGTTTATCTCGCGCGCGTGTTCTGGCGATGGGCTGGGCGTTTGGCGCGACGGGGGTGGAGGCGGGGACGCACCGCCGACGACCTTACGGGCGGAGATGGACCTGCGGGTGCGGACGTGGACGGGGTATCGAGGGTCAGCGATTCGAGACGCGAGAGATCGCGCCGGTCGCGGCGGCGCGACTCGGAGCGTCCGCCAATCAGCGACTGACACGGTGCGGGAAGATTCTGATCGGGATGCATTCGGTTCCCGCGCGGTCGGGGACGGGCGCACCTGGCGGGGCCGGCGGTCAGCGCCGCGCGCGCTGCGATGGGAGTGGCGATGGCAGACATGTGCACTCGATTGGGACGGTCGACGGTCGGTTCAGAGACCCGCGATAGTGCCCGGGCCGCGGCTCGAGGGGGGTTCAAAACCAACAGTTGGCTCGGTTGGCACACGTGGATTCGATTTTGGCGCGCTGCGGCTTTTTATTCGCCGCGGCCGCGAGCGCAAGACGACGCGGGTGTGAACCCAAAAACGACGAATAAAACCCCCCGTATAAATCCGAAAAATGGAAACCACCACGGAGCCAAACGGAGCCAAACGGAGCCAAACAGAGCCAAACGGAGCCAAATGGAGCCAGTCGCGGAAGCTTCCGTGATTTGCCTCCGGGTTCGCAATTCAAGGATTTTGACCTTTCGCGGAAGATTCGGAAGTCCCAAACGGAGACTGCGGAGCCTACGGATCAATTCCGAGAAATTAACCGGGACTGCCTGATTGGGAAAAATTAAACCCAAAAACAGGAGTCAGAGACTCGAGCCGAGCCAAACGGAGCCAAATGGAGCCAAACGGAGCCAAACGGAGCTCACCGGGACCGCCCGGGAAGCGTCGAGACACCTTCCGTGGGTGGCGACCGACAAAAAAAGTTCGGTAAAACACCGGACCTGGGACCTCAGGACCCTCTCTCGAGAAGTTTTGTGTGCCGACTTGTCCGTCACGGCAGGTCCGCGGAAGCCACGGAGAGTTCCGCGAGAAGACCCGGCTGGCTCCGTTGTCGTCTGGAAACTTCTGCCCCTTCCGAGGGTGGCGAGGGCGCCGGCGGCTGCGCAGGTTGCGCCGCGCGAGCGCGGCAGAAGGCGCTCGATATCCCCTCGGGACGTCGACGACGTCGCGCGCGCGCGGTTTCCGCGGCCCTAACGCGCGTCGGGGCGCCCCGACGCGCGCGGCTCCTCGAACGGAAACCGCTTCCGGGAGGGGTGCCCAGCGCCAATCCGGTGCCCCGGAGGTCACCAGTGGGGACGGGAATTTTTTTTTCCTGTTTTTCTGGCGCCCACGTCGCGCTCTGCGCTCGCTGACGCGTTCTGAATTCGATTAAATCGCGCCTACTTGGCGCCGACGATCGCCGGCGTGAGACCCGCGTCGATCGCCGCCGCCTTCTTCCACGTCGTCTCCCAGATACCCTCGGGCGCGCCAGGCGCCAGCACCCCCTGCGCGCTCATAACCAGCAGCATGTTCTTCACAGCCTCGGGAACCGCCTCCCGCAGCTCCTCGCTCCGCGCGTGCTTGAGCACCTCCGCGTTGCGATCCAGCACCTCGGTCCACGCCGCCGCGAACTGCGCCGGCGTCGCCGCGGTTAACATCGCCGGCAGGTACTGCAGGAAAGCCTTCGCGACGCACGAGACGCCCAGCCGAGCGGTTCGCTCGGCGCTCGCCTTGGCGTCGCCCCGGGGCGCGGCTCGCGTCCGTTCGCCCATAGCCTCGAGCAACGGCATCAACACCCCGGAACACACGCGCACCCAGTGCGTCGCCGGCGCGTTGAGCCCGTCCGACGCGAGCAACACGCGCTGCAACGTCAGGATGGCGTCGTCCCTCACCGCCGCCCGCGTCTCCTCGCGCGCGACGGCGACGAGCTTCGACACGCAATCCGTCCACGCGCCCGCGATCGTCTCGGCGCGCAGCGCGTTGATCGCCTCGACGGGGGAGTTACCCGCGGACGGGTGGTTCGGCCAACGCATTACGCGCGCGGCGGCGACGGCCATCGCGCCGCCGTCCGCGTTTCCGGAGCACCACCGCTCCGTCGCCGCCGTCGCGGAGGAGATCAAACCCACCGCCGCGACGGATCGGTCGTCGCCCCCCTCGTGCGCGTCGATAAAGGCGCCGACAGCCTCGACGCACGCGCGGATGTTCCACGGGCGCAGGTGGTGCGCGCCGCCGTGCGCGGTGCCGGGTGTCGACGGGGTGCGGGCGTCGTCGTCGTCATCGTCGGCGTGGTGCCCGTTGCCGTTGGCGTCGGCGGCGGCGGTTGACGTCTTCTCGGCGACAACTGCGGGTTTGGCGGAGGATCCGTCATCCGTCGGCGCGCCCTCGACGATGGCGCGGAGCGCGGCGAAGCCGTGCGCCGCCGCGTCCGGGTGCCTCGCGCTCGCCATCAGCAGCTTGCACACCGTCTCCCACCCCTTCGCGCCCCGGACGTGACCTCCGCACTCGGCGACGAGGTGACCGAGCTCCCGAACGATCCTCTCGAGGAACGCGTCAGCCACCGCGGGCTCCAGCGCGAACATCAGCCGGAGAGAATCCAGGAGCTCATCCGCGAGGTCCTCCTTGTGCGGCAGCAGCCTGCGGCAGAGCCGGAGAACCTCGAAGATGGCGCGCTCCGCCAGCGCGCTCGGGGTCTTGGCCGTCTGCACCAGCTGCCTGAGCAACCCGTACACGAGCGGCAGGCACGTCCTGACGCGGTCGCGGTTGCGAAGCGTCACCCCGACCAAGACGTCGAGGCAAAACACCGCGGCGTCCTCGTCCACGTCCCGAGGGGCGTCGACGATGGCACCCCCCTCGGCACCCCCCTCGGCACCCCCGGGCCCCTCCGGTTTACCCCCCGCCGCCGTCACCAGCGCGCGGACCATGTGCTGGAGCGAATCCGTCTCCAGAAACTTCGAGTCGGCGAAGACCTCGTCGACGCGGCACGCGTCCACGCATCGAACGGCCCGCGCCTCCGCCTCCTTCTCGTCCTCGCCAAGCGGCGCCTCCCCGCCGCTTCCGCCCCAGCTGTCCGTGTCCAGCGACAGGAGCTGCGAGAACCCGCGCAGGATGGAGTTGCTCCCGCTGTTCTTCTTCGCCAGCCGCTCGCGTTCTCGCCGGCGAAAAGACGTGGAAGCCTCGGCGCCGTCGAGCGTTCGCATCGTCCCGCCGTCCCTCTCGTCCGGCGCGAGGGACTCGCAGACTTTCTCCGAGAGGAGGTCCATGCGATGCAACCTCAGCGTGAGGTCCAGGATGTGCCGCCACCCGTGCCGGATGTTATCGCCGTACCTGGAAGCCACCGTGAACGCGGTGACGGCGGCGGTTCTGGCGCGATCGTCGTTGCCGAAGAGCACCGACGGCTTGATCTTCTCCCCGCCGCCCTGCGCGCCGCCCGAGCTCGCGTAGGACGGCGAGGCGAACTTGCAGAGGGTTCCGACGAGCGAGTCCATGACGTCGGTGAGCCTGTGGTGCCCCGCGACGCGCGCCACGCCGAGGAACCCGTCGAGCGCCTCCTTGAGCACGCTGTCATCCACCGGGTGGTCGAACACGACGGCGATGGCGGAGACGGTGGGGCTCCACACGATGCCAAAGAGTTCGCCGTCGTACATGCAAGCCTCGTCGGTGGCCACCGCCGTCATCATGCGCCCCTTGCCCGTGGCGCACCCCCGCACGATGTCGTTCCACCTGGACTGCGACAGCGCCGGGGACGTGTCGGTGGATTCGAGCTTGATCTCATCCGTGGCGATGGCTTCGAAGATGTACTCGAGCGTCTCCCTGGGCCAATCCTCGCCGCCGTTTGTCCCGCGGTTGTTGCGGATGAACTGCTCCAGAGTCATCTTGCGCTTGACTTGCGGGTTGTGCTGGTCGGTGTTGAGCATGATGATGGAGTAGGAGAGCACGTACGCGCTGTCGGCGTCGGCCACCGCGCCGGGGTTGGCCTCGTGATACCTCGCGGCGAAAACTTCCAAAATTCTGGAAATCTTCTGCGCCTCGCCGGGGAGCTTGAAGCCGTCGAGGAAGCTTCGAAGCGCCTTATCGAGCGTCACGCCGTGGAAGTCGAAGGTGGCGCAGTACTCCTTGAGCACCTCCACCATGAAATCCTTCGGATCTCCGAGGTACTCGCCGAGGGTCTCCTTGTCCAAGCCCGGCGCGTGCTTAAAAAACCTAGCCACGGCGTTAGCCTCGAGCGGCTCCGGGAGCAACCCAATCTCCTGCATGTACGCCAATCCCTTCTTCGGGGATTTGTTGAAGTGCTCCGCGCAGGAGATCAGCCGCCGTTTGACGTCGCGGTTGCGCCTGAGCCTGTGCGCGCGCTGCACGCCGCCGGGCATCGACGCCGCGCTCGACCCTCCGTCAATCGCCGCCCACACCTCCCTCGGGTCGGACTCGTCGGACACGCCCCCGGAAGACGGCGCGGTGAAGTCCACCTCGCCGTCGACGAGGAAGCCGTCGACGGGCGGGGCGTCCGCGCTTCTATCCGCGATCCCGGCGACGATCGCGAGCAGGCCCTCGAGGCACAGCAGGTTGGTCTGGCCCAGCGCCCGGCCCTCCCCGGGAAACGCGCTCCTCGACAGGAGCGCGCAAACCTCCTCAAAGAGGTTCGGCCTCTCGAGATCGCAGTCGTAATTGACGTACAGATCCGGGACAAACTCGGGTTGGCGGCACAGGTCGACTATGCACTCCAGCGCGATCCTCTGCGACTCCGCCGAGGTGTCGCTCGCGTCCGCCTTGGCCCCGGGCGCCCTCGAGAGCCCCGGCCCCTCCGCCAGCGGCAGCAGCACCACCCTCAAAAACGCCTCGAGCTGGAGCTTGAGGTCGTGGTGCATCACCATGTACATCTGCAGCACCGTCGCGGCGGTCGCGGCGAGCACCGGCGGGTTACCCGCGGGCGCCACCGCGAGCACCGCGCGGGACAGGTCGTCCTGCACCAGCGTCAGCAGCGCGGGGTGTCTCGCGAAATCGTCCCCCGCGGTTTCCAGCGAGGAGAGCACCAGCTGCAGCCCAAAGGCGCACATCGTCTCCGCGTTCTCGTCCGCCGGGTCGTCGAGGGAGATGAACGAGCACGCGAACCGAAAGATCTCGAGGACGCACGCCAGGCCGAAGGGCTCGCCGTGCGGCGTGAGCTCCGTAGCGTCCTCGGCGACTGCCCTCGGGCTGATCACCTCCGGCTCATTCGTCGACTCCGCCTCCTCCGCGTTGCCGTCGACGGCACCCTCGGCACCCTGCGCGTTGCCGTCGACGGCACCCTCGGCACCCTCGGTCGAAACCCTCGGGGGCGCGGGGGCGTCGATGTGGTGCCCTCGGTGCTCCACGGCGTCGCTCAGCCGCGGCAGCCGCCTGAACACGCTCTGCACGATCTCGCGGAGCGTGTGCCTGGAGAGGTTGCGGAGGAGCGCCGATTCCTTGCCGCTCTGGTGCCCGATCCTGTAGCACGCCTGAACGATGTTACACACGTCGTCGTCGGACAGCAGCGCGCCCGTCGGGCACCGCACGGACTCGAGCAGCACGTGCAGGATCTTGGACAGGACCACGTCGTCGTGGTCGGGATCGGTCGCCTCGAACCGGCACAGCGTGACGGCGTCGGCGATGCAGTGCATGGCCTCCGCGGCGTCGGGGTTGTGCTCGCTGATGAGCCCGTGCTTCAGAACCTTGTGCACGGCGGACAGCGCCATCCTGAGAGGTGGGGACGGGTGGGGGAAAGGGGCGGGAGCTGGGTGAGTTGGCGCGGAGGGAAATATTTTGAAGGTGGGTGGCGGGTGGCGCGCGGGGCGGCGGAGGCGGGCGCGGGGGGGAGCGGCGGCGCGGGTGATGCGCGGCGGCGGCGCTTGGGCGGGACTCGCGGGGGCGAGATCCCGCCCTGGGACGTCGTCCCGCGGGGATGGGAACCGCCCCGGGTCTCGATCGCTCGGCTTCAGATCCGGGCGACGCGGCCCGCCGGGAAAACGCTAGATCGTGGGGCCGCGGTGCTCACCCCGTGATTGGCCCGCTGGTCTCGACGCTGCGCACCACCTGAAGGAAGGGCGCGAGGTACGCGATGGGCGACACCTCGTCCCAGTTCCTCCACGTGAACAGGCGCCGGCGCATGGCCTTGAACTCCTCCAGCATCGGGTCGTCCGCGGGCTCCTCCGGCTCGCCGTAGCCGTAGCTGGCCATGCCCGAGAGCGCCCATCGCGAGTTTTGCCGCATCGTCGCCATGACGCCCGAGGACTCAGAGCTGAGGATGCCCGCGAACCGCCTGGCCTTGAGCATCGCGGTCTCCGTGGTCTCCGCCGTCATCGTGAGTGAGCGAGGCGCCCGAACGCGCTTGTGACTCCTCCCGGCCGCGCCGCTTGGTCTGGCGACGTTTGAAGCGAAGGCTCGAGATAGTCATAAAAGTTAGACGCGGCCCTCGATGCTCGATCAATCGCCACGGAGCAGCCCCCCGCGGGGCACGACGTGCCGTCACTCCGCGACGAGCGGCATGGGCCTCGTCGCGGATTACGAGAGCGATTCCTCCGACGACGAGGACGAGGAGTATCCGGACGCGGGTGGTAAGGTGGTGCTCCTCGCCGACGTCGACGATGCCGGTGAGGAGCGCGGTACCAAGAGGGGCCGCGCCACCGGCGAGGATGAGATCGAGGAGACGGTGGAGTTCCCGCAGCACAAGTCCTCCATCGTGACCGCGAGCGCGGCCGACATCGCGCGCGAGACGGGAGCCGAGCTGGAGTACATCGCGGGCAAGTTCGACGCCATGGCCAGGGTCCGCGGCATCGTCGCGAGGCTCGTCATCCGGGGCACGGACGCGCAGGTGGCCGCCGCGAGGCGCGAGACGCAGGCGAGGCTCGACGCCAACGCCGCGAACCTCGAGCGCGTGGTGGGAGAAGACGGCGAGAGAGCGTACGTGTTCGACAAGAGGAAGGCGCGCGCGGGAAGCGACGGTCACGACGCGAACGGGAAGAGAAAGGGGCCGCGGATCAAGCCGGAGTTCGACTGGAGGCACAGCGGAGCGGGTTGGGACAACGGCGGGCTCGTCGGCAGCGAAGGCGCGCTCGGGTCGCACTGCACCTGGAGATGAGATGAGTGGTGTATCCGATAGATTGGGCGACACTCGAGCGAGCAGCGAGTTTCCGACGTTTCGTCGTTGCGATCATAAGTAAGATTAGCGCTAACAGCCGCGTGCGCCTGCATAGATCCTACTCGAGATCCGCCACTCACTCCGTCGGTTTCGCCGGGATGGTGTCGTCTAGTTCGCCTCGAAGGACTCGAGCGTCCCTCGTGCCGAACCCCGGTCCGGTGTACACAGCCGGCTTGCCGTCCCGTACCCTGTCCTGAACCTCCTTGGGCGCGTACATCAGCATCTCCTCCTGCCCCCCGACGGGTAAGGACCTGACGAACTCCTTGGCCCACTCCGGGACGTCCGGCGGAACGGAGTTGGAACCGTCTCCGGCGACGACGGACGCCGTGGGGTCCGCCACCGTGCGACGCCATTGGTCGGACACGAGCTTCCAGAACGTGGTGCTCGACGCGTCGTCCGCCCAGATGTACTCGGTGAACTCGTCCCAGTACAGCTCGTCGTTTTTACCCCAGTTGATGTCCCACAGGTCGAAGTTCGGGGGCTTGTGGAGGCCAAACTTCTTGAACACCGCGCGAAGGTTCGGGCCGTTGACCTCCTTGGCCGTGCCGAGAGCCTCGCGGAGCGTGAAGAGCATCTCGGTGCCCTTGGGATCGTGCATGATCATCACCGCTCGCTGGCACGCCTTGATGAATATCTTACGAACCTCGTTGGCGATGAGCATGTCGAGCTCGTCGCTGAGCTCCATCTGGAGCTCCAATCCGGGTTCCTCCTTGTACTTGGCCTTGCGGCCCTCGGCGAGCGTGCCGTCCTTTCCGGGGGGGATGCCCCAGAGCTTACCGCGGGTTCGCCCAGAGTCCATGCCCCCGGTCTGGCTCCCCTTGTTCACCCCGCCCTTGAGGTACTTCTCCTCGGTGGAGTCCGCGCGAAGAACGCAAATCGGGCCGATGTCCGACCACCCGTGCATCATGACCATCTCGCACGCCAGCGCGGTGGCCTCTCGCATGTCGAGGTTGCCGAATTGCGAAACCTTGTCGGGTCCGTAGAGGTACCTCTCCGCCATCTGGCCGGCGACGAGGACGGCGATCTTGGCCTCGTACCAAGCCTTGCGCTTCACGTTCGACGCGCCGGACGAGCCAACCTCGTCGGGGACGTACACCACCTGGCCAGACTCCTCGCCCGCGGCGAACACCCTCACCTTGGCCACCTCGTCGAAACCGGGAACCATCATCGAGACCAGCGTCTGAGCCGCGTAGTAGGTGCAGATGACGTCGCGGATGTAGGGGTTCATCTGCTGGATGAGCGCATTCTCCGTCGTGTCGTCCGTCTCCCCCACGGTGCCCTGGCCGGTGGCCTTGAACACGTTGGAGCGGCGAATCTCGTCGATGACGTCGAGGAAGACCCGGTCACCCGCGGGCTTTCTATCCCTCTTGAGCGTCGCGGAGTTGCGCTGGGCGGCGGTGCGGACGAGGTTCTCGAGGTCCGCGCCGGTGAATCCCGCGCACTGCCTCGCGATCAGCGCGACGTCGAGGTCGGGGTCGATCATGCCCTCGAAGACCTGATACGAGCAGTGAAGGTCGATGATGTCCATGCGGGCCTCTCGGTTGGGGAGGGGCATCTCGATCACGCGGTCAAAGCGGCCGGGTCGGATCAGCGCCGGGTCGATGACGTGCGGCCTGTTCGTCGCGGCGAACACCATCACGCCGCTGTTGCCGCCGAAGCCGTCCATCTCGGTAAGGAGCTGGTTGATGGTGGCCACCTGCTCGTCGTTGCCCTCCATCGCCGCCGCGTCTTTTCTGCGCACGGCGACCGAGTCAAACTCGTCGATGAAGATGATGCACGGGCGGCACTTGCGCGCCTGGTTGAACAGGTTGCGAATGCGCGCCGCGCCCACGCCCACGAACATCTCCATGAACTCGGTGCCCGCGCACGCGAAGAAGGGCACCCCGGCCTCGCCCGCCAAGCACCTGGCGAGCAAAGTCTTGCCCGTTCCCGGGGGTCCGCACAGGAGGACGCCCATGGGGATGGACGCGCCCGCCCTCACGTACCTCTGGTAATCGCGGAGGTAGGAGATGAGCTCGTCCATCTCCTGGCGGATCACGTCGATGCCCGCGATGTCGTCCATGTTCATTCCGAACTCCGGGGTGGAGCTGTACGTCTTCGCCGTGCCAGTGTTCATCAGCGTGGTACCCTCCGTGGTGTCCTCCTTCATATCTTGCCAGATTACAAAGATGAACCACAGCAATATCATCGGCGCTCCCGCGTGGGCCAGGCCCCGGAAGAACAGCTCTAACGGCGAGTGCTGCTTGCTGATGACGTCGATCTTCTTCTCGATCAGCAGCTTGTACAGCGTCGGGTCGTAAGGGAGGTTGGCGTAGAACACCTCGTCGGTGTCGTACAGGAAGAACTTGACCGTGTTCATGTTGGGCATGTACTCGACCCTCTTGACACGGCCAACCTCGCAGAGGTCGTAAAATCCCGTGTACGACATCTCACACGGCGCCCACTTCGTGCCCTTCACCGCGAACGGGTCGCGGAGATAGGTGAGGTTGACGTTGCGCGTGAACCGCCCCACCGGGATGTTCTCGTCCAGGAACTTGGTTATTTTCTGCTTCACCGTCAGCTCGGGCTCGTCGCCCAACATGACGCGATCGACGTTGTCCAGCTTCAACGCCTCCCTATACGCCCTCTCATGTGCCCGCTCCGCCCGCTCTTCGGCGGAGAGCCCGAAGGTGGGCAGGGATATGCCCCCGACGGACAGGCCGCGACGTTCCTCGCCCGAAGCGTCCTCATCCTTTTTGGATTTTTTGAACATACCCTCCTTACCCTTCCCCTCCTCGACGACGTCCTCCTCGTACGTCTCCTCGGAAGCGTACGCCGACTCGTCGATTGGGAGTTCGGAATCCAGCTCATCCGCGACCGCCGCGCGCTCGCGCTCGAGGGCAGCCGCGAAAGCCTTCTTCTTGGCAGCCTCGATGCGATACTGCCGCTTCCTCTCTGCCAGCTCCTTGGCGAGCTCCTTGTCCTCCGCCGTCGCCTTCCCCCCCTTTCCGCCCTTTTTACCGCCCTTGTCGTCGTCCTCGCCCTTGTTCTTCTTCTTGGCCGCCTCCATCTTCTCCTTGCGAGCCTGCTTGATGCGGCGCACCTCGGCGAGCTTCTTCGCGCGCGCCGCCGCTTCCTTGTCGTCGTCGGCGTCTGCGATCTGGAAGAGCTCGGCGTCGCGATCAGCCGCGCCGCGATGATGGGACGGCCCGACGACGGACGACGTCGCTCCTCCTCGCGAGGCGTCGGCCGCGGAGGAGGATGCCGCCGCGTGCGCGACGCCGACGCCGCCGAACATGGCGGCGGCGGCGACGACCGCCGCCTGCGCGGTCCTGCGGATGGAGGATCCCGAGTCGACGCCCCGCTCGACGATTGTCATCCGGCGCGCGGTCCTGCCGAAGCTGGCGGGATCCACGCGCGCGGCGTCGTCGGATCCGTCGTCGGATCCGTCGGTGGCGGCGGCGATGAACGCGCGGGACCTCCGCGCGCGGGGTCTGGCGCCCCAGGCGCGCGCACCGCGGCGCAGCGGAACCGCCGCGGGAGCCACCGGGCCCCGGGCGGTACCGTTCGCCGGGCGGTGGGCGATCGAAGCCTGGCGCGCTCCCGCGCCCGTCGCCGCGCCGGCCGCGAGCATCGCACGCGTCGCGCTCATGGTTCAGTTCGCGTCGAGCCTTCCCCGATGCGCGATCCGTCCACGTCTGCCTCGTATCCGCGCGGCGCTCCGAGCCGAGTCGCGCGGTTGCTGTGGGAGCTGACCTAGAATCTTGAGGGTTTTAGCCGCCTTTGGATAGCACCCGGGAATGCGCGATTTCAGACGTGCACGTGACGTGTACGGGCAAATAGTCGTGAGAGTTTCGAAGGTCTATTCGGCGGTTTAAATCTACGGCGATCCCGGCACAGCACTCATTAGAATATTTTTTATGAGCCCAGCAGCTTCCCAGGTGCTCTCCCGCCTCAATCGCGCCCGCGCCGGCCGGACGATTGACGATCACTCACGCGAGAGGCACCACCAGACCGCCGAAGGTCCCTGGCGCCCCGCGGGTCGAGAGGTAGAGCGAGGAGCGCGGAGGCACACGACGACGATGGACCTCTTGGCGCAGTACTCGGACGCCAGCGGCGAGGGCGGCGCCGGCGACGGCGACACCGACGACGACGTCGCCACCACCGCCGCGATGCTACGAGCCAAGCACGCGGTGCCGGACCTGGCGCCGCGCGTCAATGACGCGGGCCTCGCGGTCGCGGGCGAGGGGGGGGACGCGCGGCTGGTCAGCCTCGCGTCCACGCGCGATATGCACGGTACGCGCGCGCCCCGCACCGCCCCGACCCACCCCCGCGCCCCCGACCGGCACGCCACGGATCCCGCGCGCGCGTAACCCTACGCCCCAAACCGAGATTCGATCGATCCGAACCTCCCATTCCACCCCGCCACCTCTCGCTCACGCGTCCCCTCGCTCACGCGTCCCCACCCCACCCCACACACGCGCAACAGACCCGGCGAGGAAGAAGATCTACTATAACGTCAAGTACGACGACCTGCACGAGCCAATCGCGGGCCCAGCGCACCCGTTCAATCCCGCGGGGGCGTCGCGACAGATGCGAAACCACGCCACCGGCCACGTCGAGTGGGCGCACGTCAACAAGCACGCGTTCGACGAGCAGTTCCAGACGTTCAACGCGCTGGGGTACGCGGTGGCGCCCGACGGGAGCGCGTACGTGGGCGACGCCGCAGCCATCGCGGCGCACGCGGGCGAGACGGTGTTCACGTCGACGGCGGCGAAGCGGCGTAAGGTTCGAGACGAGGTGCTCGCCGCGGCGGTCGCCGCGGACCCGGGCGCCGGGGGCGGACCGGGCGTCGCGGCGCTCGCGAGGGACCGCAGCGCGTGGGCGCCCGCGAGGGACGCGACGAAGCCGCTGACGGTGGACGAGCTCACCGAGGAGGCGAAGGAGTACGTTCTTTGGCACGCGGCGCGGCGGGAGGCGAATCTGCGGCGCAAGGGACGGCTCAAGGACGAGGAGGGGGGCGCGGGCGGCGGCGAGGACGAGGACGGCGCGGGCGTGGGCGGCGGCGGCGGCGGCGGCGGGGCGGGTCCCGCGGGTGAGAAGTCGTTCTTCCACGGCAAGGAGGAGCGGAACTACGCCGGGGAGAGCTGGCTGGCGCCGCCGAAGGACAGGAAGAAGGAGAACGACCACTGCTACGCGCCCAAGCGTCTGATCCACACGTGGAGCGGGCACACCAAGGGCGTGCAGGCGATTCGGTTCTTCCCGAGGCACGGGCACCTCATCCTCTCGGCCGGTATGGACTCGAAGATCAAGATCTGGGACGTGCACAACACCGGCAAGTGCATGCGCACCTACCTCGGCCACGACAAGGCGGTCAAGGACATCAACTTTACGAGCGACGGCGCTCGTTTCGTCTCGTCCTCGCACGATAAGAAGATTAAGCTGTGGGACACCGAGACGGGCAAGGTCATCTCGACGTTCACCTCGGGTAAGATGGCGTACGCGGCGGTGCTTCACCCGGAGAAGCAGAACATCCTCATGGCGGCGCAGAGCGACAAGAAGATTGTCCAGTACGACATGAACACCGGCGACGTGGTCCAGGAGTACGATCAGCACCTGGGCGCGGTGAACACCGTGACGTTCGTGGACGAGGGCCGAAGGTTCGTCACCACGTCCGACGACAAGTCCATGCGGGTTTGGGAGTTTGGCATACCGGTCGTCATGAAGTACATCGCGGACCCGTCCATGCACTCGATGCCGGCGGTGACGCTGTCGCCGAATCAGCAGTGGCTCGCGTGCCAGAGTTTGGACAACCAGATCATGATATACTCCGCCAAGGACCGGTTCAGGCTCAACACGAAGAAGCGGTTCGTGGGGCACGCCAACGGCGGATACGCGTGTCAGCCCAACTTCTCCCCCGACGGGCGATTCCTGATGAGCGGCGACGCCGACGGCAAGTGCATATTCTGGGACTGGAAGTCGCGGCGCATATTCAAGACGCTCAAGGCGCACGACAAGGTGACGATCGGGTGCGAGTGGCACCCTCTGGAGACGTCGAAAGTCGCGACGTGCTCGTGGGACGGCACGATCAAGTACTGGGACTGACGACGACGACGACGACCTCATGAAAGACGTGTTTATGTCAGACCTAAAACGTAGACCTAAAAACCGAGCCCGCGTCCCGGTGGTCCGCGTCCCGGTGGTCCGCAAACCCGAAACCCCCCGCCCTAATAAGATTCCTCCAACTCGATCCCGTCGAGCACCTCGCGCACGCGGCGCGCCAGACGTTTCCTGCACACGCGCAGGTGCATCACGTTCGCGAGCCGCTCGTCCCCACTCTCGGTCGCCCCGCCAAACGCCGCCTCGTCCGCCTCCAGCGTGGTCTCGTACGAAGCCTCGAGCTCCGCCGCCGCGCGTCTCAGCGCCGCCAGGTGCGCCGACTCCTCCTCCGACGTCATATCCTCCGACGACGACGCCGCATCCTCGAGGACCCCCTCCTCGAGGACCCCCTCCTCGCGTCCTCCTCCCCCCGCGTCGTCGTCCCCGTCCCCGAGCGTCGCGGCGATCGACGCCCCCGCCGCCACGACCACCGCCCGAGCGTCAAACGCTTCCACGCCGCTCCCGCTCCGAGCCGACTCGGCATCCTCCACCTCGTTCCACACCCCTCGAAGCGTCGCGCCGATCGCGCGCCTGAGCGCTCGTCCCAGCCGCGCCGCGCGCTTGCCCTTATTAACCCTCGGTAACCCGCGCACGCGGTCCGCCGGGGACCCGCCCGTTGGCACGAAGCCGTACTGCTCGAAGTGCTCCGTCGACGTCAGTTGGCCCTTTGTGTACGCCAGGCGGAGCTCGTCGCCGACGTCGGCGTCCGTCAGCGCGACGAGCTCGACGTCCGCCATCGCCTCCGAAGCCTGCGGCGGAAGCCCCGAAGACGCCGGGGTCTCCACGGAGTCGCACCTGTAGTCGACGGAGGGCACCGAGGCGTGGTTGGCGCAGTCCAGAAAGGGCACGACGGCGTGCGCGCCGACGCCCACGCGCATGGCTCGCGATCGGACGAGCGCCAGCGCCCACGCGCCGACGGTGACGTGCGGGTCGTCGTCCATGGCGTGTTGCGGGGTGGTGAGATCGGGCATCAACGCCTTGATGAGCTCGCGTTCGTCCCTCGCCCTGCGCGCCATGTCGTCGTCCTGGAGCTCGCGCAGCGTCGCGTCGGAGAGGAGGAAGGGGTGCGCGAGGGTCTCCGGGCCGGGCATCATGCCGCCGTACGCCTCCCAGAAGGCGCCGCCGTCGCCGGCGACCGCGTCGACGATCGCGCGCGCGAGGATGAACTCCCACCCTTTCCCCGAGTCCGGCGCCGCCGCGGACGCGCCGGCGCGCACCCTCGGCCAGGCGCCGTCGCCCGGCAGCGCGAGCGCGTTGCCCTCCTGCACCCACAGGGTCAGCTTCTTCGGCACCGAAGCGACGACGTCGCCGCGCTTGACGGGCTCGGACGCGAACAGGCCCTTGCCGTGCGCCGACTGGCGCACCGCCGCCTTGGTCAGTCTCGCATCGTGACCCGAGGCGAGGTCGGCGACCCACTCCTCGAGCGACGGCGCCATGGCTCTCTGCGGCGCGCTATCCGCCGTTGGATTTATCGGACGCTCCGGCAAAAAAAATAAAAAAAGTGGAGTCGCAGGGTATCGATCCCCGTACCTCTCGCATGCGAAGCGAGCGCTCTACCATGTGAGCTACGACCCCCTGGAAGGGGTTGAAGCGAGTTCCCGGGATCCCGGGGCTCTTTTCGCAGTTGATTGGGGTGATTTCTCGATTTTGCAGATATGTATCGCAGCGGTTGGCGAAAACGCCAATGCCGCGACCAACAACGTAAACGTGTTTGCGCCTCGTCAGACTTGGCTCGTCAGATCGCGAAGCGACGCGCCCGCTCGTATCCGCCCGCCTCGATCCGAGTCCGATCCCGATGCGCGTCTCGTTCCTCGTCATCGTCGCGGCGATCGCGACACTCGCGATCGCCGCCCCCTCCGTCCTCGCCGAAGCGAGCGGCTCGTGCCCGTACCACGCCAACGGCGACGGCGCGATCGCTCCGGAGAAGTGGCACCGGCGCGCCATGCCGGACGACTACAGCGGCGGACTGAAGGAGTTCAGCGTGGTTTACACCGACCGCGCGCTCAACCACATGTCCGCGCCATTCATCGAGGTCATGAACGACCTGAACACCCTCCTCAAGGGCGTCTACAACGCCGCGGCGACCGTCATCCTCCCCGGATCAGGCACGTACGGCATGGAGGCGGTGGCGCGACAGTTCGCGCGCGGCGAGAAGGCGCTCGTCGTCCGCAACGGGTACTTCTCCTACCGGTGGACCGACATCTTCGAGCAGACCGAGATCGCGTCCGAGGTTGTCGTCCTCAAGGCCACGCTCGACACCGAGGGCACCGACGCGTCCCGCCCGCACGTCAAGCCCCTCCCGGTCCACGCCATCGTCTCCGCCATCGAAAAAGAAAAGCCCAAGGTGGTCTTCGCCCCGCACGTCGAGACCTCCACCGGCGTGATGTTCCCCGACGATCACGTCAAACAAATCGCGGACGCCGCGCACCGCGTCGGCGCCGTCTTCGTCCTCGACTGCATCGCGTCCGGCACCTACTGGGTCGACATGAAAGCCCTCGGTATCGACGTCGTCATCACCGCGCCGCAAAAAGGATGGAGCGGACACGCGTGCGCCGGCGTGGTGATGCTCTCCGCGCGCGCCGAGGCGCTCGTCCGCGACGAAAGCGCGACGAAAAGCGACAGCATGACGCTCAACCTGCGCAAGTGGCTCGGCGTCATGGACACCTACGTCGCCGGCGGGTTCAGCTACTACACCACCATGCCCACCGATTGCCTCCGACTGTTCAGGGACGCGGCGTTCGAGACGCGCGACTACGGCTTCGCGAAAATCAAGGACGACTTCGTCGCCATGGGCGCCAGGGTGAGGGACGTCATGGAGGCTGCCGGCCTGACCATCGTCGCCGCGCCGGGATACCGCGCGCCAGGCGTCGCCGTCGCGTACGTAGGCGATAAGAGCGTCGCCGCCAAATTCAAAGCCGCGGGTTTTCAAATCGCGGCGGGCGTCCCGTACATGCTGGAGACGCAGCCGGAGATGGGGACGTTTCGGTTCGGCCTCTTCGGGCTGGACAAGGTGCGAGACCCGGACGGGACGGTGAGGGCGATCGAGGGCGCGATCGCGAAGGCGCTGGACGGGGTGGAGCGCTGACGAATTTTGAGACGAGTTTGAGACGGATTTGAGACGGATTCGAGACGCTCGCCGTCGCCGCGCCGAGCCGACGTTTCAATCGCGAAGCGCGGTCGTTTCTCACTCGCGAAGCGTCGAGTCGAACGAACAGTCGCCGAGGCTCTGGGTTCTAACACTTAATACGGCTACTTAATACGTGTAAATAGTCTACCTTCACGGCTCCCTCGCCCGCCCCGGGCGGTAATAATCCTCCCTCGCCCGCTCCTTCACCACCCTGTTCGCCACCACGTTCGCCTGATCGAAGCTGGCGGAGTACCTGCTCCGCACCGCTCCGCTCTCCACCCTCAGCGCCAGCCTCGGGTCCTTGTGCACCGCGCGCGTCGCCGCCTCGAGATCGACGCCGAACGATGAAGAGACGGCGGCGACGGCTTTTTTAGCAAAGTCCGCGTCCAACAGCTGCGGCACCGCAAAGACCATCCTGTCCACCCCGGGTTTCCCGTCTACGCCAGCCTCGGGGAACGTCTCCCTCAGCGCCGCCAGGCTCGGCTCGATGACGTCTTCCATCGACTCGGTCAGGAGGTGGCTGGAGACGACGGCCATCTCCGCTACGTCGCACGCGGGGAAGACTCTTTTCAGTTCCAAGAGCCTGCGCGACAGACCGGGAAGATCGCGGCACAGCCTCGCGATCGTCGGCGCGCCCATCTTGCGGATCGCACCCCGGCGTCGCACCGGCGGGAGGATCGCGCACAGCTGCGCGAGCGCGTCCTCCGCCTCCGGCTGCGTCACTCCCAACGCCTCGGCGAGGAACGGTACGACGAGTCTCTCATCCTCCACGAGCGTGACGTTGTCCCTGTCGCGCTTCACCCCGATGAGCGTAGCCCCGAGGCCTCCCGCGTCGTTCCCCGAGGGCGCCACCTTGGCAGACATGTACCGCAGGTCGTCCCTGGTGACGTCCGACCCGGCGCCGCGCAGCTTCCTGCTCCAGTGCCTCGGCGCCGCGCCGTCTGCATCCTCCTCCGACGAGGACGGGCCACCGCGCGCGCGCTCGGCGCGGCAAACGCGCGGGGCGGGACGCGACGAACGACATCTTATCGGGATCGTCGCGTGTGGTGGGGCCGCGAGCATAGACGCGACGCGAGCGACGCACCCCATCGATCGCGACGTGTCCCTCCGACCCCCTTGGCGAGCGAGCGCGCCCCTCCGCCCTTCCCGCGGGCGAGGTGCGCGAAAAACGATGACCTGTCGCAATCGATGACTGCTGAAGGAGCGTTCGCGATCCTTCTTTGGACAAAAGTTGGAGACTGTTTTTCAGTCGCGGCCTGCGTGCGAAGGTCGACGAAGGCAATCTGCCGGCCGATCTCAAGAAACGGCTGTGGAATTTTGCATAAGAGCGCACTCGGCGGTCGCGACGCATCACTTCGCTCTGCGCACAGCAGCGTAACACCGACCGCAACAGCCACCGCCGTCGAGGTCCATCCCCGACCGCCAACGACCACCACAACCTCCCTCACCACCACCACCGACATCGACAACACGCACATGGCGCTCTTCGCCTCTCCTTTCCACGCCTTCGACACCATCTTCTCCGATGCGTTTTCGCATCCCTTCCACCGCCCGCGATCGCGGAGGCGAGTCTGGGGCCCCGACCCGTTCCGCGTGGCCCATCGAGACCCCTTCGTGCGCTTCGTCCTCACCGATGACGCCATGGACACCGACGACGTCCCCAACTTCGATCCCGAGGTGTCCGAGACCGACGAGGGCTACCTCGTCTCCGCCACCTGCCCCGGGGTCCGCCCCGAGGATCTCGCCATCGTCGCCAAGCCCGAGCGCGGCCTGCTCACCGTGAGGTCCGAAAAGCACCCGCACGTCCGCGCCGATCTCCGCCTACCCACTGGCGGTGCCGTGGACGCCTCCAACATCTCCGCGTCGTGCATCGACGGCGTGCTCAGGATCATCGTCCCCAAGGTGGCGCCCAAGTCTGAGCTCATCCGCGTCGACTCCGCGCCGGCGACCGCGATGCTCGAGGACGCCAAGGACGCCGAGGACGCCAAGGACGCCGAAGACGCCAAGGACGCCCACGATGACGGTGACACCATCGTCATCAACGTCCCGGGCTTTTCCAGGCACGACATCTCCATCTCCCGCAAGAGGCCCGCGGAGACCCTCCTCGTCGAAGGCGCGTCGCGCGCGCTCGGCGGCCGCAAGTTCCGTCGCGTCCTCAGACTCGCCGACGCCGAAGCGACAGTCAGGGCGTGGTGCGTCGACGGCCTGCTCACGATTCGCGTGGTTAACCCTCGCGCGACTGGGGTGAACGTGCCGGTGTCCGCGACGCCCCTCGGGCTTCCGGCCCCCGGCGACGACGCCGCCGACGCCGGGGGCCCGAACAAAAACGCAGACGATGTCGACGGCGACGTGATCACCCTGATCCAACGCGCGGTCCCCGGGGTTTCCGCCGCCGACTTCACCGTCGAGATCGATCGCAAGAACACGCTCACCGCGCGCGCCGACGCGTCCACCCGCTTCGGCCGCAGGCGTTACTCCTTCTCCGTCGCGCTGCCCGAGAACGTGGACAAGGCCACCGTCGCCGCCGAGGTTGTTAACGGCGTCCTCACAGTCTGCGCCGCGAAGCCCGCGGCGCCCGAACGAATCACGGTGGCCGTTCGCGGCGACGTCCCCGCCTCTCTTCCCTCCGCCGCCGATAAAAACAAGGACGACGCCGACGCCAACGACGGCGCCGTCCCCGTCGTCGAGGTTGACGGCATGGTCGAGGACGTCACCGAGGAGGACGGGCGTTGAAAAAAAAACCCGCTCGACCAGACACGAGCCGCTGTACGCATGACCACTGACACATAACGACGCCGCGCGACGAACGCATTCGTCCCGATAGTGCTACGAGATTCTTTCTTCCCTTGTAATGAAAACGAAAGACGTTCGCGTCACTCTTGGCTACTGCGCTGGCTATAAGAGTTTAGCTCGCTATGACCGACGCGTCCAATCAAGGGAGCGCGCCGCAGTCCGCGATGACCACCGGCACGGTCGGTTCCTCCGTGACCCCACCCGGGGACACGGCCACCGCCTCGACCTTGTCGATCACGTTCATCCCCTCCACCACCTTACCGAACACGACGTGCTTCCCGTCGAGTTGCTTGCACGGCGCGAAGGTGATGAAGAACTGCGATCCGTTGGAGTTTTTCCCGGTGTTGCCCATCGCGACCACGCCCCTCGCGTCGTGCCTGCCCTTCAGACCGTCCTTCTCGTCCTTGAACTTCTTGCCCCAGATGCTCTCCCCACCGCTCCCGTTCTGCATCGCGAAGTCCCCGCCCTGCATCATGAACCCCTTGACCACGCGGTGGAACTTGACCCCCTTGTAGTGGTAGGGAACCGCGCAGTTCTTGCTCATGCCCTTCTCGCCAGTGCACAGCGCCTTGAAGTTCTCCACCGCCAGCGGCGCCTTGTCGTCGAACAGCTCGATGACCACCCTCTCCTCCGCCGCGGGCTCGATCTCGATCGGTCCCTTGGATCCCCAGTCGAAGTCGTCCGCGTAGCACTCGACCACGCGCTGCTTCTCGCCACCTCCGAGCTCGGCGATGTCCTTGCTACTCCATCCGTAGCGCAGGTCGGTGGCCTCGACGAAGTCCCTCGCGCGCTGGTACTTCTCCCGGTGGGAGTCGAGGTCGATGTCGAGGAACACCCGCGAGTTTGGCATGTCGGCTACGGGCCACCACGGTCCACCGACGCGGGGCGCGCGCGAAACTGATTCGACGTTTGCAGATGGACTTCGAGAGCGCACAGAGTGTTAGAACTTGGGCTGGTGAAAAACATCCTCTCGCCGCGGCAGTACGCTTCTGGCTACGGGCCGAGACGACAGTCTTCTCGAGGACGAAGAGTTCACATTACAAACGCGCTACGTCGCCCGCCCTCGGGATCGGTTTTTTTTCCGGCTCGAGACGCCTCGCGCCCGCACGGTAGCCACCTTGCGACGCGAGAGTGTCCCTAAATCTTAACCCAAGCTATGTACCCCAACACCGTTTGCTCGACGCTTAGACGTCGTCGACAACCTTGGTGCCCTCGTTGGTGGGGCCGTCGACGACGGTCACGTAGGAGTAGAGGTCCTCCTGTTGGAACGAGAGACGGCGCCGGGGGTCAGAGACGGACGACGACGACGCACGCGCCGGGGAGGAAGATGTTTGGTGGGAGACGAGAGAGATTTGTTGGGTTTCACCGTCGCGCGGCGTCGACGCCTTCGACGCGCGCGCGAGGATCTGGGACCGCGCGGGATGTACGTACCGTGGCGTCCTCGTCGTCGTTGCGCTTGCGGGAGATCTGCACGCGGATTTTGCGGGGAACCTGTGGACGCGGGAGTGGAAGTACGGGACCGCGGTCAGCGTCGGTGCTTTCCGTACGGGGAAACAGTCCGGACCGGGTGCCAAACCCTAGGACCTGGCGATGCGAAAAGTGCGGGGCGGACGCGCGTCTACTCACGTTGCGGATGCCCTTGGACCAGATAGCCTTGTTGAGCTTCACGTCAACACGCACGTCGGAGGTCTTCATGACCTTCTGCGCGAACTTCTTCACCTGTTGGCGTCGAGGAGGGGGCGGAGGTGAGCGGGGGTGCTCGGGAAAAAAGGACTCATCGCCTCGCGAGCGCGAAGCGGGCGAGCCCGGGCCGCGATGGGCGGACGGAAACGACCCGTCCCCGGGCGATGCGCGTCATCGATCGACACGAACGGCGTCACGATGCCCCCTTCATAACGTGAACGATAGAACGCCGCGTCGTTCAGGGGAACCGACCGTCGTGACTCGCGTCGACGCCGCGTCTCGCGCGTCGTACCGACGCCTAGCCCTAATCGCGGCTCGTTTGTCTCGGGGTTGGGCACTTACCGCTTGCACCGCACGAGGAGCCCTCTTCTTGAAGGTCAGTCCGTGGACCGCCTTGGCGAGGTTGATGGTGTACTCGCGGGTCACGACGTCCTGAGTCTTGCCCATGTTTCCCGATGCTGTGCAGGGCGTGTACGCCGAGCGAAAAGGGTCAGCCGTGCGCGAAGCTTCGGGATTAAAAAACACGGGAAGCGCAGGAAGCGGGGGCGAGCCTCGCCTGGCAAAATTATTGTTTCGCGTGAATTCGAAAACGTAACTGATCACCGTGTGAGTGACGAGCGAATATAACCCGCTAACGCTAAACTTGCACTTTGTCTGCACGGCCGCTGCAGTCAGAGCCCGAAAAAATCGAACGGCTGTGAAAGTTCCCTCGACGTCGCCAATCCGCTATCCGCCACGGAGCTTGGGGAGGTGGACAGGCGGGCGCTGACGAGTTGTTTCTTCGCACACCCGCGCGCGCCGCGGCCCGGGGAGGAGTCGGGCGCGAAGGCTGGCGCGAAGCTCCCACCCGCGGTCGTCGCGAGTGCATCGCGAGCGACGGCGGGCGCGAAAGCCTCCCGGATACCCCGCGATACCCTTTGGATACCCTTTGGATACCCTTTACGAACGCATCTTGGTATCTTGCGCATCTTGAGACGGAGCAAACAGAATAACTGTCGGCCACGTCGCGGAGATGGGCGTCATCCGGCTCCTGGCGCTCGCCGCGTTCGTCGCGTACTCGCGCGGGGACTTGTGGGACGTCACAGGCCACGACAGCGCGCGAGAAACCGCCGCGGACGAGCACTACCGCGGCGACTTGCGCATCGCCTTCGGCTCGTGCAACCGCCACGACCGCGCGCAGGACCTGTGGCCCGCGGTCCGTTCCCTCTCCGCGGACGCTTGGGTGTGGCTCGGCGACGCCATCTACGCCGACGGCAAGGTCGATAACGTCCGGCGCTACGGAGGCCGCGCCTTTCACCGCGACGCCTACGCGACGCAGAACGAGCACCCCGAGTACGCCGCCCTACGAGCCGAGACGCGCATCCTCGGAACGTGGGACGACCACGACTACGGCTTCAACAACGCGGGAGCGGAGTGGAGGGAGAAGGAATTCGCGCAGCGCTTATTCCTGGATTTCCTCGGCGAACCACTTGGGTCCCCGCGCCGAACACGCGCGGGGGTGTACGAGGCGTACACGTTCAGGGGCTTGGGCGCGTCCCAAACGGGCAGCGCCCGGCTCATCTTACTCGACGCGAGGTTTCACGCGAGCGCAAAAGACGGGACGTTGCTCGGCGACGAGCAGTGGGAGTGGTTCGAGCGGCTGATGCTCGGGAGGAGGACGGGTGCCGAGGGTGCCGAGGGGGGTGCCGAGGGTGCCGAGGACTACTACGACGGCGACGACGAGGGACGTCCGAGCTCGGAACCGCGGGGCGGCTGCGTGGTGTTTGACGGCGCGGAGATGAACGAAAACACCGACTGCGACCCGGTGGACGTGACGATCGTGGGAAGCTCCGTGCAGGTCCACGCGCACACCCAGGAGCTGCTCGCGAAGATGGGGATCGGCATGGACATCGAGTCGTGGAACGACTACCCGGCGGAGCGTCGCCGGCTGTTCGACCTCGTCGCCGCGGCTAACGTTCGGACGCGAGCCGTCGTCCTCTCCGGAGACGTCCATCACTCGGAGATTGGCGGGTCACCCGCGGGGTGCGACCTGCCGTCCGAGCTCGTCGAGATTACCAGCAGCGGCATGACGCACGGGGTGCTGGAGGAGCTCCCGACGAAGTTCCTGAGACGGCTGGCGAGGCACTCGACGTGGGGGATGGAGTACCTGCCGCCGTGGCTCTTCCCCGACGTGGGTAACCTTCGCCGGCGTCGATACGTCGGGTACAACTTCGGCGAGGTGGTCGTCGACTTCGGCGTCGACTGGGACGGGGATGCCGAGGGGGGTGCCGAGGGGGGTGTCGATGACGACGCGTTCGACGCCGCCGTCGACGCGTCCCCTCCCGCCAACCGATCGCCCGCGTCTGAGCGCGACTTTCTTCGCGACGACGTGTCCTCCTCCTCCTCCTCCTCCTCCTCGTCGTCGAGGGTCGGACGCGCGCCGCGCGCCGCCGCTCGGGAGCCGACCGTCTCGCTTCGCATCCGCGGCGTCGACGGGGGCGTCAAGCTGTCGAAGACGGTGCCGTTCTCCGCGCTCGAGGGCGAGTGGGCCGAGTACGGCGCTCGGGGCGCGTCGGTGAGCCGATCGCGTGCGGAGTGTCGGGGCGAGTCTTCGTTGACGGCGGCGCAGACGTGGAGGTTGCCGGTGATGCTGGTCGGGGTGGCGCTGGCGGGACCCGCGGGGACGTCGCTCGCGTTGTGGTGGCTGTGGAGGGAGGTTGGCCGCGTTCGGCGGAAGCGAAAGGCGGATTGAGGCGGATTCGATTCCGGGGATGTTTTGTTTTCCCCGGCTTGTTTTGTGTGTACTCCCGTTGTCATGAAAGAAGCGAAGTGCATCGAACGACGACGACGTCTCATCCCTTGCATCACTCACTTGCTCATTTAAAAACATAACCTTCGTCGTCTCGAGCGGACGCTCGGGGCGCTCCCGACGCTCACGCGAAGTCGGTCTTGCCGATGCCGAGCGCGGCCTGGATCTCGGTGGTGTCCGGGAGCTGGTCGGGCATGCCGTTCCACGAGTAGATCACCTTCTGGTCCTCGTCGAGCACCACGCAGCCGCGCCTGGACGCCATGTACCCCTTGAAGTCGGTGGACACGTCGAGGCCGTCGAGGAACTCGCCAAAGTCGAGGGTGCCCACGTACGCCTCGCAGGTCTTCAGGGACCAGTCGGAGAGGCAGTCGATGCCCTGGACCTGCTTCCAGGCGCCCATGGCGAAGGGCTGGTCCTTGCAAATGCCGAGGACCTTGACGCCGTCAGTCTTGGCGATGGACTGGAGGGCCTGGAGCTGGCACTGGCATCCGCCGTCGGCGTCGCCGGAGAAGGCGGCGGGGAAGAAGGCGAGGACAACCTTGCTGCCCTTGAGATCAGAGAGCTTGGTGACCTCGAAGCCCTCACCCATGAGGGCGAAGTCCGGCGCCTTGTCGCCAACCTTGACGGCAGCCTTGGTGGTCACGGCGCGGCGGACGGCGGATCCGGCCTGGTGTGGCATCAGGGATTCGAGCGGAATTCGGGATGTCGGTCAGCCTCAGTGGGGGCGCGATTCGTCGGGCCCTCCTCGATCGGAGTAACAAGGGGAACCGCGTCGTTTCGGCATTCTTCTTCGGGCGATCGATCCTGGGCGGGGCGGGTCGGGGTCTCGGGGCATCGCCCGAGGGTTCGGGGGGTTCGCACCTGGGTCTTGGCGCGGAGACCGGCGGTCTTGGCGACGGCGTGGGAGGCGGAGAGGGTGAAAGCGGACATGGTGTTCGTGCTGCGTGGCTCGAGGTGTGGCGCCAGCCACGATCGGGCGCCGATTGGATAACAGAAAGGGAACAGTGATATCCGCGCGATGGTCTGGACCACTTTTTGGAGGGGGGAGATGAGCCTCGCCGCGCGTGTCGTCGCGCTCGTCCCGACCCGTTCCCGCGCGGCTCGTCCCAACGCCACACGCCATCGTCGCGACATCGTCGTCATGGCATCTGCGACGTCGACCGACGCGTCGTTCGTGGGGCGATGGACCCGCGACGGATCGCGCAGCGTCAACGCGGAGGCGTACCTCGCGTCGCACGGCCTCGACGTCGCCAAGGCGGCCGAGCGCGCGGCGGCGCCGTACGAGCAGGAGTGGCGCGAGACCGGCGCGGAGGAGGGCGAGTTTCTGGTGCTGACGGACCCGGGAACCGGACGCGGGGTCCGATCGCTCGTCTACCCCATCGGCGAGTGGGAGGAGGAGTTCAAGGGATCGAGCGAACTCTTCGGCGCCGAGCCCGGCGTGGTGTACCGCAACACGACGTACAACGAGATTCCGCACCTCGGACCGGTGCACCTGACCGAGAGCGCCACGCCGCTGGGATGGGAGACGACGCAGCGGACGCTGAGTAAGGACGGGAACGAGATGGTGGTGGACAGGTCGTTCACGCCGAGGATGCCGGACGGATCCGCGGGTGAGAAGATCAGCAGCAAGGAGTACTTCACGCGGGTGATGGTGTTCAGGCCCCTCGACGCGTCGTGAGTTTCGAGGTGTACACCGAGGCGCGTCGTGTTGGTAACTGGCGTTTGAATTGAAAACGTCCTCTCCGTTCGCGAGGGGACGTCATCGTGTCGTCCTACTACGTCGTGTTCCCCCCCCCCCCCCAAACGCCCCTGTCGAAAAACAAATTCCAATCATTGCGCGGCGTTGAGATCAATCGCCCCAACCCCGGCCGCCACGCTCTCCGCCCCGACGTTCCCCCTTCCCTCCTCTCCCTTCTTCTCTCCACCCCCCTTGGCGTGCTTGCGCAGCAGCGGCGAGATGCTCACGTTGCTCTCCCCCGTCGCAATCTGCCTAAACACCTCCTGCGTCACCGCGCCGACGTCTACGTTTGCGCCGTGCTTCTGAATCTGCTCCAGGAGCCCCTGCAGCTGCTGCGCGCTCAGTCCGCTCTGCGCCGGGGACGCCGGTTCCTCCGCGCCGCCGCTGCCCTTGCTCGCGGGCGTCGCCGCCGCCGCCGGGCGCAGGAACGGGTGCTTGAGAATTTCCGCGATGGTGATGCGTCGGTGCGGATGTCGCTCCAGGCACGCGCTGATGAGCGCCGTGAGGTGCGGGTTAGCCACCGGCGGCATCGGAATCTCGTGCTTCGGATCGGTGATGGCGTGCAGCTTGGGAATCATTCCGGTGATCCTCGCGAACGGCGTCTGGCCGTAGACCATCTGGTAGAGGATGCACCCCAGCGACCAGATGTCGGAGGCCCGGCCGACTTTAAGCGGCCCGCCCAGCGCGCTCGGCTGCCCGTTGAGAATCGCCTCCGGGGACATGTAGTTTACGGTTCCCACCTGGTGGTCGCGCACGATGTTCGTGGTGTCCGTCTTGCTGGTGTCCTGCTTCGCGATTCCAAAGTCGATCAGCTTGAGTGCGCCCTCGACGAACAGGAAGTTCGCGGGTTTGAGATCCGAGTGGACGATCTTGAGCTCGTGGATGGTGCCGACGGCTTCCACCATCTGCTCAAAGTAGAGCCGAAGGAAGTTATCGTCGATCATCCCGGCGTTGCTCTGGCCGTTCGCGCCCCCCTTACCCTTGGCCCTCGCCTGCTTCTCGCGCTTGGACAGCAAACGCGCGAGGTCGATCTCGCCGTACTCGAGGACGACGTAGATGAGACCCTCCGTCTTGCAAACCTCGGCGTCGACGAGCTGGATGATGTTATCCTTCCCGCGCAGCGATTGGAGCAATCGAATCTCATCCATGAACCCCGCGATGGTCTCCTTCTCGCGGCCCTGCAGACGGATGCGCTTGAGCGCGTACGTCTTGCGCTTGGGGCAGAGCACCTTGTACACCTTGCACGTGCCGCCCTGGCCGACGCACTCGAGCTTCAGGTACTTGACGCCGCGGACGACGACCATCTCGGAATTTTCGCGAACCCTCGGTCGGGATTTCTTCTTCTCCTCCGCCACCTTAGCCGCGGCGGCGGCGGCGTCGGGCGCAGCCGCGGGGAGCGGGTTCGCGGCGACCGCCGCGGACGACGCCGGTTCCGTCATCGGCTGGGGCTGCGGCTGGGCGCTCGCGGCGGCCGCCTTGACCCGCGCCACCGCCGCCGCCGTGTTTGGCGTGTACGCAACCGCAACCGTCGCCTCCTCCTCCTCCGCCGCCGGCTGGGTCCCCGCCAGCCGCCCTTGACCCGCGTGCGCCTGTCGCGTCTCGCCGTTCGGCACCGAGGGCACGGCGACGGTGGCGTCGTCGACGATGGCCGACGCCGCGAAACCCGGCGCTGATTGGTATCGAAGCTGGCGCTCTGCAATCTCCCGTTGGAACCGTTCGCGAGCTTCGGTGGCGTCGCGCTCTCGGTCTGGCTGAACGGCGGTTGGCGGTTTAGGTTCGGCACGTGGGTTCGGGTGCACGCGCTCGTGGGCGACGGGCACGCCGTACCGCCCCTGCTCGATGGCCTCCTTCATCTCCTCCACGATGCACCTCGGCTCCGGGTCGGCGTTCAGTCCCTTGGCGAGGATCTTCAGCGCCTTCTCCTCGCCCTTGTACTGGTGGCCAAACGCCGCCCACTCGGTCCAGTACATGCCGTGCCTCTGCCAGAACCCCTCGGACTTGAGGTACTTGAACGTATCCCTCGCGTCGTCCATGTTGGACACCATCTGCTGTCTGGCGAGTCCCAGGTAGAGGCGAAGGTAATAGCCCTGCGTCTCAAACGGCGCATTGCGGCTCACCTGGGGAAGCGTCCTGGTGGCGTGCTCGTACAATCGAAAGAGGGAGACGCCGTTCCTCCCCGCGGGGGCGCCCACGCCCTTGGTCTCCTCGCCGAGCGCCATCTCCTCCGCCTCGAGGAACTCGCACCAGTGCTGAGCGCTGTTGGCGTTCTCCCTGAGCGAGTCGACGCGAGCGGCGCGTTCGGAGCGCGAGTGAGGAGGGGTGACGCCGGAGGATCGGAGGTACTCGGAGAGCAGCGACTCCACGGACGCCCTGCGCTTGTTCCCGCCGGTTCCTCCCTGGGGCATCGGCGCCGGGGTCTTGTGCGTGATCCTCGCGGCGACGGAGTTGCCGGGGGTCATGGCGTAGCCGGTTCCCACGAGCGGGGTGCCCCCGACGCCGGGCGCGAAGGTGACGCCGCGGGGTAAGGTGGCGGTGTTCGCGTCGTCGCCCGACCCGCCGGCTGTGGCGCGCATCGGGGTCTTGAGGTTGGCGACGCGCTCCCGCATGCGCTCCAGTCGCTGCGATATCGGGTTGAGCGGGTTCGGGTCAGCGTCGATACGGCGGATGACGGGAGCGGCGAAGGGGCGAGGCGAGATGCGAGCGAGATTGCGTTCCTCTCCTCGCATCGTGCGGGTACCCCTCGCGGGTGCGTGGGACGCGCGGGGCGCGGACGCGCGGCGCACCTGCTGGACGCTCTCCGCGCCGGTCTTGATGTCGCCCGCGGGGGTCGGCGCGAAGGTGACGTGCTCCTTCGCCCCGGACGCGGGCGGCACGGCGTTCTCCTTGTTCCCGTACATCCCGGGCGTCGCGGCGACCGAGCCTCCGATGCCGGCGGTCAGGTGGGGCGAGAAGGGCGGGGCCATCGACCGGGCGTCGGCCGGGGTCGACGCGGGAATCAACCTCGCGGGGGTTCGCTCGCGCGACGAGAGGATTTCGAGCTCAGCTAGACGCCGCTCGGTCCCGCGCGTTCGTCGGCGCCTCCCCGTGCGTGCGTCGTGCGCAGTAGCGGGCGCCGCGCGTGAGGTCTTCCGTTTTTTGTGTCACGGCTTTTCGCAAACGGTCGCGGATTATTCCGACGCTCAAACGTTGTTCCCCCGTTTGCCTGTTCGTGAACCTCCGATGGATCCGACGGCGGTGGATTTGGACGATTAACTCGAGAATCGACGAGTTAAAATTTTCCTCGATGACCAGTCCCATAACCTATAATGACCTAACTGACGCCCTGACGGTTTTGGCACCCCGAAGCGCCTCGCTCCGACTATCCGAGAGAAGGTGGCGCAGAGACGAGGAGAGATAGGGGGGGGGAGATGGTGTTCATGGGTGTTCGTGGCGTCTGGGCGGCGCTGTGGTGCGTTCTGGTCCTCGCCGCGCGCGTCGACGCCACGTCGCGCGGCTCGCTCGCGCCCGTGACGCACCGCCGTCTCGCCGACGACGAGAGCGCGAAGGCGACGGGGGGCGACGCGAAGGGATCGTGGAGCGAGTGGAGGTACCGGTCCAACGAAGAGCTAGCGAACGCGATGGACGCCTTGCACGCCGGGCCGTGCGCCGGGATTTCGAAGTTGACCACGATCGGCACGAGCGTGAGGGGCGTGGAGATGCGCGCCATGGAGGTGTCCACCCAGCCGGGCGTCGAGCAGACCAAACCCGGGATCATGCTCGTCGGCAACATGCACGGCGACGAGCCCGTGGGACGCGAGCTCATCATACGATTCGCCAGGCTCCTGTGCATCGCGCACGAGCGGCGGCAGCGATCGGCGGGGGGCGACGGCACCGGCGAGGGCGAGGGAGGGCTCGACAAGGATCCGTTGGACGAGGCATCCGCGAAATTGCTCGACGAAGCCGCCGTCGTCGCGAGACGCGCGAGGGTGTTCCTCGTGCCGACGATGAACCCCGACGGCTTCAGCGCCAAGCGCAGGAACAACGCCGCATCCGTGGACCTGAACCGCGATTTCCCCGATCAGTTCAACGAACCCGGGTTGCCGGCAAGGTTCGACGCTCGGCAACCGGAGACGGCGGCGATGATGCGATTCAGCGAGGGCGTCAACGCCACCGCGGCGCTGAACTTTCACGAGGGCGCGCTCGTGGCCAACTACCCGTACGACGCCATCAGCGGGAGCAACAGGAAGGCTGGATACTCCAAGTCCCCGGACGACGCCGCGTTCAGGCGCCTGGCGAAGGTTTACGCGCGCGCGCATCCGACGATGGCCACCGCCGCCAACGAGGAATTCCCCGAGGGGATCACTAACGGCGCGCGGTGGTACCCGCTGTGGGGCGGGATGCAGGACTGGCACTATCTCAAGACCCAGACCATGGACGTCACGGTGGAGGTGAACGAGCGCAAGTGGCCGGACGAGTCGTCGCTGGTACGGCTGTGGACCGAGCACGCCCCGGCGATGATCGCGTACGCGACGGCGGTGGCGACCACATCGACGACGGGAAAAGTGACGGATTCTCTCACCGGCGAACCCGTGCGTGGCGCCGTCCTCGCCGTCGCGGGCGTCGACGGCGTCCGTTTCACGCCGTCGACGCGCACGGGGTACTACGCGAGGTTCCTGCCGCCGGGGAGGCACGAGGTGACCGCGTCCGCGCCGGGTTATTATCCGCAGACGAGGACTGCGGACGCGGGAGCGCGACTCGACATCTCGCTCCGAAGGATGGAAGACGCGGCGGACGCGGACGATGTGGCCGGGGACGGGGATCACGGGGCGGCGGCGGTGGTAGGTAATGGGGACGCGCGGCCCGGACCGAACCCGAAGCCGGGATCGGCGGGTTTTGGCGGCGACACAGCTGGCGGCGCGGTCGTCGGGTTGGGCGGCGGGGACACAGCTGGCGGGGAGCTCGTCCGGGTCGGGGAGCTCGCGGCGGCTGTCGCGGCGGCCGTCGCGTGGTTGGCGTGGAGGTGGCGCAGGCGGAAGAGGGCGAGACTCGCCGCGCTTCGCGAGGGGACGCAGCTCTCCGGCGTCCGGATCGACGGTTGACGACCGCGGGGGGGATCGACGGGGAGCGGCTAACGACGCTATCAAATTATTTTCGGCTAATAAAAGTCTCGACGCTCGAACGAATAAAAGGTCTCATCGCAGCGCACCGGTGGCGTGCCCGACGAACGACGCGTCCAGCTTTCGCGCCCGCAGCCTCTCCAGCGCGTTCCGCAGGTGGCGCCAGTCGCCGTCGTCGAACCCGAAATCTCTCCGCCACCCGTTCACCTCGTCGGCTCGCCATCGACCCAGGCGCTCCGACAGCTCCCTGCACATGAGGTGGTGGCGCGTGTTGGCCCTGTGCGACATCTCGGGCGACTCCGCGAGCGCGCGCACCATCTCCTCAGCCTCCTGCACCATGAACAGCACCAGAGCCCTGGCCTCCGACTGTCTCCGCCCGTCGTACCTCCCGCCCCCGTGCACGTTTGGATTTGATTTGACGGGACGCGCCAGGACGCTGTAAATGTCCGCCGCGTGCATCAACGTCAGAGCCGCGCACTCGGCCCCGTGCAGTCGGCACGTCTCCCCGGTGTAAAAGTTGACGGCGATCGGCCAGCTCGCTTCGTGACGATACCGTCCGGCGTTCGGCCGCGTTTCGCGGTCCTCGCCGAAGTGTTGCAGCCCGCGTCGGTTGCATCGAAGCACCTCGCGGTACCATCGCGCCTGGCTTGTGGTCGCGTAGAGGAACATCAGGCGCTCGGTGTCGGCTCCCAGGGTTCGGCGCACGTCCACGCGATCGGTGAGCGACGCGAGCGGCGCCGGGAACAGCTCGCTGCCGTAGCACGTATGCCCGAGCCCCGCGAGGACCAGTGAGCACTCCTCACCGCGGAAGATTCTCAGCCAACGCGCAACCTCGACCAGATGGTCGCCGAACGATGCCCCTCTCTTCGCGTGTTTCATGCGCGCCGCGCCCGCCGCCTGCAGGGCATCGTACAACGCGTCGAAGCGCGCGCCGAAGACGTCATCGTCCATCGTCTCGACGAGATCACGCGCGGTGACGGGCGACTCGTCCAGCACCTCCGATCCCCAACGCGCGAAATCCCTTTCGTGCGCCTCGAGAGACCACGCCGCGGGTACGCCCCAAAAGTACCAACCCGCGCGCGCGAGGGCGCCGCGCGCGACGCGGAGCACGCCGGGGCGCGAGAGGGCGATCGCCGGCGGCTTCCCCGGCCGGCACGCCATCGCGGCGCCCCCCCGCTGCGTGGTCCAACGCGTCCTAAGCGTAGGGTGGACCCGGCACCCGAAGAAATCCACGCAGCGCTGCGCGTTGAGGTCGGTTGCAATGTTTCTGACGAGTCATGAACAGGGGAAACGGCACATAGAATCAATGTCCGACCGGAACGCGAGGGCTGATGGGAACGCGATTGCCGGGTGATGGGACGATCGAGTCGAGCACAACTGCACCGCGCACGCGACACGCGTATCCGCCCTCTCTCTCCCAAAAACACATCTCACGCCTCCACCATGGACGCTCAGACCACGCTCAAGATCTGCGGAGTCGCTAACGTGAGTCCGACCCCCCCTTTTTGGACCGACGTGGATGAGTCCAAAAGCGATTCTCATACACGTCAGATCTGCGTCTGACCCCTCCCCAACCCAACTCGCGCAGGGCGTCTACGCCGCCCAGATGCTCGGCGCTCCCCAGTGGGCGAACGACTTTTACTTCAAGGAGGGCCACAAGTCCAACAAGAACTGGCAGAACTGGTGCGTGCTCCCCTCCTCTCGTCCCTTGTCCCGCACCGCATCATAACGTCACATTTCCGATCTCCCCCAAGCGTACCCGAAAGGACCCGAGAAATAACAATCGAATATTCCCTCGCCCGACTGCAGGTTCGGCCTGGCCATCGCGGGCCAGGCCACCGCCCAGATCCTCGCGTCGAACGAGTCCGCCCCCAACAAGGCCGTCCTCGGCGCCACCGTCATCAACAACGTCGCCGCGACGCTCTTGATGCTCAAGCAGAAGGACGATTTCAAGCCTGAACAGCTCGCGATCAACGGCGCCTTTGTCGCGGGTCTCGGCGCGCTCGCCTTCAAGGCTTACAACGACTCCAAGTGAGCGGTTCTGACGTCCTCACGCGTCGATAGGTGACGTTCCGACACGGTTCACGAGGCCCGGGACGACGACGCGATCGACGCGTGTCTCGTCGTGCCCCCGCCCGCGACGGCGACGAATGATAAATTCCAAATAAAATCGTCTCACGAAACGCAGCTCGCGAGACGCGTCGAATCAAAATATCAGACCGCCGCCTCGGCTCCCTCCCCCCGCGCGCCCGACTCCCCGCGTTCCTCCTCCGACTCCCTCTCCCGCGCCTCCTCCTCCCGCGCCCGCCTCGCCTCCTCCCTCTCCTCCTCGTCGATCTCGGCGGCGACTTCGTCGAACAGCCTGTTCATCCCCTTGCCGTCGAACAACACCGCGCACGGCGCCGCGATGCCGACTAACCTGGCCAGCGTCATGAGCTTATCCAGCTTGTTCACCTCGCGTCTCCCGAGGGGAGAGTCCTTGGACCGCAGGTACCTCATTCCCGCGAAGGCGACCAAGCCGGGCGGCCCCGCCACCGCCATCGTCCCGGCGCCCAACTCGCACACAAACGCCATGTTGCCCACCACGACGAACACCGGGGTCATGACTGGAATGACGATGAAGCACTTGACGAGCACCTCACCGAGCGAGTCGCAGTCTTTGCCATCGCTCTTGGCCCGCATGATGTTCTCGATCATCTCGCCCACCGCCTTCTGCGCCGACTTGACCGCGGCCTTCACCACGCCCCGCATCTTGCTCCTGCGCAGCGCGCCCACGGCGGAGCAAACGAGCGCCGCGTCGACGACGCCCGCGGTGATCTTACCGGCACCTCGCAGGACGGTGCCGGTGAGGCGCAGCAGGCCCGATGCGGCGTCTTTCACGGGATGCGTCATGACTGCGCGGCGGTGATCTGTCCGTGGATGTCACCATCAGATGCGGTCAACAACTGGCTGAGCGCCGCGGACGAGATTTTTAGATTTTTGTCTCGGGGACCCGGGTGTGCGGGGGTGTTCACAAAACGTACGGTTACACAGTGCACGAGTGAGGAAATGACCGGTTTGGGGTTTATTTTCCCGTCGTTTGCCCCGCATCGCACCCACCACAGATCGGGGCCGCGTGTGTTTCTTCTCCCGTCGTTTCGTTCCGGGAGCTCCGCGCTCTTTTCGGGTCCTTATCGGCGTCGTCGCCGCGCCACAACGCGCGCGGGAGGCACGGTGCGTAACCGCCTTCCCCGTCGCACATCGAGAACTACATCGCCTACCCCTCGATAGGCAATCGCGCGCATCGCACGCGCGAGAACAGTCCCGAAGGCGACCCCCGCGGCGTCCCTTCCCCGCGTCCGGCGCCGAGGCGAGAGGCGCGTGGGCGGGGTTCGCCGCGATGGTGCTCGGCATGCTGAGGAGCGTGGCGGGATGGAAGGCGGACAAGTACCGGTTCGACGTGACCGTCCACAACGCGTACAACGTCCTGCCGGGCACCAAGGCGCTCCAGGTGGTCTGGAAGCGCGGTAACAAGCACGCGCAGACCAAGGTGCGCGATCCGATCAAACCGGCGCCGCGAGTGCCCAATCGCGAAACACCCGCCAAAATGCTGAAATCCCGCGGCCTCCCTCCCGCCGCGCGCCCGCATCGCCCGGATCCCGCCTCCGTCTGATCCGATCGCTCGCTCACGTCGCATCCCCCCCGCGCGCAAACGCAGACGACGAGGTCGCAGCGCGGCGAGGCGCAGTGGGAGGAGCAGCTCTCGCTCGCGTGCACCATGTTCGTCAATCCCAAGTCCGGCACGTACGAACCCAAGCCCGCGCTCTTCGTGCTCCGGGAGATCGACGACGACGGCACGGGCGCCGGCAGGACGTACGCGGAGGCCACGGTGGACCTCCTGGAGTTCGCCATGAGGCCCGGCGCGGCGATCCGACGGACGCTGCCGCTCACGCGCGGCGCGACACAGCTGTCGACGCACCTCATCTTCACCATCCGAGCGACGCCGCTCACGGAGGGCGTCGCGCTGTCCGACGTGTCGTCCGACGTGTCAGTCGCGGACCTCGCGGACGTCGCCGAGGGTGCCGTCGAGGGTGCCATCGAGGACGAGGACGCGACGCGGCCATACCGCGCGCACAGGGAGGCGGCGCGGGTACGAGCCGAGTCCGATCGCCCACACGCGACGGAGGAGGAAGATCGTGTCGCTCAAAACGAAGACGGGCCACCGAGAGGAGGCGCGCGGACGATGGAGGAGGGAATGCGCGCCCTGCGCACCGCACTCGAGCCCTCGGACAGGGAAGATGAGAACGCGCCCGCGCGGCCCATGGGCCGGGAGATGGAGATCGCCCCCACCGGCGGGAGATCCCGCGCCGCGACCCTCCAGCCCCAGTCCGGTCGATACGCCCCGCCGGTGCTGTACGACGACGAGGTGTTCCGGGACGCCGGGTACACCGTGGGCTTGACCAAGGCGAGGGACCCCCTGTTGGACGCCACGGCTGGGGGCGCGTTCGACGGCCTCGTCCCCGGCATCGATCACCTTCGCCTCATCGTCGGTCGGACGTGCAAGATCAACGTCCGCGCCAACGACGCGTTTGGCAACGCGCGCAGCACGGGCGGCGACGCCGTGGAGGGCCTCCTGCTCGGCCCACTCGGGGAGGAGGGCGAGGTCAAGGTGAGGGACCACGGCGACGGCACGTACGGGCTGGAGTTTGTGTGCACCAGCCAGGGCGTCTGGAGGCTGCGGCTCAGGTTCAACGGCCGGGCCTCCGCGAGCGAGCACGAGCTCGTGGTGTCCTACGGCCCCCTCGTCGCGGGGGACCTGTCGGTCAAGCCCCCGAAGCCGCCGTTCGTGTGCGGCGCGTACACCGACGTCGTGGTCGAGGTGGCGGAGCCCGAGCTGGGGAGGGTGATGACCGGAGCCGAAGCCTTCAGCGTCCGCGTCGTCTCCCCGTCCGCCATGTCCATGTCCGTGCCCCTCGAGCTGGCGCCCGGGTCGACGCGCGCGGTGGCGACGGTGTGCTGGCCGGAGGTTGGCGCGCACGTGCTGTCCGTGACCCTCGATGGGGTCAACTTGCCGAGGTCGCCGATGAACGTCGACGTGGCTCCGGAGGATATTTGTCTCGCCGCGTGCCAGATTCAGGGCGCCGGGACGCACAGGGCCGTCGCGGGCGAGCGCGCGAGCTTCGTGGTGGAGGCGCACGACGCGCGCGGGAACCGACTCGTCTCCGGGGAGGCGCCCTTGTCCGTCATCGTTCGAACGCTGAGAGGTAACCAAGGAGGTAACCCAGTTAACGGCGAGAAGAGAGAGGAGGACGTGACCCGGGGCCAGATTCTCGACTACGGCAACGGCGCCTACGAGGCTTCGTACGTCGTCCGCACCGCCGGGCCGTACGAGGTTGCGCTCGTGCTCATGGGCGAGGAGCTGGTGATGAAGGGCACGTGCGAACCGGGCCCGGCGGTCGTCCCCGGCTGCGTCCTGCTCGGCGACGCCGTCCTCGACCTCGAAGTCGGCGCCAAGGGCGTCTTCACAATCGAGCGCCGCGACGCCTACGGCAACGTGGCGCCGTCCAGACAGGGCCAGGTGAAGCTCCGGTGCGTCGCCGACGGACCCGGGGACGTCGACGCGCACGTCGTCGACTGCGCCGAGGGCCGAAGCGAGGTGTACGCCGTCGCCAAAGTCGCCGGGAGATATTTCATCACCGTCGTCGGCGGCGACGACCAGGTGCCCGTCCCGGGTTCCCCGTTCGAGCTCGTCGCGTACCCCGGCGCGGCGGCGGCGAGCGCGTCGGTGACGTCGGTGTACGGCGCGCAGCTCGCTTCGCCCGACGCCGACGTGCTCGCGGCGGTGGCGGGCGACGAGATCACGCTGACGGTTTCCCCGCGGGATAAATTCGGCAACAAGACGGTCTTCGGTCCCGGGACGAAAGTCAAGGTGTGCGCCGTCGTGGACGGGGACGAGCGGCTTGAGTTTGAGGACCGCGGGGGTCCGAGAGCCGAGGCGACGCTCCGGGGCGCGCTCACCGCCGCGGGCAGCTACCTCCTGCGCGCGACGATCGGCGACGAACCCCTGGCGGGATACCCCCGCATACTCCAAATCGTCCCCGGCGCGACGGATCCGCGTCGGTGCGTCCTCTTCGGCGACGCGCTCGCGGGCGTGGACTGCGGCGCGCAGTCGTCGCTGACGATGCACGCGGCGGATCGGTTCGGCAATCTTCGCGCCACCGGCGGCGACGTCGTGGATCTCTCCATGCTGGCGCCCGACGGGAAGACGGTTGTGGCGGCGTCGGTGTCCGATCACGCCGACGGCACGTACGGCGCCGCGTTCAAGCTGGACCAGGCGGGCGCGTGGGGGTTGCAGCTCATCGTCAACGGCCGCGGCGGGCGCACGGACGTCGCGGAGGTGACGGCTAACTTTGGGCCGTGCAGGGCGCAGGATTGCACCTTCGCCGGTTTCGGCATGGACGGCCTCGAGGGGGTCACCACCCTGAGCTCCTCTCAGATTCGCGTGTTTCCCATCGCGTACGAGTCAGCCAACAGACGCATGTCCGGGAAGGAATCCCTGAGCGTCCGCGTCCTCACGCCCTCGGGCGGCATCTCCGCGGTGGATCTTCGCTTTGACCGCGGGCAGTACTTTGGGACGTACCGGTGGACCCAGCCCGGTCTGCACACGGTGTCCGTGTCCCTCGAGCAGGAGGCGGTGGTCGGTTCGCCGTTCACGGTGGAGGCGCTCGCCGCGCTTCCCGAGATTCGCGAGCTGGAGAACATGAGCGTCGGGGATATCAACGCCATCCTCGTGAAGATGACCCCGGACGCGTCGTCGCAGGCGCTCGCGTCGCTCCCGCCCGAACAAGCCGCGGAGGCGCTCGCCGGACACAGCGGCGCGGCGGCGGCGAGGATGATGAACGGGATGTTCCCGTCCGCGACGGCGCAGGTGCTGTCGGGGATGCCCGCGGCGGCGGCCGCCGCCGCCGTCGGCGCCATGTCCGAGGAAAAGGTGGCGGACGTGCTCGGCGCGATGGCCCCGGCGGACGGCGCCAAGCTCATGGCCGCGACGTCCCCGGAGGAGACCGCCGCCAAGGCTGACGTCTTCGCGTCCGCCCTGGGTCGGATGTCAGACGAGGAATCGGCCGCCGCGCTTCGAGCCATGGCCGCCGCCTCCGCCGAGGCGGGATCCGCCGACGGGGTGGCGGCGGTGATGAACAAGATGCCCCCGGCCGCCGTCGCCAACGCGCTCGCGTCCATGTCCCCGGAGGATAACGTGCGGCTGGTGGGCGCGATGGGCGCGGACGAGGCGGCGGCGGCCATCGGCGCGATGGACGACGCTCGCGTTGGGGAAGTTTTGTCCGCGATGGGCGCCGAGGAACTCGCGGGTCTGACGGACGGTCTGGGCGCGGCGTACGAGGACGATAAGCGTCTGCCGGCGGCGGAGAGGCAGAAGATGCGGGACGCCGCGGCGGAGCGCGCGAAGCAGCTCGCGCCGGCGCTCGCGTCGGTTCCCCCCGCCAAGCTGGCGGATTCGCTGAAAGACGCGGACCCGTCGCAAATCGCGGGGACGCTCAATGCGCTGGTGCACGAGGGCAAGGCGGCGCCGAACCTCCTCCGCGCGATGCCAAAGGCGGCGCAGAAGAAAGCGACGGCGCGAATGCTCGAGTCGTGTCCGGAGGGCACCGCGGGGGCGATTTTGGGCGATTTCACCGGCGACGAGTGCGCGGCGCTGATGGCTGGTTTATCCCCCGACGAGCACGCCAAGGCGCTCGCCGAGCTCTGCAGGGAGAATCCCAAGGCGGCGTGCGCCATGCTGGGCGCGATGAGCCCCGAGGAGGCGTCGCGCGCGATGTCTCTCGTCGTCGACGCCGCGAACAACGGCACGGGTCGCGTGCGACTCTCCGACGCGCAGCGCACCGACCTGTTCAAGTGCTGCCCGCCCGACGTGTTGAAGGGAGTCCAGCCCGCGACGGCGCTGGGGTCGATGTGCGCGTCCACCATGAGCGCCTCCGAGGCGGCAGCGGTGCTCGGCAAGCTCGAACCCAACGCGGCGGCGGCGTGCCTCGAGGGTATGTCGGGCGAGGAGGTGCGCCAGGTGCTGGAGGCGTCCGCGGTTAACGGTAACCGGGACACGCCGTTGGTCGCGGCGATGGTGCCGTACATGGCGTCGCTGGACGCCGCGGGCGCGGCGGCTATGATCGAGGCGCTGCCGCCCGACATGGCCGTCGGCGTCATGATGAACACGCCGGACGACCGAGCGCGAGAGGTTCTCGCTCACACCAAGAACCGCTCGTTAAAGGAGAGGGTCGCGAACAGGGCCACGATGGCGCTCGAGGCTTGCGACGTCGACCTTCGCGACGAGAGCGGCGCCAATTTTCGCGCAATCGCCGGCGAGCGGTTCACGTTCAAGGTTATATCGCGCGAGAGCGGCGGGACGCGTATAAACCACGGCGGCGCGCACCTCACCGCGATCATCCACCCTCCGGGTGTTCCGGGCAAGAGCCGAAAGGTGACCGGCCACGCGAGCGCGGACCAGTGCCAGGTTTTGGACCTCGGCAACGGCGTCTACGAGGTCACGGGCGTCAGCACCGTGTCGGGGAAATGCGCCGTGGCGCTGCAGTCGGGTTCGCAGCAGAGGGACGTCGCCGTGTTCGTCGAAGCCGCCGAGCCCATGGTGGCGGCGACGACGTTCGACCGATCCGGCCTGGACCAGTGGCGAGCCGGCGAGCCCGGCGTCCTCAAGCTGATTTTGCGCGACAGGTACAACAACGAGGTGAGGCCGTCGGGAGCGCTCTTCACCTTTGAGGGCCGCGCGTCCGGCCCCGGCGGCGTCGCCGTGGAGCAGCGCGCGTCCCTCGACGAGAACGGCGTCTTGTTCGAGTTTAAATCCACCGTCGCGGGCATTTACAAGGTTGGCGTGGTGTGCGTGGACACCGGCGAGCTAATCCCGGGTCTGCCCATCGACGCCACGCTCTCCGCCGGTAAAATTTCCCACGTCGGCTGCACCGCGCTCCTGCAGACCATCACGGGCGCCGGCAAGGGACCCGGAGCGTCGGCGAGCGCCTTCGGCGTCGCGGTGGCGATGGCTGGCGAGGAGATCACCGCGCTCGTCGACGCCAGGGACAGGTTCGGCAACGCCACCGCGTGGAGCGGCGAATCCGCCACCGTCGTCGCGCACGGTCCCGCCGACGACCCGGTCGATCGGTCCTTCGACGTCGTGGACGTCCGCGGCGGCCGAGCGGGCCTCCGGGGTGTTTTACCTCGAGCCGGGTCGTACACCGTGGCGGTGTGCGTGGACGACATACCTTGCGCGTGCTCGCCGCTGGTGCTGCACGTGTACCCCGGTCCGTGCGAGACGTCCAGGGCGACGATCCGTGGCGACGCGCTGAGCGGCGTGCTCCGCGGCGCCCCCGCGACGGTTGTGGTCCAGACGGAGGACAAGTTTGGGAACAACTGCCACGGCGGCGGCGATCAGGTGGACTTGGTCCTCCAGGGCCCGACGGGTTCGCGGGCGTCCGCGGTGGACGTCGTGGACCACGGCGACGGGTCGTACGGGTGCGTGTTCGTGTGCCCGATGGCTGGGCGGTGGATCGTGCAGGCTGTCGTCAACGGCCGGGTGGCGAAGGAGTCCACGCAGGAGGTGATCGCCACGTACGGCCCGCTGCGGGCGAACGACTGCGTGTTGAGGGCGGGTCCGGGCATGGGCGAGAGGGTGACGTGCGGGTCGACGCGGGACGTGTACCTGCAGGCGCTCGAGTACGACAGCACCGGCCGCGGCATGAGCGGGCAAGAGGCGGTGAGCGTGCACCTGGTGACGCCTTCGGGCGCCAGTCACACGCTCACCGCGGGGTTCGCCGAGCGGGGGTCGCGGTACCGCGCGGCGGTTCGCTGGTGGGAGATTGGGCGGCACGAGATCGTCGCCACGATCAACGGCGAACCCGTCGTCGGCTCCCCCCTGGTCGTCGAGGTTGACGCGCAGGAGGTGAGTCTGCCGATGTGCCGACTGTCGGGCGCGGGGCTGGCGGGCGCCGTGGCTGGCGAGCGGGCGATGATCCTCGTGGAGGCTCGGGACGCGCGGGGGAACAGGCTGTTCCAGGGCGGCGCCGTCATCGGCGTCGCCGTGAGGGTCGGCGGCGAGACCCTTCGAGGCCGCGTGCACGACTGCGGCGACGGAACCTACGAGGCGTCGTACGTGGTGGAGAAGGCGGGTCCCTTTGAGGTTTCCCTCTTTCTCGGCACCGAGGCTACGACGTTTCGCGCGACGTGCGAGGCGGGCCGCGTGGACTACACGCGGTGCCGGGTCGACGGCGCCCTGCACAACCGGTGGATCGCGGGTACGCCGCTCGCGATGACCGTGACGCGGATGGACAGGTTCGGGAACAGGGTCCCGCGGCGGGAGGGCCTCGCGTCTCTCGCGGGACACGGCACCGGACCGGGCGACGTGACGTGCGAGACGCTCGAGCTCGGCAACGGGAGCTGCGAGCTTCGATACGCAGCCTCCGTCGCGGGGGTGTACTCGCTCGGCGTGTTCGTCGACGAGGAGCCGGTGGCGTTCGTGGACACGGAGGAACGGTCGGAAACCCTCGGGGGGGACCGGCGCGGCGGGGCCGGCTCGGCGACAAACCTCGGGTCCTCCCTCGCGCCGGGGGAGAAGAATTTAGAAAAACAGAGCGGCTCCCTCGCGCGAATGGAGCCCACGCGCATCGGCGGGTTGTTCGGCGGCAGGACGATGTTCCCGCTCCCCGGGGGCGTGTTCGACCTGACGTTGGAATCCGGGGTGGCGGAGCCCACGATGTGCGACGTCGCCGTCGTCGGCGCCGGCAAGCAGGGCGACACCTGGGTCGTCGCCGCCGGGGACGAGATTCTCGTCAAGGTGATCGCGCGAGACAGGTTCGGCAACCAGACGCACTGGAACGACGGGCAGAGCGTGGGGGTCGAGGCTCGCGGGCCCGAGTACATCGCCTTCAGCGTCACCGGCGCCGCCGGCGTCAAGGCGGACTACCTCGCTCGGATGGTTCGAGCCGGGACGTTTGAGCTCAGGGTCATGGTGGACTCGCTGGCGGTGTGCTGGCGCGCCGTGCAGGTCGTCGCCGGTCCCACCTTTGCGCCGCGCTGCAAGATATCCATGGAGGGTTTGCAAGGCCTTCGCACGGGTGACACGTGCAGGCTCACCCTCAAGGCGGCGGACCAGTACGGTAACCTGCGCCTCGACGGCGACGACGCCGTGCAGCTCGCGCTCGAGGGCCCCGGCGGTTTCGCCGCGAGAGCCGTCTCGGTCGTCGACCACCACGACGGGACCTACGCCCTCGAGTTTATCACCCCCGTCGCCGGTCGATGGAACCTTGGGTGCCGCGTCAACGGCAAGCCCTGCGTGGAGGGCGGCGTGTCCTTCGTCGTCGCCTTTGGCACCCTGACCGCGGAGGAGGCTGTCGTTCGCCTTTCGCCGACGGCGGAGGAGACTGGGGGCGTGTACGAGTGCGGCCAAACCGCCGAGCTGATCATCGCGGGGCAGAACTTTGAATCCAGCGGCCGGCTCATGACGGGCCTGGAGGCGGTCACCGTGCGCCTCCGTCATCCCAGCGGCGCCCAGGAGGCGCTGCCCGTGGTGCTCGCCAAGGACATGACGCACTACGCGGCTCCCATCCGCTGGCTCCACCCCGGCGATCACGCCGTCTCCGTCCTCCTCGACGGCGTGCAGGTGGCGGGCACGCCCCTCCGAGCGCGAGCCGAGGGTATGGAGGTGTCCCTCTCGTCGTGCACCTTTGTCGGCGACGGCCGCGAGCGGTGCATCGCGGGCGAACGCGCGACGTTCAAGATGGAGGCGAAAGATTACAGCGGCAACCGCATCCACCGCGGCGGCGCGCCCCTCCTGATCGAGACGCGCGTCCCCGGGGAGGATCCCGCCCCCGGCGACGTCGTCGACGTCGGCGACGGAACGTACGAGCTCTCGTACGTCGTGGAGAAGGCGGGCGCCATGGAGGTGGCGGTGATCCTCGCGAAGCAGTCGCCGACGGTGAGGGCGCTGCCGGTGACGTGCCTCGCGGGCCCCATGGAACCCTCCGAGTGCAGGGTGGACGCCGGCAAGCTCACGCTCCACTGGCCAGCCGGCGAACCCGGCGTGTGCAGGGTGACGCGCCGGGACCGCTTCGGCAACCAGACCCGCGACGCCGGCGTCCTGAACCGACTCGCCGCGGAGGTGACCGGCCCGGGTCCGTGCGACTGCGAGGCTGTCGAGCTCGGCGACGGCACGTGCGAGCTGCGACTCCGCGCCGCCGCCGCCGGGTCGTACGATGTCTCCGTCATCGCGCTCGCCGTGCCCGGTCCCGGCGGCCCCGTCGAGGTTGGACACTTCCAGGCGGAGGTGACGTCCGGTCCGACGTTCCCGTCGGCGTGCGTGGCGAGGATGGCGCTCCTGGTCAACGACCCGAGCGACCCGACCGGCGGCGGCCTCGTCGAAGAATCACTCGGCGAGCCCGACGGGGACATCACGCTGCCCGCGACCGTCATGGCGGGCGACAGGATCCTCGTCTACGTCTTACCCCGAGACTCGTCCGGGAACAAGACGAGGTGGTCGGGCGGGGAGAGGATCGCCGTCTCCGCCCGAGGACCCGCGGAGACGACGTTCGACCCGCTCGACGCCGTCGGAGCATTCGCCGCGACGCTGCAAACCTCGGGGGCGTACTCCGTCGCCGCGCTCGTCGGGGACTGTTCCGCCGCGGGGTGGCCCAGGGTGCTGCAGGTGGTCGCCGGGCCGTGCGACCCCGACAGGTGCGTCCTCAGCGGCGACGCCCTCGGCGCGTGCGCCACGGGGCGAAAGCTGTCGCTCCAGCTGCAAGCGTCGGATCGATACGGAAATCCGCGATCGATGGGCGGGGACATGGTGGAGGTGTTCGCCAAGCCCCGGGACAGCCGCGGGGGAGGGAGAGTGGAGGCTGAGGTTGTGGACAACGCCGACGGGACCTACGCCGTGGCGCTCGTGTTGGAAGAGGCGGCGATTCACGACGTACACGTCAACGTGAACGGCCTCTCCGACTCGCGGTCGAGGTACTTCCTCGCCCCGACGCTCGCGCCGTTGACCGCCGCCGACTGCACCGTCCGCGGCGTCGCCGGGGACGAACCGTCCCTGTGCGACGTCACGTCACTGTACGTCCAACCGGCGAACCCGATTCGCGAGATGTCCGGCAGGGAGGCTGTCGTGGTGACGGTGCACACGCCGAGCGGATTGGCGTTTAACAACCCGGTCAAGTTCGAGAAGGGTAACCGGCGTTTCGCGTCGCCCGTGTACTGGGTCGAGCCCGGCGCGCACTCGGTGGCGGTGACGCTGTCGGGGAAAACCTTGCCCGGGTGCCCGTTCCTCGTGGAGGTGAGGGATCCGCACGGGGAGGAGCTCGACGCCATGGGCAAACCCGGAAAACCCGGACAATCCGGAAAATCCAAAACTGGAAAATCCGGGATGGGCGGGAAGGGCGACGACGCGAACGACGGCGACGAAGATACCGCCGCGGGAGCAGCAGCAGCAGCAGCAGCAGCAGCAGCAGCAGCAGCAGCAGCCGCGGACCCCGACGCGGATAAGCGATTCGCGTTTGGCGGCGGTGGCCTCAAACCCAGCAAGGCGGCTTCGGAACGCGCGGCTCGATCGCTGGCGGGCATGTCCTCCAAGGTGGCGGCGCAAGCCATCTCGGACATGCGCCCCGCCGCGGCGGGAGCGGTGATGGCTTCGATGGAGGTGTCCGCCGCCGCCGCCGCCGCCGAGGCTATGGAACCCGCCCTCGCCGCCGCGGCCATGTGCAGCATGGAGGTGCACGAGGCAATCGCGTGCATCGTCGAGATGCCCAAGGAGTCGCGCAAGGCTATCCTGGAGTCCATGACCCCCGAGCAGCTCGGCGCGTTGCTCAGCGCCATGACGCCGGAGGATGCGAGCGACATTATCCGCATCCTGGACACCAAGTGGTCGATCCTCGCCGTCGACAACATGGTCCCCGGTCCCGCCGCCGCGGCTATGCAGATGCTCCCCGAGGAGCGCCTGGTCGAGGTTCTCGTCGGCATCTCCCCGAAGAAAGCAGGCGCTCCTCTGCTCGAGGCTCTCGAGGAGACGGAGCCCGGCCACAGGCTCGCCGCCGACGCGGTGACGACGCTCACGAACCGACACGCCGATCGCGCCGCCGCGCACATCGCCGCCATGGTCGACGTGGCCATGGCGGGGACGGAGCGAGGCGTCCCGGGATCGGGCTACGCCGTCGCCAGGCTCTTCTCCGACCTCCCGCTGACGTGTCAGGGCCTGACGATCATTCGCATGACCGCGAAGCAGGCTGCGTATCTCATGTCGTGGCTCGGGGCGGACGGCGCGGCAAAGGCGGCGGCGGCGGCGGCCAAGGCGGCGGGCGCGAACGGCGCGGGTTTCTGCGCCGCCGCCGCGGAGGAGCTGGACGCGATGGGATTCGCCTCAGACGACGAAAAGGCTTCATCGGGCGCCGCCGCCGGTAAGGGCGCGGGCGCCGGTAAGGGCGCGGTCGCCGGTAAGGGAAAGTCTGGGAGGGGCGCGGCTGCGTCTCTTCTCGCGGCGATGGCGAAGGACGACCCGGACGCCGCGTCGCAGGCGCTCGGCGCGCTCGATTCCTCGCTCGCGGCGGCGGCGCTGTCCCAGCTGGGCCCGCAGGCTGCCGCGGATCTCGCCAGCGGCGTGTCCGACCCCACCGTCGGCGCCGCGCTGCTGGAGCAGATGCCGGTGGAGAAGCGCGCGGCGATGATGGTTCGCATGGAGCCCGCCGCGGCGGCGGCTGCAGCCGGGGCGATGCATCCGGAGGCTGCGGCGGAGGCCATGGAGGCGGTTCAGGCGTCCGCCGCAGCAGCCGCAGCAGCATCCGGAGGCGAATCCGGCGGAGGAGAAGTGGCCAAGAGGCTCGCGGCGATGGTGTCGCAGATGGACCCCTTCGCCGCGGCGCAGGCGTGCTCCGCGATGAGCAAGGAAGCGGCGGCGGCGATGACCGCGTCGCTTCCGCCCGATCGCGCCGGCGCCATCATCGCGTCCGGCGGGATCCCCGCCGAGGATGCCGGATCCATGCTCGACGCCCTGCCCCTCGACGCCGCGGACAAGGTCATGGCTGCGCTCCCGCCCGACATCGCCGACAAAGCCGCCGCGCACGTCACCTCGGACGAGATCCGGGAGAGAGCCGCCGCGAGAGCCGTCGTGCACCTGCCCAGCTCGACCCTCGAAGGCGACGGAGCCGAACGGTGCGTCGCTGGCGTCGAGGCGTCGTTCCGCCTCGAGTCCGCCAACCCGGGCGGCGGTCGCATCGGCCGCGGCGGCGCCATCATCTCCTGCGTCATGCACGCGCTGGAGCCCGCCGAGTTCGACACAGACGCCGACGACGACACAGCCGGCGAGTCCGGCGCGACGAAGATGACCACGCGCAAACGACTCGGCTTCCCGTTCCCGGTCGAGGCGCAGTGCGAGGACTTGGGCGACGGGACGTACGAGTTTTACTACGAGCTCCAGCGCGCGGGGGAGTACCAGTGCTCGCTGCAAACCGCGGGTCACGAGCACTGCTTTTACGTCCTCTGCGTCCCCGGTCCGTTGGATCCCAACTCGTGCACCGTGGAGGAACCGGCGTTTGTTGGGTTGGATCGATGGACCGCGGGCGTGCCGCTGGAGGTCAGGGTCAACTGCCACGACATGTTCGGCAACCCGATCAAGCCGCCCGGTTCCGCGTCGAACGGGTCGAACCCCGCGTTGAACCCGCTGGTCATCGTCGCGGATGGCGAGGGGCCCGGGATGGTCGAGGCGGAGGTTGTCGCCGACGAGTCCGACCCGAACGCCACGTGGCAAATCGCGCGGTTCCGAGCCACCGAGTGCGGCGAGTACGAGCTTCGCGTGTTTGCCACCGAGACGCAGAGGCAGTGGTGGGGGGGCATGCCGAGGAACAACCTCCCCGGAGCTCCGCTTCGACTGACGCTGACGCCCGCCCCCGCGGACCCGGCGCGAAGCGTCGTGAAGCTGAGCGGGCTGAAGGAAAGGCCCGGGGGCATGCTCGTGGGCATGGCCGGGCGCGACGCGTCCGTCACCGTCACCGCGGTGGACAAGTACGACAACCCCGCGGAGTTTGGCGACCTCAAGCTCCGCGTGGACGCGATGGGTCCCGCGGATGTCACCTTCCGGAAAGAATCCGACGACGGGTCCTCGTGCCGATTCTTCGGCTCGCCCGAGCGAAGCGGCAGCTACACCCTACGCGTCACCCTCGCCGGCCGGACCGTCGCGGGATTCCCCAGGAACCTGCAGGTGGTCGCCGCGAGGACCGACCCGACGCGCTGCGTCGTCCGAGGCGACGCCCTCGAGGGCATCCGCGTCGGCGAGAGCGCCAAGGCGTCGGTCGTCGCTCACGACTCCTTTGGCAACTCGTGCCTGGAAGGGGGCGACCAGGTCATGGTCCGGCTGCTCGGCCCCGCGGGGAGCGTCGACGCCGACGTCGTGGATTACGGCGACGGAACGTACGGCTTGTCGTTCTCGGTGCCCAGGGCGGGGACGTGGCGAGCGCACCTCGCGGTGAACGGCGGGGAGAACCCGAGGCCGGTGGCGGAGTTCGTCGCCTCCCAGGGCGTCCTCGCCGCGAACCAGGTGGCGCTCCGGACCGTCCACGCCGGCGACGACGACTTTAACGGAGTTCGCGGAAACCTCGGAAACTCCGCCGGAAACTCCCAACCCCCCCGCGCGGGCACCGAGACGATCGTTCACGTCCAGGCGCTCGACTACGACGTCTCCGGCAGAGAGGTTTCCGGCGCGGAACCCGTGTGCTTGCGCATGCTCTCCCCCAGCGGCGTCTCCGCGAACGTTCCGCTTCGCCTGGCCAAGGACGGCGCCCGGTTCCACGCGCGAGTTCGCTGGCCGGAGGTTGGCCGCCACGTCCTCGTCGCGTCCATCAACGGCGACGCCGTCGTGGGATCTCCCACCCACGTGGACGTCGTCGCGGCGGACGTGCACCTGCCCTCGTGTAAGGTGACAGGGCCCGGGTGCACCGGGTGCGTCGCGGGGGAGCGCACGCGTTTCGTCGTGGAGGCGAGGGACTCGAGGGGCAACCGGCTTTGCGCCGGGGGCGCCAGTTTGTCCCTGCGGGTCCAGACGCCCGGGTCGGAGCCCACGCGAGGGAGCGTGCTGGACCAGGGCGACGGAACCTACGCGGCGTCGTACGCGGTGGACAAGGCGGGTCCGTACGTGCTGGTGCTCAGCGCCAGCGCCGGCGGGAGTCGGTTGGCGCTGGAGGGCGTGTGCGCACCCGGAGCGACGGACGTGACCAAATGTATCGTCGACGCCTCGGGGCTGGCGCAGCTCACCGCGGGAAGCCGCGGCGTCGTCAAGATTGTGCGCAGGGACAAGTTCGGGAACGCCGTCGAGGCTGGGCCGGACATGCTCCCCTTTCGCGTCGAAGCCACCGGCGTCGGGCCCGTCGCGGTGGAGACGGTGGAGAGCGGCGACGGCGGGTGCGAGATTCGATTCGAGGCGAAGGTTGCGGGACGCTACGCTTTGCACGTCTGGAGCGGGTACAAAAGGGATGCCGTCGCGGGGTCTCCGTTCGACGTCGTCGTCCTCCCCGGTCAGGCGTCCGCGTCATCGTGCGTGGCGCAGCTCGTCGGGACGCACACGCACGCCGTGGGCGGACCGGGAGTCGTCGCCGCCGTCGCGGGCGAGACGCTCTCGGTTCGAATGCAGGCGAGGGACAGGTTCGGGAACGCCACCGCGTGGAAACGGTGGCAGACGCTCAGCGTCGCGGCTTCCGGACCCCAGGACGTCGTGTTCAAGGAACGGCTGGAGGATAACGGCGTCCTCGACGAGGACGCCAACGGTGTCCGACAATTGTCCACAGCTGTGGGCGACATGGCGGCTTCGGGCCGAGGCGTCTTCTCCGCCGTGCTTCACAGGGCGGGCGCGTACGTGGTGTGGTGCACCGTCGGCGGCCAGGCGGTCGTGGGATGGCCGCGGGTCATCCAGGTGGTTCCCAACACCGCAGCCGCGGACGCGTCGGAGTGGCGCGCGGAGGCTGAGACGATGGCGCTCACGTCCGAGATTGCGTCAAACGCCCCCTTCGATCGATCGACGGGTGTCGTGTCGAACACGCGAGACACGCGGCGGGGCGCGTTCGGCGAGGCGGCCAGGGCTCGAGCCGAGGCGGATTCGCTCCGCGCGAGGCTCGCCAAGTACGAGGAGGCGGCCGCGGTGGTCATGGAGGCTGCGGAGGCGACGGGAATCACGCTCAAGCAGCACGCCAGGGCGGCGGCGATGGCCAAGGAGGCTCGGATCCGGGAGGTTGGCGACGTCGAAGTCAGCGACACCGTCGGCGGCGGCGCGACGGGGGGCGCGGCGAGCGAGGCGTTCGACGCGCGCGCCACGCGTCAGCTCGGGATTCGCGAGCTCACCGCGGAGGAGGAAAACGATTGGACGGCGGGGACGCCGAGGCAGCGGGGCGGGCGAAGATCCGGCGGCGCGACGACTCGCGCACCCGACGCCGACCGCCTCTGATTCCCTCTGATAGGAGAACAAGGATGAACAGGATTTTGAGAGAAATAAGAGGAAACGGAAAGACGTTTCTTCTCGAGGGGTGAACGAATCGGCGCCAATTCGCCGGCGCCGAGGGAAAGACCGCCGCTAGAGCACACGGCCGGCGACGGGCAGAGGCTGCGCCGAGCGCGCCCCCCGCGACCGATGCCTTGTAATTTATATCGCAGAAGACATTGCCTGACCGCCCCCTGTCGGAGGCGCGCGACCGGGTCCACCCGCCACCATCCACGTGGCAGGCGAGCGCTTTTTTCGTCGCTGAGGATTTTCGTTCACTTTTTAGTGGTGCGGGCAACGAGACGACGCGATTTTACACTTTTCTCACACTGGCTGGCTGTGTGGAAGCGGCGCCGGAATGCCAACAGACACCCCGAAAACATCGGTCGGGCTGTCGCGTCCGCCACTCTCGCTTTTTCCTCCCGGTTCACGAAGTGACGGGTCCGGCGTCACCGCACAGCGAGTGACGCGACGAACCGAGACGCGAACGCGCGACGGACCCGATATCTAACCACCGGATACGCGTCCAAACGCATTCGCCTACGCCGATACGCCGATACAGTCGCGCCCGCGCCTCCTCCAAGCGCGCGCGTTCGTTCGCCGGGAAGAATCTCGCTCTTCGGAGGCCCGAGGCGACGGATGTCTCCGCGCGCGGCGCCCGACCGGAAGCCCGACGCCGGCCGTGTCACGTGCTCGTATCGGGGCTCGAAACCGGGCGACACGGCGGCGAATGCCGCGAGGTTCCTAAACTCCAACACCTTGCAGGATTCGCAGGTTCGTGTCCACCGTCCCCGCCGCGCCCGTCGCCGCGCCTCTCGCGTCCATCCCAGATTTTCCTCCTGACACCGCTTCCGTTCCCCGACCGCAGCGAAACACGTGCGCGCCGCCCCGCGCGCCGGTGCCGAACGACGACTTCACCCTGGACGATATCGAGCTAGGCGTGCTCGCCGGTGATGACGAGCCCTGGGACACGTGGTGCGTCGCCCCGTCCCATCATCGCGCGCCCATCGCCGGAACCCCGGAACTCGGCGAATCTTCAAATCTAGTTTCTTCGCTCACGTCACCTCACCTCACCAGGAATCCCGCCGAGCAAACCGCGGACGGGCTCTTCACCGACATGCTCGGCGAGTCCGAGCCGTCGTCCCCGTACGGAACGAGGGAGGTACCCCAAAAGCGATACCTCAAGACCAAGGGCGGCGGGCTCAAGATCAAGGGAGGCTGGACCCCGGAGGAGGACGCGCATCTCCTGAGGTGAGCAGATTTCCGAGCCCGGAAAACGAAAGGACACCTCCCCTCCTCCTCCCCAAAAGCTGCCCTCAATTTTCCCGTCTCCGTCGTCGACCAAACCTCCGCTCACCTCGCCCGTTCCCCTCCCCGTCCCCGAACCCCCACCCCCGCAGGCTCGTCGAGGAGCACGGCACCAAGGAGTGGTCCAAGATCGCGCGCCTTCTCCACATGCGCGCGGGCAAGCAGTGCCGGGAGCGCTGGCACAACCACCTCCAGCCCAACATCAAGAGAGGGCCGTGGACGGAGGAGGAGGAACGCGCTCTCATCGCCGCGCACGAGAAGCTCGGCAACCGCTGGGCCGACATCGCCGCCGAGATCCCCGGACGGACGGAAAATGCAGTCAAGAACCACTGGAACGCCACCAACCGCCGCCGGGACGTCCCGGTGCGCAAGGACGGATCGTCGCTCGTGCTGCGCGAGTACCTCCTCCGCAAGGCGCTGGGTGACGAGGAAGCCTGCGTCGTCGCCGACCCGCCGTCCCACCTCGCGCCGCACATCAACTCCAATATCGGCGTGAGCAAGATCATACTGCCACGCGACGGCCCGAGCGTCGCGGCGAGGAGGCCGTCGCTCAGCTGGAACCGACCGCCGACCACGGACGACGACTGGAAACGGCCCGGAGACGAATTGAAAGCCGAGCCCGTCGAAACCCACGGCACCCACGGCGGCACCCACGGCGGCACCCTGGGCTCGAGCCCCTGGTTCGCGCCCCGCGGTTCCCTCGCGGACGATAACTACGGCGGCGGCGGCGTCGACCCGTTCGCGGTTGACGATTTCACCGCCGGTCGGACACCGGCCTACGCGGCAACCGGGCTGGCAGCTCGCGGAAACGCGCTCCCGGATCCGCTCGCGGGCAGACACGGCGTCGATGAGCGGCTCGCGCGGGTCCAGGAGAACGCGCGCAAGGTCGACGCGCGCAAGGAGGGCGAGAAGAAGGCGAAAAAGCCGAGGCCGATGCACCGCGCGCCGGACGCGGACGACGACGAGCTCATGGCGGTCGTGACGAGGAAGGTTCGCCAGACGAGGGGTAAGATATGGCTCGGCGAGGACGCCCTCGACGAGACCCCGGCGGCGAAAAAGGTCAAGAGGAACGGGCCCCCGGCGAGAAGCAACGGCGTCAATGACGGCGAGGTTGAGCGAAAGCGTTCGTACACGCAGGCTCGCAGGCCCTCGGCGGACTCGTGCGATACGTTCCTCGACCCGCTCGAACCGACGTACTGTGGCAACCTCCGCGATAGCCACAACAGCCAGTACCGCGCGAGCCTCAGCTTCGGTTACGACGACGAGGAGGACGACCGCATCATGAACCAGGCCGCCGCCGCCGCCGCCGCCGCGCACGACCATCACGGCTCTGTTTACTTTGGCGGTTCGCTCGACGACCGCACGGAGGACATGGTCGACGCCGTCGTCGCGGCGGTGACGGCGAGCGAGGAGGAGCGGGGCCTATCCATCCACGGCCCCGGCCCTGACGCGCGACTCAACGAGCTCGGGGTCCAGTCCCGCCCCCGCAGGGCGGTGATGCGCAGGGTCAAGACCTTCGCGGCGGCTGAGGACGTCGTCGAGGTCGTCGGCGGGAACGACTGCGTCTCGGCGGAGCGCTGCGTCGACCTCGCGAGGGAGGAAGAGGAGGAGGACGAGGACGATGGAGAGGGGAGGGGCGCCGAGGAGATCGAGGTGGCCACCTACGCGTCCGCTCGACCCATTCATCGCTCCATCGCCGACGCCCTCGGCGCGGAGCTCCGTGACGAGGGCATCGACGTCGACGACGATTCAGACGACGCCGCGGACGAGGCGGTGAACTTCTTCAAATCCGGTTCTTCAAACGTCGCGGCGAAGGAGGAGGCGACGATGCACTGCTCGGGCGACGACACGGCCGGCGACGAGCGCCCCCTCGCGCCCGTGTCCGAGAGGCTCGCCGCCGCGCTCTCCCGAGCGGTTCGATCCGCGAACCCCGGGGTGACGCGCGTGGTTTTATCCGTCAAGGCGGGCAGCCGCCGGGCAGACGTCGGGAAAGATCCCGTGTCCCGCCGCGACTCCGACGACAGCCTCAACTCCGTACAGAGGGACGGCGCTCCGTACGGACGAGGAGGCCGCGGGCGCCACTCGCGACGCGGCGGCCAGGGAGCCGAGAACGCGTACGCGGTGGCGGTTTCCGCGTCCAGCTGGAAGATTGCCGTCGGGGGCGTGGCGGCGGCGGCGGAGTTCCTCAGGAGATGCGCCACCGAGGGCGAATGCGCGATTCGGTCGACGACGCGAGCGAGTTCGCTGGTGCTCAGCGGGTGATTCGACCCGATTCAACAAACGATTCGATTCTTTCTGTGTATAGTCTATCGCGTGCGCGTGACACGCACGCACCGTAGAGACGCGTTCCGGGCTGCGACCAGCCCGCGCACCTTGTACAAACGATGAGGACAAACGACACTCCGAACGACGAACGACGCTTCGCAACTCTTCACGCTACCACCTTCGCCCCAATCACGCGTTTAACGGCGGGTGCACCAGCACGCACTCCTCCGCGTACGCCTCGCTCTTGCCGTCCGCGGCGACGCCCCGCGTGCCGTCGTGCGTCGGCGGGGCGCACGACCTGGCGCACGTGTACACCGCGATCGACCCAAAGTCCACCGCCGAGTTGAGCTCGCTGTCCACGTCCAGGTGGTTGACAATCGTGGGTAAAACCTGAAACTCGAACCTACGCGGCGACCCGCACCTCGGGCACGGCGGCACCGTCCGCTCGTTTTGTTCCGGCGCGTCCGACACGCTCGGCCACAAGGGCTTGGCGCCCTCGTCGAAGCAGTACCGCAGCACCTGCGTCGGATCCGTGCGCCTCAGCCTCAGGTGAAACTGGGACAAACGCACCTGGTTCTTATCCTGAGCTCGCTCGAGCGATCGCACCTCCGCCTCGCTCACGTCGTCGCCCACGCCCCGGAGCGCCTCCGGCAGCGACTCCCTCGCGCGTCTCACCTGTTCCTTCCACTCGTCGCTGCCCTCCTCCGCCGGGGTCATCGCCGCCGCCACGCGCGCCGCGTTCTCGGCGCCGGCGATGCTCGCGGTGACCTCGTCGTCTTCCAGGAACTCCTCGGGCTCCACGACCAGCTCGCGCTCCGGAAACATCCTCGGCCTGTGCGCGATGGCGCCGCGGAGGGCATCGTCGGACCACCTGTCGTGTCTTAATTCGTACGCCGCGTGTTGCGCGTCCGTGAGCTCCTGAAGCGGGTCCCCCTGCTCGCACGGCTCGTCGGGGTAGAAGGGGTTGATTCTGGGTAGCTGCGATCGAAACGCTCGAACGGCGCCCGGCCTGTGAAGGTCCCCGCCGTGCGGCGAGACGAAGAGGAAGACGGCGCGGTGGAACGCGGTGGGCTCGTCGTCCACCGAGGCGTACACCTGCAGGAGGAAGTCGAGCGGCTCGCGGGTGTAGAGGCACTTGAGCTGCGCGGCGGTGGGCACGTCCACCGGGTCGAGCCACGCGGGTCGGCCGCCCACCTTGGACGGAAAGAACTGCCGCTGGAGCGTCTCCGCGGGGGCGCGCTCGCAGAACCCCAGCGCCCACTCCTGATCGTCGCCGTCGGATTCGTAGTCGTCCTCGGGCTGGTCCGGGACGTCCTCGTCCGTGTCGCCCCCGTCCTCGTCCGAGTCGGCGACAATCTCATCCATCGCGCGGGCGGCGTTCTCGGCATCCCCGGGCAGGCGGTCGACGCCGTGCACCGCGTCGCCGTCGTCGTCCGCCGGCGCGGACATCGCCCGGGGGGCGGCTAGCGGATCCGTGATGCCTCCGAGCGGCGTGCGCGTGAAGCTCAGCGCGCGGGAGGGTGGCCCCGGCGGGTGTGTCGGCGGGGGAAAACCCGCCGCCGCTTCGTGTTTTTTCTCGCGCTCCTTCTGGGGCGATCGATCACAGATTTCGTGCACCGCACGGGTAGGGCACGCACCGCGGGCTGCAGCCGGGCGGGCGCGATGGCCACCCCGCAGGGTAACGACACGGTATACGTCGCGGGCCTACCCGATACCGTCTCCGAGAGGGACATCGCCGCGCACTTCGGCTCCATCGGGCAGCTCAAGCAGGACAAGAAGCGGCGATGCGAGAAGATCTGGCTCTACCGCGATCGCGACACGGGCCTGCCCAAGGGCGACGCGACGGTGTCCTACATGGACCCACACGCGGCGGAGGCGGCGGTGAACTGGTTCAACAACACGCAGTTCATGGGCCGCACGCTATCGGTGTCCCTCGCGGAGCGTAAAGGGGGCGGGGAGAGCCTCAACCTCCCCGCGAGTCACTTCGCCGATCCCCTCGGGCGCAACGCCAACGCCGACAACGCCGCGCACCCGGACCCGACCTCCGCTCCGAACGACGACGACGACGACGCCCACGCCCGGGGAAACGCCGCCCACGCCCCCGGCGCTCCCAAGGAGACGCGCGACGGCGATTGGCCGTGTCCCAATCCCGCGTGCGGCAACGTCAACTTTGCCTTTCGCGGCAGGTGCCACAGATGCGCCGAACCCAGGCCGGGCGGGGGCACAGCTGGCAGCGGCGGGGGCGGCACAGCTGGCGTCGTTCCCCCCGGGAGGAAGCAACCGGTGCCGAAGCAGGGGCGCGACGGGGACTGGCCGTGCCCGAACGCGTCGTGCGGTAACGTCAACTTCGCCTACCGGGGCCAGTGCAACCGGTGCGGCGCCGCGAGGCCGCCCGGCGCCGGCGCCGGCGGAGTCGGTAAAAACGACAAGCCCAACGGGATCTTCGGCCCCGACGACTGGACGTGCTCCAACTGCTTCAACGTGAACTGGGCGCGCCGCGCCAAGTGCAACGAGTGCGGCGCGCCGAAGGAGGGCAAGGCTAAGGAGAAGCGCGAGGGGCGCGGCGGCGGTCACAAGGAGATTGACGACGAGGACGAGAGGCGGGAGACGGAGAGACGACGCAGGGAGAACGAGGAACGGGAGATTTACGACGACTTCGGCAACCTCAAGAAGCAGTTCAGGGCCAGCGCCGCGAACGACAGGGGCAGAGACCGCGACAGAGACAGGGACAGAGACAGGGACAGAGACAGGGACAGAGACAGAGACAGGGACAGGGACAGGGGCAGGGACCATCCGTACCGAAGGGACGACCGGGACCGGGACAGGCGCAGGGACAGGTCCAGGAGCCGCGACCGCGGCCGCGACGGAAGGGATCGCAGCAGGGATCGCGGAGGAGACCGACGCCGCCGGAGCCGGAGCCGGAGCAAGTCGCCGCCGAGGGAGAGTTCAAAGCCCGACCTCAAGACCGACTGGCGCGGTAACCCCATCAAGTCCACCAGGTACTGATCGGGTACCACGGTAGCTAGCTCAGCTAGACGAACCGCGCGATGCGGGTGGGGGCTGGCGAGTGTCGAGCGCTCGTGTTTCGCGGCCGCCTGCACAGTTGAAATATTACACGACCGTATTTTCATCTCGCGATAGCCCTCTCCTCTGTCGTCACAGAAGCAACACACGAGTTCCAACAAATCACGTCCCGGCGGATCCATCCTCCCCTCCCGCCTCTCTCCTCTCGTCGCGACGACGCGCGCCAAAGCAAAGCATACAACGCGCCAACCCTCTCGGTGGCGTTAACCGACTGTTTTACTGTACATTTCAACTCCGAAACCGAAATACGACGTCGGGTCGGCGCGGCACCCCAATCAATAAGCGGCGGTGCCTTACTGGCCGAAGATGTTTCCGTCGCCGTACTGGTTCCTGGCTTTCATCGCCGCCGCCTGCGCCTGCATCCTCTCGTACTCGTACTGCTGGGAGACGGCGTCGTGATTACCGGCTCCGACCTTCGCCGCGCCCACGTCGAACTTGGAGTTTTTCTTGTGGAGCCTCGGGGATCTGTACTGGTTGCCGTGCACGTTCTCGTTCTCGTCGTAGGTGGCGAAGGGAAGCGCGGTGCGCTGGTTGCCTGCGGTGGATGGATGGACGGATGGATTCGAAGCGGGAGGAGTCAGGGGAAACGCGAACGGCGCGAAAGATTGGGCGCGACGACGGCGCGAGAGGGCCAGATCCGTTTCACGCGGCGAACGGACACACACGGTTTGAGGCTCGGCGCGGATGTGGGACGCACCGTGGAAAGCCTTGCGGCCGCTGGGCAGCGTGGGCGGGGAAGGGTCCGCGTCGTAGCCGCCGTAGAGCATGTTCTTGACGCTGTTACCCTCCTGGCTGTGGAAGATGGCCTTCCCAGTCTTGGGAAGCTCACGGCTGCGCGGAACGAGAGCGGCGGGGAGGGGCGGTCAACGAAAATTCAGATTCTCCGCGCCAGATCCGGGAGGGGCGGGGGTCGCGTGGCGGTGGGGTTTCGGGGAGATTCTCTCGTCAGGTCATGGCACTCACTCTTGGCCGATGTTGGCGAGGCTCATGGTGACGCGTCGAAGGATGCGACGGTTGCGGTTCGGAGGGCTCGGGGAGCTCTCGTTTGTGGGTGACTATTCGTGGCCCCAACAGACACTTCCAAGCCGTAGCTGCTATTTCGCGAAGTGTGGTTGACGCTGGGTGGAGAGAAAACAAAGAATTTGAACTGGATTTACGCCCACGTGTTGGGTCCTGTTTGTGATTAAATCTCTATGGTGTTCGTGGTGAGGACGCGGATCGGCTTCAAAATTCTTCGTTTGCGCGCCAACACGCAGCATCGTCGGCGACTCGTCGGTCGATCGCGGTGGCCCTACCCATAGCGAGACTGCGCGCCTCTCGAGGCGAGAGCGGAGGCTACCCGCAGGAGGCGGTCCGTTCCGTAGACAAAGCGCGCGCGCGGTGAAACCTACGCCGCGGTCGACCGACGGGCGGTAGCGCGTCGCGAGGATCTGCGAGGGGCGCCCGCTTCTCCGTTTCAAAGTTTGTGCGTGGCGAGGGCGGCAGCGATGTACGCGCCTCAGGATGTCGGGCTCGTCGCTCGCCCGATCGAGGGTGGGGAAGTCCAGAGCTGTGAGTGTCACTCGCGCCGATCCCACGGGCGATCGCCCCGGACGGCCCCGTCGAACACGTCCGCGCCGTCGCGACCTCGTTTCCCGCCGACAATCCCCCGCCCTAATACAACTTCCCCGATCACTGAACCCTCTCGCTTCCCCCTCCAACCCCGACAGCCGCGGCGGAGCAGATGCAGGACGCCGCGCGTCTGGTGACCAACCTCCAGACCGAGAGCGACGGCGTGGACCTCGTCACGCTGCTCAGGGAGACCCCGCGGGAGGCGTACTCCTTCCAGCAACTAGGGGTGAGTATCCCGCCCGTCGGCGCACCAAATCCACACCGGCCCAACATCGCGATCGAACCATTTTCCGCAGCCCTCCATCCGTCGGTTCACGGACCGCGCACTGACCGTCGTCCCGCCTTTTATTCGTATTTCTTCGCAGTGGCCGTCCGAGATTGCGGCGACGCGCACGAGCGAGCTCCCGGCCGTCGTCTTGGAGCGGTACTCGACGCGCCAGTCTGTGTGCTTCTGCGGCGTCCTGCCCGAGATCAATCGCGCCTGGGCCACCGTGGACAACGCGCTCTTCCTCTGGCGCCTGGACAGGCCCGACGACGTGCCCGTGGAGTACAGCGGCGAGGAGCAGGCCATCGTCGCCGTGGGCCTCGCCAAGCCCAAACAAGGCGTCTTCCTCCGCACCATCGACTACGTCCTCGCGGTGGCTACCACCGTGGAGGTTGTCCTCGTGGGATGCGCATTCGGCGACGGCCGCGAGGGATCGACGTTGGACGACGAGCTCACCCTCCACGCCCTCAACTACAGCTGCACCACGGACGACGTCGTCGCCAAGGACATCGCGAGCACCGACGGCGGACGCATCTTCTTCGCCGGCGACGACGAGGCTCTGTACGAGATTGAATACTCCTCGTCGGACACGTGGCGGCAGCGACGGTGCCGAAAAGTGTGCCACCACAGCGCGCTGCCCCGCATGTTACCCAGCATCCTGCGCCTGAGGGCGCCGGACCCGCTGCGGCAGGTGCTGGTGGACGAGCACAGGTGCGCCTTGTACACGAGATCCGAATCGGGCGTCGTCTCCGTCTTTGACCTCGGCGCCAATTGCGCCGATCCCCCCAGGAAAGTCGCGGAGGTTCGCGACGTCGCCGCGGCTGCGCAGATGGCGCGCGGCGGCGGCGGGCTGTTCAACCAGTACGGGGGATACGGCGGCGGGGGATCGTACGGCGTCGGGGGGGGTTCGTACGGCGGCGGGGGCTACGGGGGTGCCTACGGCGGCGGCGCGCAGGCGCAGAAGGATGGCCAGTCGCAAGCGCAGAAGGGCCGCAGACTGGCGCACATATCCGTCGTGTCCCCGTCCGAGTCCAGCGTCGTCACCTTGGTCGCGGTGTGCGCGGACGGACGGCGCGTGTACTTCACCACGCTCCCGGCGGAGGGCTCTCGGGCGCTCGGCTACGGCGGATCTTCTTACGGCTCTCAAAACGGGTCGGGGACCCGCCGCGGCGGCGGTGTCAAGGAGCACCGCTCGGTTCCCGCCGCGTGCCGCCTCGCCGTGGTCCAGTCCCGCGAGCCGCTGCCGCAGGGAAGCGCGCAGCGCGGCATGAGCAGCGCCCAGGCGCTGCGCGCCACCACCACCGTTCGCCCGCTCGAGGTTGAGGCGGCGTTTTACCGGGACGGGCTCATGCTCCTGTGCGACGCCGCGGACCGGGACGAGGACGCGAGGCTCTTCATGGCGTCGCGGGACCTCGCGCTACCGCCGCACCTGCAGATGGACGCGCACCCGATCGGCCAGGTTGGTGGTTCCCCGGCGCCTTCCATCCACGGAGGCCTTCACTCGCCGTCGGCGCGCAGGGACGGGGGACTCGGTTCGGATCTCGACCGCGGTAACCCCTACGGCTCCCCGCTCAACATCGGGAGGGGGGGGGGCAACGGGGGGGTCCCACAGGGCGGCGGTACCCACGGCTTGATGGCATCCCCGGGTTCGATGGCGTCCGGCGGCGCGTACCAGGGCGTGGGCGCGGGTGCGCAGAGCGCGTCGGCGATTCGATCGCTTCGCGAAATCGTCACCCCGCAGCCGCTCCAGGGCCGAGCCGCCAGCGCCGTGGGGTCCGTCGGCGAGGTTCCCCCGCCGCTGGGCGTTCTTCGGGACCTGGACCCGCCGTACCCGCCGGGGGCGCCGAGGGAGCTGTCGTCCCGCCCGGCCCCTCTTCGAAGCGAACTCGCGACGCAACACGTCGCTCCCCGGCGCAAATTCGTCGTGGTGACCAACGCCGGCGTCGTCACCGTGGAAAAGTCGAGGCCCCTGGACGCGTTGGCCAAGATTCTCGCCAGCGACGTGCACGAGTCCCTCGTGCACTTCTTCAAGTCGTACGGCCAGGCGGAGGCTGCGACGATGTGCCTCGCCGTCGCCGTCGGCGCGCTCGGCTCCGGGGCTTCGGATCTTGATCGCCAGCAGCATCAGGCGGGTCATCATAACGGCGGCACCCCCGGCGGCACCCCGGGAGGGAGGGTCGAGTTTGGCGGTTCCCCACGCGTGCCCCCGTCCGTCCTCGGCACCCCGCAGGGTGCCTTTGGCGGCGGCGCGGGCGCGGGCGTCGACGGCTACGGCGGCTCTCTCTTTCACGGCGCCGGGCTCGCCGATCGCGCCAGGCGGGCGCTCGAGGACCCGAGGCTCACCGGCGAGCCGCGCGTCGACGAGGACCTCAACGGGTTCGGCGTGGACGCCGCGGGCGGCGGCGGACAGTTCGACATGGGCCGCGCCATCGTCCAGCCGCAGTTGCACTACAGCGGCGTCCATCGAGCGCTGTACACGTACGCGGCGAGGCTGCTGGCGCCCACGTGGGAGCGCCCTCTGTGGGTCGCCGTGACACACCCGAACAAGAACGACTCGTCAGGAGGTGTGCGCGGGATGGGCAAGAACGGCGGCAAGAACGGCGTCGCCCCGAACCAACCCCCGGGCAAGGGTTTAGGGTTAGGGTTAGGACCGAACCAACCCCCGTTGCGCGACGCGGTGGTCGCCGGCGCGGCGGACGGCGGCGGCGTCGCGGGCGCTGCCGCCGCAGCCGCGGGCTGGCTCGGCGGGATCCTCCGCCCCGACCCGACCGCCGCCGCGCCCGTCGCGTGCACGATCCCGGCGGACGTCCTCGCCAGCCTGGAGCGCCGACTGGCGCCGCTCGAAGAGTTTCTCTCGAGGCGACGACCTCGAGTTGCTCCGTCGGAAAGGTCGAGGAGAGCTCAAAACGGTAGCCACCTCCTGGGACCGCCCGCGAGGCAACGGCGTCGAATCGACGGACCCGCCGGCGCGCTGCGGGCCGAGGAACGGTCCATCGCCGCCCTCCGCGGCCTCGTCCGCCGCGCTCGCGAAGCCGCCGCGCTCCTCCGTTGCCTCCACGAGGAGGACTTTGAACGCGACGTCGGCGCGTGGCTCGGTGTGGAGATTCGTCAACACATGTGCGGGCTCACGCTCCGGTCGTTCGTGAGCACCCCCGAGGGCGCCGCCACGGCGTCCAGGCTCGTCGAGGCGCTCATGGCGCGACGGACCCGCGCGGATTCGTCCTCGTTGGATGCGCTCGCGACTAAACTGCAGGCGGCGGCGCCGCTCTTCTTCGACGGCGACGCGAGGACGTTTTACCGGGCGCGCGAGTTGCTACAAGGCGCGAGGGACGCGAGGGACGCGAGGGACTTTCGCGCGTGCGCGGAGACGACGGCGGCGTCGCTGGAGATGCTCCTCGGCGTGCCCCTCGCGGGTGATCCCACCGCGGTTATGGCGGAGCTCGCCGACCTTCGGTGCTTTCACGGCCTCGCCGCGCTGCCGCTCGCGGCGGCGGCGGCGGCGGCGGACGCGGCGGCGGCGGGCGACGGCGTGGGAAGCCTCGGCGCGATGGACGCCGGGGGACCCGTCAACGCGTCGCCCAGAACCTTTGGCGCGACGAATTCGGGGGTACATTCGGGCGCACTCGATGGAAGCCTCGGAAATATTATGCGCAACGGGGCGAATGGCGCGACGGATCCGGAGGAGTGCTTCGAGTACGTCTGCGTGGCGATTCGCGCGCTGGCGACGGGCGTCGCCGATCCCGGCTCGCCCCCCGGCTCACTCGGCGCGGTGTGCGCGTCCCTCCCGCCGGATGAACGCGCGAGCGGACTCGCCGCCTTGCTCAAGAGGTGCGCGCAGGCGTCCTCCCCGGCGGCGGCGTCGGCAGCCGCCGCAGCCGTCAAAGCCGCAGCCGCCAACGCCGCGGCAGCCGCGGCCGCAGCCGCCGCGGCGTCCCCGCAAGCCCGGCAAACCCACGGGGCGCTCATCGCGCCGTCGCCGTCCGTAGCCGCCGTCGCCGCCGCCACCCCCGCGGAGGTTGCCGGCGCATCAGCCGCGGGTGACGGCGCCTTCATCCGCCGCGTGTACGCCGAGCTCGTCGCGTTGGGCCGCGACGAGGACCTCCTGGAGCTCCCCGCCGGTCCCCTCGAGCAGCACCTCGCCGAGCGCGGTGCCTTTGAGACTGCGAGGCAGGGCGGAGCGCTCACGCGGGACGAGTCGCGGCACCTGGAGCTCCTCGCGAGGCTGTACGCCAGGCGGGAGCGGCACGGACTCGCGGCGCAGGTGTTTTTCGCCCTCGCCGAACGCGTCGCCGGCGCGGACTGCGCCGTGTCCCTCGACGAGCGCGCGGCGCTGCTGGACCTCGCGCTTCGACACGCCAAATCGCCGGGGGCGCACGCCGAGCTCGCCGGCGGAGCCGCCGATGCCCAGGTGGAGACGCTCGAGGGTAAGATTAAGGTTCTCGAGTTTCAGCGAAGGCTGCACGCGACGTTTTCGGAGCGCGCGAGGCGTGGCGGCGCGGACGCCGATCGCGACGCGCGACTCGCCGCCGAGCTCGAGCGCGAGCTCCGCCCGCTGTCGGACATGTACAACGACTTCGCCAAGCCGTGCGACATGCACGATGTGTGCCTCGAGATGCTCCACTTTTCCCGGTACCGCGACGCCGACGGCGCCGTGGCTCGCGGCTTGTGGGACGCGCTCTTGTCATCCGCGGCTTCGTCCGTGCGTGTTTCATCGCCGCAGGATGATCGCGCCGCGCTCTTCGCCGCGTGCAACGCCGCCAGGGCGCTCGGCCCGAAGCTCTTCCCCAGCGACGTCGCGTTCCCGGTGGCGCACGTGGCGCTGAAGCTCGAGCTGATGGCGGGCGGGCTGTGGGGCGGCGTTAACGCGGCGGTGGTTGGGAGCGAAGACGTCGGCGCCGTCGCCGACGCGATGCTCGCGGCGACGGGAGATTCACCCGAGGCGATACACGCGGCGTACGACAGCCTGCTCGCCACCCCCGCGTCTCGAGCGCAGCACGGGTCAATACGGCTGGTGCAATCCGAGCAGCTTCAGACGCCCGCGCTGCGGCTGCGGCTGCTTCGAAGCGCCCTCCGGGTGCTGCGCAGGTGGGACGAGAAGATTCGTTCCGACGCCGGGCTGGCGGGCGGCTTCGGAGGCGGCGGGGCGGGGAACGGAGCGGCGAACGGGGGTGGGTTCGGCGCTTTTGGCGCGGGTCAAGGCGCGCACGTTCGCGCCGCGCTCGGAGACGTGTGCGTAGGGTACGCCGGGGAGGCTCGTCGGCTGCTGCAGGTGCCGACGAGCGCGCAGGGCGCGGCGGAGGCGCTCGCCGAGGAGTTTGACGCGCTCGGGAAGAGGCTCATCGGGTGAGTGGTGTCGGATGGAGGAGGGAGTTTCGACGCCGCCGCGACTTCACGGTTTGAAACACTTATGGCGGCGCTTTGGTAAAATCTTAAACTTGGCGCGTGATGACGTCGGGATTGAATGGTTGATTCGGGACGTGTCTACGTCGTGCCTTTTCGCCTCGCGCGTGTCTGCGTCGGTGGCGGTGTTATCGTTGCGGTGGAGTCGAGCGATTTCTCTTGCACTCCTTGCACGAAGAGCGTACACGATCGTGCTCGCAGATTGAGCCCCCGCCGCACTCCTTGCACTTGGAGCGCTCACGAGCGTGCACGCAGATCGATGCCCCGCCGCATTCCTTGCAGTAAGAGCGCACACGGCCGTGCTGGCAGATTTGAGACCCACCGCACTCCTTGCAGTAAAAGCGTATACGAGCGTGCTCACAGATTGATCCCCCGCCGCACTCCTTGCACACTGAGCGGCGACGGCCGTGCACGCAGATTCCACCCCCGCCGCACTCCTTGCATTTAGAGCGCTCACGAGCGTGCACGCAGATTGCAGACCCACCGCACTCCTTGCAATGAGAGCGCTGACGGCCGTGCTCGCAGACTTGAGACCCGCCACACTCCTTGCAAAAACGGCGCCACTTCCCGTGGGGACAACCGCTGCACACCTTGCAGTTCGACCGAGGCTTCACCCCGTGGTCGCATGGCCCCTTCGTGCGAGGGGCTCTCTTCCGCTTCACGCCCTTCTTCGTCGCATCCTTCTGCTCCTCTTCGCTCTCCGATCTCTCCATCTCGGCGACGCTGGCGTACAGCCGGTCGAGGTTGGGTCGCCAAATCGTCGACATCTTCCCCGCGAGATCCTCCGTCTTTTCGTCTTCCCCATGGTCGTCCGCGGGAGGTTCGACGTTGACGGCGGGGGGGTTGTGGTGGTCGTCGTCGGGCTCTTCCTTGACGACGATGGGGACCCCGCTCAAGAAGGGTGGGTGCCAGATGGTGTTCATGGCGCACGGCGATACGAGTTATGACGTCCTGGTGGTCGAGCGTTCCGAGAAAACTGACAGCGACTGGTGACTGGGCAGCTGGGCACCCGAGCCCGCCCCTCAGATTTCTCTCCCAGCCCGCTTATCCTCCTCGACGTCACCATCCGGTGACCCACTTCGCGCGCGAGCGTACCTCCCCGCACCCCCAGGGCGAGGAGATCGAGAGGGCCCTTCCGCACTCTTTCGCACTCTTTCGCGCTCGAGATGTTCGCGCTCGCCGCGTCTCCCGCCGCCGCGCGCGTCCAGCCCCGCGCGTCGATCGATCAGCGACGGATCGTCCCCTCGACGATTTCGATCCGCGGGTCCTTGCCCCGCGCCAACCGCGCCGCCTCGCTCCGCGCGCCGCGCGCCGCCGAGCGGGACCCGACGCAACCCGAGACCCCGCCGCCGGCGCCGCCGCCCCCTTCGCCCCCCGAGGACCCGGCGTCCGGCGGCAAGGCACTCGCGGGCGCGGGATTCGCCCTCGGCGTGGCGCTCTTCGCGGCCACGTCCCTCGGCGGCGCCCCGACGCTCGCGTCGCTCGAACGCGACGCCATCCCGCTCGACGCCGCGCTCGCGAACGGCCGGCCCACCGTCGTGGAGTTCTACGCGGACTGGTGCGAGGTGTGCAAGGAGTCAGCGCCAAACGTGTACGACGTGGAGCGAGAATTCGGCGAGCGCGTCAACTTTGTCATGCTCAACATCGACAACACGAAGTGGGGCGGAGAGATGGACCAGTACGGCGTGGACGGCATCCCGCACATCGTGTTCCTGGACAAGCGCGGGAAGAGCGAGGGGCAGGTGGTGGGACGGTTCCCCAAGCAGGCGCTCAGGGCGAACGTGCAGGCGCTGAGCGTGGGGGAGACGAAGCTGCCCTTCGCCAAGCTCGAGGACGGCGACGCGACGCCGGTGCAGAGCTCGGGCATCGCGGATGCGCCGGGAAGCGCGGTGGACGATCCGAGGGGCGGCGCGGTGTCGTCGGCGGACCCGCGGTTCCACGGGTGATTGGTCCGTGATGGAAGACCCGGACGGCGCGTACCCGGGACTATCCGAGACGCGAGACGAGAGACGCCTTCGCAGACTACCTTTGTCGTGTACTCATAGAAATAAAAGTTAAAAAAACGAGCGAGACGGACGCGTTCCAAGAACGTCATCGCCGGGCCAGCGCGGTGCTCTCGCCGCCGCTCGTCGACTCCGCCGCCCCGTCGCCGTCCCCGTCCCCGTCCCCGTCTCCGTCCCGCTCCCCCTCCCTGACGTGCACGAACACGCTCCCCTTGTTCCCCACGCTGATCCTCATCTCGTCGTCGAGGAAGGTTTGCTCGACCCACCCGGCGCCGCGACCGGGCTTCGGCGTCATCTCCATCGTCTTGACTACGTTGCCGAAGAGCGCGATGTCGATCGTGGAGATGCTCACCTCGGTGCGCTCGTCCGACACGGCCCTGATCGGCGCGCGGGCGGAGACGGTCATTGGCCCGAGCTCGATGTAGTTCTCCAGCCCGTCCGCGGTGAGGATCTGCAGATTTTTGGTGGACCACTTGGCGAATGCCCTCTGGAACGGGTTGCTGCTGGACGCCTGCCGGCTCCACGCGAGCTGCCAGCTGCCGAGCAGCTTCTCGCTCCGCGCGGGCGCCGGCGTCGGGTTGAGACCCGCGAGCTCCTTCAAAGCGAGCTCCACTCCGTCGTCGTCTCCTCGTTCGATGCAACCCAAGAGGTTCTGCTTAGCGCCGAAGAGGACCTCCGCGCTGCCGCCCTTGAAGACGCGGACGCTCGCGGAGGTGGACTCCCCGGAGGCGGTGCATCGCGCGAGGCGGGCGTGGCGGCGCGCGCGGGGCGGCGCGCGCGCGAGAAGGGGCGCGGGGGAGGCGAGCGCGGGCATGCCGGCGTCGTCGAGATGTGGATAAAACTGATCCGGGAGCTTTTCGGCCACGTGGTCGACGGCAGCGAGGGGAAATTTTCACGCGACGATCGGTCGTCTTCCTCCCGACCCGCTCCTACTACGACCCGGCACGACTTCGCGACCACCCCGTCGCCGCGTCTCGCGTGACGCCGCGTCATCAACCCCACTAAAAGTTGCCCTAATCTCACCAAGCGTCCGGGTCCAGCCCCAGCGCGACGCACGCCCCTCGCATGTCCTCCGGCGCGCGCGCCTCAAACGTCATCTCCTCATTCGTCTCGGGATGCCTCAGCGTGAGCCTCGCCGCGTGCAGCGCCTGCCTCCCCAGCCACCTCGGTCCGCCCCAAACATCCGCGTCAACCCCCGGCGGCAGAATCGCGCTCGTGGACGCGTCCGCGCACGGCGACGCGCCGTCCCACCGGATGTGCGGGCCGTACAGGGGGTCCGAGAGGATCGGGAGATCCGCGTGAGCCATGTGAACCCGAATCTGGTGCGTCCGACCGGTGTGTAGCCTCACCCTCGCCAGCACAGCCGTCAGGCTTTGCATCACGTCGCCGTCGTCGTTCACGTCGATCGGCACGCGCGAGGACGAGACGATCCGGACGTCCGTGCGCGCGGGTTTCGGCGCGTCGGGGTCGCCGCCTGATCCGTTTCTTTTCGGAATCCGTTCGGGTGTCGGCGGCGGGCGGTGGACGGCGCGAGCCTCGGGGATGGACGCGTGAGGTCCCACGTGCGCGTCCACCGTGAACTCCACCCCGATGAACTCTGCCGCGGTTGTTTGTTCGTTTCCAGAAGCTTCCGGTGGCTTCCAGTCGGCTTTGACGACGCATCCGGTGACTCCGGGGGGCGCCGCGCCGACGCCGATCGCCAAATACTCCTTCACGGCTCGGCGTTCCCCGGCGTCGCCCCGGAACTGCCGCGCGAACCCGTCCACCAGTTCCGGCCGCTTGACGAGCACGCACACGCCGCTGGTGTCCATGTCCAGCCTGTGAACCACGTGCGGGACGTGCGCGTGTCCGTCGCCAGCCGCGTCCCCGTCCAACCGGTCATCGTCTCGACCTGACCGGCGGACGTGCCCGATGGCCCGCGAGAGCAGCGAGTTACCCTCGAACCTGTGCACGGGGTGGAACCGTAGGCCCGGGGGTTTGTTCACCACCAGCACGTCGTCGTCCTCGTGGATCACGTCGAGCGGCGTGGGGTCCGCGACGAGGGGCACGGCTCTCGACGCGCGCCGCAGCGTCGATCGAACTCGATCGGGCGACACCCCCAGCGCTATCGCCACTTCCTCGCGCGTCCGACCGTCCCGGAAGCTCAGCCGCCTGGCGTCCTCGAGCAGCGTCGCCTCGTGCGCCTCCACCGCGTCCACGGCGGCGGCGACGTCGCGCCACTGATCCTTCGCGACGGCGGACACCGCGTCCGGGGCGCACTTGCGCAGGTGCTCGCGGAATTGATCCGGGTGGGAAGCCTTGACGAGTTGGCGGCACGCGGGGCAGGTCACCGTGGGCCCCCCTCTGCGCGACGCCTTTCGCTTCTTCTCGCCCACCGCCGTCGTGTCGTCTCCGTCGCGGTGCGCATCGTCGCCGGTGGCTCCGCTCCCCCCGGCGGCGGTCGAATGCATCGCGAACTTGCGCGAGGGCGTGAACCTCGGGACCCATCCCGCGCGCTTGAGCTCGGCGAGGCGCGCGGTGGCGACGCGCATGCGTTCCGCGCCCGCGCCCGAGGACTTGAGCGCGCGGACGATGGCGAGCTGCTCGTCGTAGGTATCGCCGCGCGCGTCGTCCCCGCCCCCGGGGAGAGGGGAGGACGACGGCGAGGACGCGGCCATGAAGAGGGTTCGCGCCCCGACCCGAGGGTGCCGACGGGGATGCGCCCAGACAGACCCCGGGGGATTCGCCGCGGGCACCCTGCGCGACGGGCGCGGGGCGCGCGGGTTGGCGGCTCGCGGACGCGGCGCGAGCAGGCGGAGCAGGCGTGACGCGGCGGCGAGCAGCGACATGCGACTCCCGCGGGCCCGCCTGTCCAGCCGAAGTGATGAACGCGTTCCACGTCGGGCGCCGTTAAAAGTTCGTGGGCCGTGTTATCCGAAATCGTCGTCGGGCGCCCCCGGGCCATAACCATCCGGCGACATGATCCCGGCGACCCGCCCGGCGCCGACCCCGACGCGCGCGCTCGACACGCGCGCGCATCGATCCGAACGCGCGCCGTCGCGCCGCCGCCTCGTCCGCGCCGTCGCCGCGGCTCGATCCGACCGCGAAGCCGACGAAAGTCCCAAACTCGATCGTCCATGCGCATCATCGCGTCGGGACGTGCTGGTGCGAGGGTTCACCTCCGCGCTGATCCTCCCGCGTTCGCGCGCCGCGCTCGCCGACGACCTCTTCTGCGGGTACTACTCCCAGAACTCCGCCGTCGTGCCGCAGTGGGCGCGCGAGACCCCGTGGAGCGAGGGCTACGTCGACACGTCAGCCGCGGTGGGACTCGAGGGTGCCAAGACATTCGTGCGGATCCTCGGCGATCAGAAAAAGGCGGAGAGCGCGGGACTGACGCCGGTGCTGTGCCTGCACGGGGGACCGGGCCTGGGGTTCAAGTACATGGACGGCCTCGAGGTTCTCGCGTCGGAGAAGCGGGAGGTGGCGTCCTACGACCAGATTGGCTGCGCGCGGTCGCCGTACGCACCCACAAAAAAAAACCAAAACCAAAACCAAATCCAAACAGCCGCCGCCGCGCTTTCTCCGCCCCCCGGGACGTACACGCCGGCGCTCTTCGGGCGCGAGCTGACGGAGGTTCGAAGGGCGACCGGGCTGGGACGGGTGCACGTCGTGGCGCACGGCTGGGGCGGGATGCTCGCGCTGGACCACATCCTCGGAGGCAACGGCGTAGACGGAGGAGCGGCGATCGGGGGTTCATCGCCGTCCATGTCCATCGCGTCGCTCACCCTCGTGTCGGTTCCCCCGTCGTACGCCCGGTTGATCGCGGACAGGCGCGAGGCTCTCGCGCGAATGCCCGGCGAGTACGCGCAGGTGCTCCTCGACGGCGACGAGGGCGGCGCGGGGGGCGGTAACCTGTCGGACGCCGGTCGGAAACTGTACGCCATCGCGTTGGACGAGTGGACGCGTTTATTCGTCAGCAAGAGAGCCGCGGGCGCGTGCTACCGGGGGTTAAAGACGGCCGGCGCGGGCGGTGGGTTCGGCGCGAGGGCGAACGACCCGCCGGACGCGGTCGGCGTCGTCAGCGCGCGCGCGGTGGCGCGCGACATGACCGGCGGGTGCCTGTTCAACGAAGCCGGAGCGCTGAGCGGATGGGACGCCGACGACGGCGGTCGGCTGGCGATGCTCGCCGCGGCGGTTCCGGGCGGGGTGCGGTTCGTGCGGGGTACAGACGACGCGCTGAGCGATGAAGGCGCGAGGGAGGTGTACGACGCGGTGGCCAGGGTGGAGATGAAGCCGACGAACGTCACGTTCGAGTCGTTCCCGGACTCGGGATCGTGCGTCCACCTGGACAAGTCGGCGGACTTTCTGGAGAGCACCGCCGCGTACGTCGCCGCGAGAGACGCGTGAGGAGAGACGGAACGAGGGGCGTCACGCGTGTGATGACTGTTAGGGCTCGGGGCCTTTTGTGAACTGAGAGTGGTGACAATAACTTAAACAAAACCGAAAACCAAACCGAGATTGCTCCACTCACGCGCCGCCAAAGTCGTTGCCGTACTCGGGCTTGTTGTCAAAATCCGAGCCCCGCGCCACGTACGCCTCCCTCCGCCGCGCGAGCTCCCGCAGCGTGAACGACACCACCATCCGCTGCAGCGTCAGGCACGCCACCGTGATCGAGTTACCCGGAAGGTGTTCGTCGCGCTCCCAAGGTAAATCCCCCGGGGGCGTGTTGCCCGCGGGTTTGATCATCGCCCCCGTAAGCCCGGCGCCCGCGCCCGACGGATCCCCGGCCATTCCCCCGTCGTCCTCGTCCATCGACAGCTGCGACGCCACCTGCGCTCGCAGCTCGGCTCGGTCCATCTCCATCCACGCCTTGACGCTGCTTCGCATGCCCGCGACGGTGCGACGAGCGTTTGCGTCGACGTTACCACCCCCTTTACTTCGAAACTCGCCGGGCGCCGGCGCCCACGCGTACCCGTCGGGGTCGAATCCGTTCCGGCACTCGTCAGCGTCTTGCTCGCACGCGTCTTGCTCCGCGACGACGTACGCGGTGGTGACGAAGAGGGAGAAGAACCTGGTGGCGTCCGCGGCTGATCCGAACATGCCCCTCCGGCTACCCTCGACGTCGAATTCCTCCGGGGCGAGGGACGCGGTGACGTCCCTCGCGGGGATCCCCGCGACGTACCCGTCCACGACCGCCGCGGCGAACGCGCGCAGACCCACGGGGTGCGAGGTGAGCGCGGACACGTACGCGGTGAGCGCCCTCGCGGCGACGTTTCTCGCTCGCGTTCGACGCACGCGGCACCACTCCAGCGCGAGTTGCGGCGCGGTTTGGGGGTCCAAAATCCCCGAGCTGTACTCGTCGTCGTCTTCGTCGTCAGCCTCGATCGAGTTGGAGTCGTCGATGGAGTTGTTGACGTACTCGACGACGTCTTCGCCCGCCGCCTCCCGCTTCATTCGTTCCAACTCTTCCTCCGCCTCGGCGAGCAACTCGGCGTCTTCCTCGTCCTGCTCCGTCTGACTCACAACCTCAGTGACCGGTCGCAGCCCGCGTTCGATGAACACCATCTCGCGCAGCAAAAGCGTGAGCCTGCAGTTGACGCGCATGAGCACCACCGCGGGCGATTCCGTCGCCGCGGCGGCGCGCGCGGGGTTCGGCGGGCCGCCGCCGATGCCAGTCTGCGACACGGGCCTGTCGTTGTTCCTGCCCAGCTGCGGGCGCCCGCTCTGGCTCGGATTGCCGTCCGCGGGCTCCAGCTCGAACTCGCCCTGGCCCTGGTACGCGCTCAGCGCCATCATTCGCTCCATCTCCATGCGTTTCAGGGTGAAACCCTGGTCGGAGCGCTGGTGCGTGGCGCGTATGTACGCGAGTAAGCCGCGAGCTTCGCGATCTTCCTCGGGATCAATGCCGGGACCCATCGGGCACCACCCCTCGCCCCCGCCCGGCGACGTCCACGCGAGCTCGTACAGGGTCATCATCGCCATGCCGATGTTGGACAGGAAGGCGTCCTGCTCGGACATGCCCATGCGGTTCTCCGTGGAGAGCCCGAGGAGGGAGATGTCCATGCGAAGGGTCGGGATGGAGACCCCGCGCTCGTACGCGTCGGTGGCGACGAGCGCAAACTCCTGCGCGGCGAAGCGCGATCCGCGGCGGGTGGCGAGGAAGGCGACGTGGAGGCGGCGGAGGATATCCTCGGTCTCGGACGAGCGCAGCATGTCGTCGCCCGCACCGCCCGCGGAGGACGGCGCCGCCCCGGCGGCGAGCGCCCGCCGACGCGATCGCGCCGTGATTTTCATCTTCGACGCGCGACGATTGTCTCGTTGATGAATCGGGGTTGGGGAGGTTTTCGCGCGCGGGTCGCGTCGCGGCGCCGCGCGCGGGTGCGCGAGCGCGCGGATCGTCGTCGACGTCGCGGTCATGTGGGTCGCGTGCGGGAGACTTAACCCCTGACCCGTGAACGCCGGAGCGCTCTCGAAGTGTGTCCGAGGGTGGTGAATTGCCATCTTGGAAATATCTTCGCTCGCTGAAATATCTGCCACTGGTTGCCCAGTGTGTTGCCGAGCCGTCTAAAATTAAATATCCGCGGCCGTTTCTCTCGGCAGTTACCAAAGCGAGCCCCGCGAATGCTCCGGGAACCCGCGATCGCCCCGCTCACCCTCGCGCGCCACCCACGCGCGAGATGACGCACACCGGCCCTCCCCCGTCCGGACCCTGATGCTCCGCCCCGCCCGACACGTACACCCTGCAGTCGCCCACCGCCGCCGCCACGACGCCCCCAACCGCGGCTCTGGCGTGCCTCGTCGCGTGAATGTCCGAGTCCGACAGCATCGTCGTCCGACGTCCACGCACGGACGCCGCCGGGTCCGCCTTGACGATCGCCGTGACGATCGTATTCGTCCCGCGCGAACCGCGGGCGGCATCGACGCAACGCGTCACCCCGGCGAGGTCGATGGCGTCGTCCATGCGACCGCGCGCCATTCGAAACTTTGAGCGAGGGGTCTTCGACGAGGGCTCGCGTCTTCGCGTCAGCATCATCAGTATCTCGCAGTGCATCAGCTCCACCCCGGCGGAGGACGACACGTGGTCCGAGAAAACCGAGTAATCCTCGCATGTTTTCGCGTACACCGCGTCGTCGACCCTGGCGTCGTCTGGTGCCGAATATCGGCCGAGGGCGCTTTCAACCGCGACCATGGCGCCGAGGGAGGAGGCGCCGCGACTGAGCGCCATGGACTCGTAGCAGTCGGTGGTGGCGCACGTCTCTCCTCGAGCGGCAGCCTCCGCGATGCGCTCGGGGGTGAGCAGCGGGCACTTAATCTGCACGAACATGTCATCCCAATTCGGAGCGTTCCCGCCGTAGCCGAGGTATTCTTCGATGGCTCGCCTGGTCGCTCGCGCCATGACCGGCGTGCCCACCTCCTCCGGCTTGAAGTCTCTGGTCCGGGTCACGTGAAGCTCGAACGCCGCGTCGTCGTCGTCGTCGTCGTCGTGATTTTCATCCGCGTCCGCTTCGTCCCACGAATTGGCGAAGACGATGAAGTGGGGACACAGGACGCCTGCGGGGCGGGGAAAGCGACCGGTTCCCTTTAGCGTGCCGGTGCAAAAGAGGCGTCGGTGCTGGCGGCTACTCACCCTCGGTGCCGCCGCTCATGATGATGGCTGGATCGGCAGTGAAACTGCTTTGTCGATTGCGTTCGTCGTCGTTCGCAGTCGCGCCCATCCTTCGGCTACGCACTCTGCCGAGCGCAGCCTGGATGGCGCTGGTGGCGTAACCTCGCGTGAAGTCATTCACGCACCCGTTTCCTTCGGTTTTCCCGAGCACGCACAGGATGTCCGCCAGTGGGTTAGCGTCCATCCATCGCTCCAGGGGTCCGGTGTCGCCTGGATGCGCGGTATCGACCACCGCGACCACCGCGACGGGCTTGTCGAGCACCATGCCGCAACGAACGAGCGCCAGGGCGCGCGCGACCTTTGGCACCCGCAGAGACGCGAATCCACGTTCACTGGACGCGCTTTCTGTGCTGAGAGTTCGATAAATCTAGAAATCTATTCCCCGTTCTCCTTCCCAGCCTCGTCCGCGCGTTCACGCGACGCCACGGGGCTCCTCCCGTCGAACCAATACCTCCACGACAACGTCCCCGCTCTGCCCAGCTGCAACGCCGCCATGGCGCGCCAAACCCCTTGGAGCGCGGTCGCGGACACAACCTCCGCGGCGGCCCCCTGCGCCACGCCGGTTTCCGCTCCGACACCAACCGCTCCCAGCATCACAATCGCGGGCGCCGCCGACGCCGCCATCGCCATCGCGAGGTAATCGAAATCGGCCGCGCCCTGCAACACCCCGTCCCCGACGAACACCGCCGCGTTCAGGGGCTGAAGCGACGCGACGAGCGCCAGAGGGCCGCGGGTGCTCTCTATGAGCGACGGGTCTTCGGTGAAGACGCCGGGTAGCGCGGGACCCGCCGCGTAGATGCCGACTCCGACCGCGGTACCCGTCGCGAGCGCCCATCGCAGGCATCGATCCGCGGCTTGCCTCGCACTCACCATGTCGCCCGCCCCCAGAGAAGAGGCGACCAGGCTCTGCGCCGCCACCGCCAACGCGTCCAGCGCGAACAGCGTGACCCACCACACCTGAACGCAAATCTGGTGCGGCGCCGCCGCGCCCGCGCCAGCGGCTTCCGCGGTGGCCCTGAGAAGAACCGCCTGTAAGATGAGCGTGCGGACGAGTTGCGAGGCTGACCCGGCGGCGAGGGGTTTCAACGCGCCGAACCACCCCGCGATGGATGAGCCGGGAGATCCAATGAGGTTGTCAGTCGCCCCGGTGTCGTTCGTTCGACCCTTCAAAGTTCCCGAAATTTCCGTCGTCGACTGTGACTGTGACTGGTCCCGTCGCCGCGTCTCCCCGTCCATCCCCGGAAGCAACCCCTCGTCGACGAGCATCTTCCAGAACACCACCGCGGCGATCCACTCCGCGGTCGTGGTCGCCGCCGCCGCGCCCGCCACCCCAAACGCGGGCACGGGCCCAAAGCCGAAGATCAACACCGGGTCCATCACCAAGTTGACCGCGTTCGCCGCGCCGGACACGAGCAGCGGGGTCTTGGTGTCCAGTAAACCCCTGTACGCCCCGACCGCGACGGTCCCGATCAACGCCGCCGGCGCCGATAACGCACGCACGCGAAGGTACGCCTCCGCCTGACGTAACATGTTCCCGCCGTCCACTCCGCTGTTAGCGACGCCCGACGATACCCCGTCTGCGCCGGACCACCGCAAAACCGAATCGGCGCCGAGCTCCAGCCCGACGCACGCGAAGATCCCGAGCGCCACCGCCAAGGTCATCGCGCCCCGCACGGTCTCCGCCGCCTCGGCGCGCGTCGTCGTCGTCGTGTTTGTCGTCGTGTTTGTCGTCGTCGTGCCGGCGTCGTCGAGAGCCGTGGCTTCCGCCTCTGCGGCGGCGATTTGCGACGCGACGAGCGGGCCGGTGACCTCTGCGAGAAAGTTGAACAGCTTGAAGGAAAAGTTAAACACCGCGGTGGCGACCGCGAGGCCTCCCAGGGCCTCGGCGGCGCCTTCGCCTCGGATCCGGCCCACGAACGCGGTGTCCACCACGCCCAGCACGGGGTCGAGTAAGAGCGAGGCGACGGCGGGGAGCGCCAGCGCGAAAATCGCCGCGTCCAACGACCCCTCATCACTCTCGCGCGCGCCATCGTCGTCTTTCGCCCGTGACGTGGACACCGCTTCGCCGTCGGTGTCACCGGACGCCCTCGTGCGATGGAACCGGCGCGCGCTGGGTCGTCGTGATCGGTGGGGATTCGACGTGGCCCGGCGCGATGCCGCGGAGCCACCGAGGCTTCGCTGGTTCAAGCGCCCGGGTCTCGATGGAGCATGGCACGCGTGCGTGTGGCCGACGAGCGAACGTCGAGTGCCCGGTCCAGACGGGACGTCGACCCATCTCGCGGCGGAGACGCGCGCGCATCGGCCGCGGCTGCGACGCTCTCGCGGCCCGGGCGTGATACGCGCCGCGGTCAGCGGCGCGCGCGATACCGCCGCGCACCGCATGCCAGCGCACACCGAGAGCGCCAGCCGATATGAGGAGGAAGGACACGATCGTAAAAACTCGGGGGTTGGATAAATGCCAAACCCCTCTATTAGCACACGTCGTCGACAACTAACCGGCGGCGGCCTCTGTCTCATCATCGCCGCTCGACAAACACGACCACCGAGTGCGGCGGCACCGTCGGCGCCCCCCCAACGCACGTCGCCGACGCCAGGTACTCGTCCGGGCACACCATTCCCTGCAGCGGGTGTGTCTCGAGGGAGCACCCGTAAATGTCCAAACCGAGCTGCTCATCCTTCACCGTCACCGCGTGGCCCGTCACGTTGACGCAGACCAACACCTTCTGGAACCTCTCGCAGAGCTGTTCGGGGTGGCCTCCCGGCGCGTCCCTGACCATCATCGCGATCACCCCGGGTTCCTGCGTTGGACCGACGTTGTAGAACGTGACCCTTCGATCGACGTCGGCGGCGGTTCTGAGCCGAAACAGCGGCGACGACCTTCGAATTGCCAGGCACTCGCGCATGTGAGCGTCCGACCTCGAAATCTCGTCCACCCCGGGCCTCAGCGACAAATCCCCGAGCAGGTGGCCGATGTACCCGTACCGATCGCCGTTCTTGTCGCGTCCGGGGAGCCCGATGCCGAAATTGTGCGTCTCGCCGGTGTAGTCCAGCCTGTTGAACCAGTCGCCGCTGTTGTACGAATCCCGGTCGAGGGACTTGGATCGGAGAATCTCGTCGCCGGCGTGGAAGAACGGGACCCCCTGCGAGAACGCGACGACGGCGACGGCGATGCGGTTGAGCCTGCACCGCACGGCGAGGGGAACGTCCGGCGCGCTTCGCAGCATGATGCCGTCGAACAAGGTCTCGTTGTCGTGCGCGCTCACGTAGTTGACCGTCTCGCGAGGCTCAGCCGCGTACCCGACGTTGCTCCCCACCCACGCGGCATCCTTGCCCGGGGTGCTGAACCCCTTGCGGTTCACGAACCGGTACTCCTTTAGGTTTCCGGCCATGGCCGCGATGACCTTCTCGCAGTCCTCCATGACCCTGTTCCTCTGGTTATCCGCCGTGCCCTGGTCGATGAACCCGTTGGGGGCGAAATATAACCCGGTGAGGACGCCTTGGACGCGCGGATCGCCAAAGGGTGAGCCGCCCATGATGCCCTCGCGGAGCCTGTCGTTGAAGGACCCGACGCCGGTCCCCGCCAAGTTCAGCTGGCTCGCGTTCTTTCCCACGCGATTGCGTTCCACCTCGGCGTAATCCCAACCCTCGCCGTACAGGTAGATGCTCCGCCCGTCGACGCCCTCCTTTTCCACCGTGAGCGCCGCGAGCGCGTCCCTCGCCCTTAAAATGGTCCTCAGCATGATGTGGCCCATCAGGTCGAACCTGAACCCGTCGATCTTGTAATCCACGGCCCAGTGCACCAGGTCGTCGACGATCAGACGCTCCATCATGCTGTTCTCCGAAGCGGTGTTGTTGCAGCACGTGGAGTTTTCATAGAATCCGTCCAAGTTTCGCCTGTGGTAATACCCGGGGACGCACTTATCGAGCACCGACCTGCCGTCGTGCGGACCCGCGCTCAGCGTGTGATTGTACACCACGTCGCACACGGTTCGCAGGCCCATCTTAGCCAAACCCGCCACCATGGCGCGATACTCGACGATCCTCGCGCCGCCGTCCGGATCCGTGGCGTAAGATCCCTCGGGGACTCCGTAGTGCACCGGATCGTATCCCCAGTTGAACGCGTCGTCGTTGGCGATGGACGATATCGCCGCCTGCTGCTCGTCGGAGTTGGACGGAAGGGACGCGAGCCACCCGTGGTCGACGTTTGCCTGGTTTTCGACTCGTTCCGGAACCGACCCGAAATCGTACGACGGCAGGAGGTGCACGTGCGTCAGACCCGCCTTGGCGAGCTTTTCCAGGTGCCTCACCGGCGTGGTTCCCTCGCACGTGAACGCGACGTACTTGCCCCGCGCATGCGCGGGCGTGGACTCGTCCAGGGCGGAAAAGTCCCTGACGTGAAGCTCGTAGATGGCCATGTCCGTGGGCTCGAACACGTCGCCGCCCCCCGGCGGTTTCGGCTTGCGAAGCGAGTCCCACCCCGCGGGTTTGAGCTCCGGCGCGTTACGCACGTCGCACACGTGCGTGCGCTCGCCGTCCGCGCTGAGCGACCGCGAGTACGGATCGGTGACGACGCTCGTGACGATCGAACCGAGGCCCCCGTCCGGCGCGCCGCCGCCCCACGGGTGATACGTCTCGATCTCGTACCGATAATACCCGCCCACCCACTCGGCTCCCACCGACGCGCGCCACACGCCGTCGCGCTCGCCCTCCCGCATCTCCACCCGAACGCATTCATCGTCGCCCCCTCTCGGCCCGCGGTGCAACAGGAGCGTCACGCGCCTCGCGTTGGGCGCCCACAGCGAAACCCGGACATTTCCGGCTGCGCCGTCGACGACGCATCCGAGTTCGCCCTCGTACCCGCCAAAGACGTCGTCGAGCGCGCCGTGCGACTGCACCGACGTGGCGTCACGGAGCCGCCCGTCCGCGTCGTGCGCCGTCACCGCCAGCTGACACTTCAGCATCCACGCCACGTCACCGGGTGCCACGTCACCGGGGATTCGCATCACCGCGTACCCGGCGTCCCTCACGTGAGGGTACTTATCGCCAGCTCGCTTCGTCGCGGGCGAGTAGCTCCACCCCGCGGCGACGTGTTCGAGCGTCACGTATCGCGTCTCCGAGTGCTCGTGCACGGACCACACGCCGTTGTCGCCGACGTGCAGGCCCGCGTCGGCCGAGGCGACGAGTTCCACCCTGACGCCGTCGTCGGTCGCGACGGCGAACGGCACCGCGACGAGGTCCGACGCGATCCAATGCGCCCTCGCTTTCGCCAGGTTCACGTCGCCCGTGGGCAGGGACGAGATCTCGGGTTCCGTCGTGAACACGCGCGCGTTTCCCGACACCACGTACACGGCGCGGCCCGGGCCTAGGGAGTCGACGTCCAAGGACTCGACCCGGGCGTCTGACTCGTCTCCCCGGTGCACGATGAAGGAGAGCTTTCTCGCGTCCGGGGCGAGGATCACCTCGTACGTCGCCCAATCCCCCCCCTTCCCCGGGGTGACCGCGCTCGTGCTCAGCGGGGCGTGCCAGTCCGTCTCGTTCGCGACGTCCTCCCAGACGTGCAGGCCGAACGACGGGGCCTCGCCGTCGCGTCGGTAGTAGTGGACCAGCACGCGCTCACCCGAGACGGGCGCCGCGGCTGTGGCGTCCGCCGCGGCGTAACGCGCGACGACGGACGAGGCGCGCGCGGCGGCGGCGGCGTGCTGGTGCGCGATGCGCGCGCTGCGACGGGAGATCCGGTGCGACGCGTGCGAGACGTGGAGGTGCGCGGCGGCGGGGTGGTCGTGCCGCGGCGCACCGCCGAGGCCCGCGGAGGTGCCGGATGAGCCCGATCGCGAACCCCCGGGGTGATGGCCGCCTCTGGACCCGTGGTGATTCGCGCCGGACGATCGCGCGCCCGCGGGAGCCGCGGGACGCGTGCTCGCGGTGGGGATGAACACCGCGGGGGGCATCGTCGTCGCGGTGTCGACGGAAGGTCGCGCGCGCGGGGGCTTCTGGAGGCGATGTTGGTTTGCCAGGAAAAACAACGGAAAAATAACTCGTGGTCGCTGGTTTGCCAGGTTGGCACCAGTCTCGGGCGCGAGGGTTTCCTGTCTCGGTCGTCATGTGCGGTGTCCAAAAAAATGTTCCTTTCACAACACTTGCAAGCGAAACTGCCTAAGTCGTCAACGTCGCCCCAGTCTCCCCTTCCCCCTCGTCGTCGTCTCAGCGACGAACAACCTACGCGGTCTCCTCCGCCGCCACCTCCACCTGCGCGTGGGTGGTGACCAGGTTACGGTCTCCGTACACGTTGTCGATGCGCGAGGTGGTGGGCCAGAACTTGGACTGCCTGACCCACTCAGCCGGGAACGCAGCCGTCTCCCTGCTGTACGGCCTGTCCCACTTGTCGGACAGGACGACGGCGGCGGTGTGAGGCGCGTGCTTGAGGGGGTTGTTCTCCTTGTCGATGGCGCCGTTCTCGATGTCGCGAATCTCCTCGCGGATGGCGATCATGGCGTTGCAGAAGCGGTCCAGCTCCTGCTTGGACTCGGACTCGGTGGGCTCAATCATGAGAGTGCCAGACACGGGCCACGACATGGTGGGCGCGTGATAGCCGTAATCCTGCAGGCGCTTGGCGACGTCCTCGGGGCCGATGCCGGTCTTGTCCGTCATGGGCCTGAGGTCGATGATGAACTCGTGCGCGCACGTGCCGTTCTTGCCGGTGAAGAGGATGGGGAAGTGGTCCTCGAGCCTCTTCTTCATGTAGTTGGCGTTGAGAATGGCGCGCTTGGACGCGTTGGTCAGACCCTCGCTTCCCATCATGCTGATGTACGCGAAGGAGATGGGGAGGATCAGCGCGGAGCCGTAGGGCGCCGCGGAGACGACGCCGAACGGGGTCTCGCCGCCCGCCGGGGTGGCGCCGTCGAGCTCAGCGGAGGGGTGGTCCGGCATGAACGGCGCGAGGTGCTTCTTCACGCCGATGGGTCCCATCCCGGGCCCGCCGCCGCCGTGCGGGATGCAAAACGTCTTGTGGAGGTTGAGGTGGCAGACGTCCGCGCCGATGATACCCGGCGCGGTCAGTCCCACCTGCGCGTTCATGTTCGCGCCGTCCATGTACACCTGGCCGCCGTGCTTGTGGATGGTATCGCAGACGTCCTTGATGCCGTCCTCGTACACGCCGTGCGTGGACGGGTAGGTGACCATCAGAGCCGCGAGGTTCGCCGAGTGCTTCTCCGCCGCCGCCTTGAGCTCGGGGATGTTGATGTTGCCCTGGGCGTCGGTGCCGACGACGACGATCTTGTACCCGACCATCGCGGCGGACGCCGGGTTGGTGCCGTGCGCGGACACCGGGATGATGCACACGTCGCGATGGTGATCGCCGCGAGACTGGTGGTAGGCGCGGATGGCCATGAGACCGGCGTACTCGCCGGAGGCGCCCGAGTTGGGCTGGAGGGACATGGCGTCGAACGCGGTGATCTCGCACAGCTGCTTCTCGAGCTCCTGGAACATCTCGCGGTAGCCCGCGGTCTGCTCCTTGGGCGCGAAGGGGTGCATGTTGGCGAGCTCCGGCCAGGTGATGGGGATCATCTCGGTGGTGGAGTTGAGCTTCATGGTGCACGAGCCGAGCGCGATCATGGAGTGAACCAGGGAGAGGTCCTTCGCCTCGAGACGCGCGAGGTAGCGGAGCATCTCGTGCTCCGAGTGGTACGCGTTGAACACCGGGTGGGTGAGGAACCGGGACTTACGCGCGAGAAAGTCGCTGGCGTTGACCGACGGCGCGAGTGCCTCGGCGGTGAACGCCGGAGCGGAGCCCCCGTTGAGAGCGGCGAAGAGGGCGTCGACGTCTCCCATGGTGGTCGTCTCGTCGAAGGAGAGGCTCACAGTGTTGGCGTCGATCTTGCGGATGTTTATGCCCGCCTTCTGGCAGTCCGCCACCGCCTTGTCCGCGCCGGAGGGGCACCCGAGAGCCACCGTGTCAAAAAACGGCGCGGCCGGCTTGGCGAAGCCCATCTTCCCCGCGCCCTCCGCGAAGATGGACGCGAGTCCGTGGGTCTTATCGGCGATCGCCTTCAAGCCCTTGGGGCCGTGGTAGACGGCGTAGAGACCCGCCATGTTCGCCAGGAGCGCCTGCGCGGTGCAGATGTTGGACGTCGCCTTATCGCGGCGGATGTGCTGCTCGCGCGTTTGCATCGCCATGCGAAGCGCGGGGGCGCCGGTGGCGTCGATGGAGACGCCGATGATGCGCCCCGGCATGAGCCTCTTGTAGTCGTGCGAGGTGGCGAGGTAGCCCGCGTGGGGTCCGCCGAAGCCCATGGGGACGCCGAAGCGCTGCGCGGAGCCGATGCAGATGTCGGCGCCCCACTCGCCGGGCGGCACGAGCGAGGTGAGAGCGAGGAGGTCGGCGGCGGCGACAACCTTCGCGCCCGCCGCGTGCGCGGACTTGACCACGGGGGAGTAGTCGATGACGGCGCCGTCCGTGGCGGGGTACTGGAGGAGCACGCCGCACACGTCGTTACCCGAGTAATCGAAAGAGTTCTCGTCGCCGACCACGACGGTGAGCCCGAGGCCGTCGGCGCGGGTGCGGCACACCTCGATTGTCTGCGGGTGGCACTTGTCGGAGATGAGAAACTTGGGCTTCTTGCCGCGGTTCACCGCGGAGCACATCGTCATGGCCTCCGCCGCCGCGGTGCCCTCGTCGAGAAGCGAGGCGTTGGCCATGGGCAGCGCGGTGAGGTCGCTGATCATCGTCTGGTAGTTCAGGAGCGACTCGAGTCGGCCCTGCGCGATTTCCGCCTGGTACGGGGTGTACTGGGTGTACCAGCCGGGGTTCTCGAGGACGTTGCGGAGGATGACGGTGGGCACATGGGTGCCGTAGTAGCCGGTGCCCTGGTAGGACTTGAACACCTTGTTCTTGGACGCCATGGACTTGAACGTGGACAGGAACTCGGACTCGGAGAGCGGCTGCGTCCACTTGCCCATGTCCATCGATCCGGCGCGGCGAATGTCGGATGGAACGGTCGCGTCCACGAGCGCGTCCATGGAGTCGAAGCCGACGTACTTGGCCATCTCGGCCTCCTCCTTCTTCGTCGCGGAGTTGTGGCGACGCTCGAAGCTGTTCGTTTCGTGGTCGGACGCGGGATACGGTCAGCACTCGTCGCGGGGGGCGCGGACGATCGGGGGGACACTTGTAAAAAGCCCACGGCCGCGTTGCGTCCGTTCAGCGGATAAGCGGACGCGGTCTGAGCGGGCGGTGTGACGGGATGGGGGCGCACCTGTCGAGGGGCTTGAGGGCCTCGACCGCGATGGTGCGGACGGCTCCAGCGGCGAATCCGGGGTTGACGACCGCGCGGATGCCGGAGCCGGCCGCGTGGTGGGCCGCGGTGGCCAAGGGCGCGACCTGCTGGACACGGCGTGAAGGGGCGTTTTGAGTTGGATGGCTGGCGCGTCATCGGTGCGAGTGTTTTGAAAGATCGGGAGGCGCGCGCACCTGGCACCAAGCGACGGGCGCCGACGCGCCGAGGCGCGCGCCGGGGGTCACCGCCAGGCGGCGGAAGAGACCCGCGGCCGCACGGGAGGAGCGAGACATGGACATGGCGGTGCTGCTGCTCGCGTGCACAAAGTGACCGAGCAACAACACGCGATCGTGAGTTGGAGGGCCGAGAGAGCACGGCAACCGCATTGGATGGATGGACCCGGGTGCCCAGCTGGCCTTGCGAGGCTGGCCTATTTTTGGGGCAAATCGTATGCACGACAGTCAGGGCTAATTCATTCACGGACGAAACGATAGATCTTTTGCTCTCCCATCACCGTAATTTGGCATTAAATAGTTAGCGTCCCTCGTTGAGCTTGCGCATCAGGATCTCGTTCGACAGCGCGGGGTTCGCCCTGCCCCCGCTCTCCCTCAGCACCGCCCCGACGAAGAATCCCTTGAGCTTGTCCTTACCCCCGCGGTACTGCTCGAGCTGCCCCGGGTTCGCCTCGAGCACCCTGTCCACGATCGCTTCAATCTCCTTCGGGTCGGAGATCTGCTTCAGACCTCTCTCCTCGACGATGTCGCCGACCGATTTGTTTCCCTCCTTGCCCTCGAGCAGGTCGGGGAGGATGTCCTTCCCGATCTTGCCGCTGATCACGCCGTCCTCGATCAAGGTGCAAAACTCCGCAAGCTGCGTCGCGGACAGCGGCATCGACGACACCGCGACGTCCTTGGCGTTTTTAAGCCACGCCATCACGTCGCCGGTGAGCCAGTTGGCGCACTGCTTCGCGGGCGCCCCCGCCGCCAGCGCGGCGTCGAAGTACTCCACGAGTTCCTTATCCTCCACGAGCACCTGGACGTCCGCGGGGGGCAAGCCGAGGTCCGCGTACCTGGCGCGAATCGCTCCGGGCAACTCGGGCATCGCGGATGCGCACTTCTCCACAAACGCCTCGTCGAAGACCAGCGGAGGTAGGTCGGGCTCGGGGAAGTACCTGTAGTCCGCCAGGCCCTCTTTCTTGCGCATGGAAACCGTGCACTGCCTCCCCTCGTCCCACGTCCGCGTCTCCTGCACGATCTCGTCGCCTTTCCCCGCGCGAATGAGCGCCGTCTGTCGGTCAATCTCAAAGTCGATGGCGCGCGACATCGCGTTGAACGAGTTCATGTTCTTCACCTCAACCTTGGTTCCGAACGCTTCACGCCCCACCGGCCTGACGGACACGTTCACGTCGCATCGCATGCTGCCCTCCGAGAGGTTCCCGTCGCCGACGTCCAGGTACCGCACCAGCCGCCGCAGCTCGGCTCCGTACGCGGCAACCTCGCGGCCGGTTCGCATGTCGGGCTCGGAGACGATCTCGACGAGCGCCACGCCCGCCCGGTTGTAGTCCGCGAGGGCGTAGCCCGGCGTGTCGCCCTTGGCCGGGTAGTGGGTGAGCTTCCCGGCGTCCTCCTCGACGTGCGCTCGCGTGATCCCGATGCGTCTGACGCCGCCGCCGTCCTCGACGGGGATGACGACGTCGATGTATCCGCCCTCCGCGATGGGTTCGTCGAACTGGGAGATCTGGTAGCCCTTCGGCAGGTCCGGGTAGAAGTACTGCTTGCGGTCGAACTTGGACCGGCGGCGGACTCTGGCGTTGAGACCGAGGCCGAGCTGCACCGCCTTGCGGACCACCGCCTCGGAGAGGACGGGGTACGTGCCCGGGTAGCCCATGCAGGTGGGGCAGCAGTGCGTGTTGGGCTCGTCGCCGTACACCGCGGCGCACCGGCAGAACGCCTTGGTCCTGCAGTTGAGCTGGACGTGGGTCTCGATGCCGATCACCGCCTCGAACTGCACCTCGGCGTCCGCGCCCGTCCTGGAGGACGCGTCGGCGGAGGCTTTCTCCTCGGTCTTCGCGCGCGTCGGGGTGGACGACGGGGCGCGGCGAGGAAGGCGGATGGGACCCGCGCGCCGGCCGCGGGGCGAGGGGGAGGGACCACCCGCGCGGATCATCGCGGCGGTGGCGTGTGCGGCGGCCATGTCGACGATGGTGTCTCGCGAGGGCGCGCCACGTCGCTGTGCGAGTCGGGGGGTTTAGGGCATCGGGCGTGTTTCTCCTGGCTTGGCGTCATCTCACCCACCACACGGATAGAAAATTTCACCCATCGCGAGATTTTGCCGTGTAACCCGGTTCAGGATCCCGGGACCCACAGCCGATGACCCACGTTTCGTCCAACCTCGGATCAATTTCCTAAACCCTTATTTCGGCGCAGTGATGAATCAGTCAGCACCGGTGCGAGACGAACGCGCCGGAGCCGCCAAAGGCCCGAGAGAGAAAAGTCACGCGAGAGTGCCCATGCAAAAGCCATCGGCGGCCACTTGCGACGCGCTTCACACGCCGCCGCCGGTGTTCACGCCCGAACCCGCCAAAGGCGTACACGATGATGCTCTCTGCTGTCGCCTCCGCCGCGCACCCCCACCGCGCGGCCGCCAAGCTCGGCTCCCGCGCGCCCACCCGCGCGCTCAGGAACGCCGCCGTGGCGCCGCGCCGAAAGGTCGCTCGCCAGCTCATCGAGGCGACCATCAGCAAGGACAACGTGTTCGCCAACAACCCGGGCTCTCTGGCCGCGCTCAGCGCCATGGGGGTGAACAACCAGGTTCCGGTCACGCCCAACATGATGCCCTTCGAGGATCTGGCGTCGGCGACGATGCCCCACCGCGAGAGGCTCAAGGTCTTCTCCGGCAGCGCGCACCCCGAGCTCTCAAACGTGAGTCCTTTTTCTCCCAGCCAAAGGGGCGCTCTCTCTCCTCGGATCAACCCCGCGTATCGGCGTACCCGCGGAGGGTTGGCGTCACCCCGCGCCCTTCGCCGCGCTCGAAAACGTATTTCGATGCGATGCGAAACCGCTCGCGATCGCGTCGCGGCACCCGTGGACGCGAGGCGACGGCGGCGCGCGCGCCCCTTCACGCGGATTTCAAAAATTCGGTTCCCAAACCGTCGCCCTTTTTCGCCATTCGGCTAATTAATTAATCCGCTCCGCTCCGCCGCTGACCGCTCGCCCGCCCCCGCCGCTCCACGACAACAGGAGATCGCCAACTACCTCGGCATGGACCTCGGCGACAGGGTCATCAAAAAGTTCGCCGACGGCGAGGTCTACGTCCAGATCAAGGAGTCCATCCGCGGCTGCGACGTCTTCCTCGTGCAGCCCACGTGCCCGCCCAACGTCAACGACAACCTCATGGAGCTCCTCATCATGATCGACGCGTGCAGGCGCGCGTCGTGCCGCTCGATCACCTGCGTCATCCCCTACTACGGGTACGCCCGCGCCGATCGCAGGACCTCCGGCCGCGAGTCCATCGCGGCGAAGCTCGCGGCTAACCTGCTCACCCAGGCTGGCGCGACTCGCATCGTCATGCTGGACATCCACTCGCTGCAGACGATTGGATACTTTGACATTCCCGTGGACCACATCTACGGCGAGACGGTCATCCTGGACTACCTCACGTCCAAGGACTTCTCCCCGAAGGACCTCGTCGTCGTGTCCCCCGACGTCGGCGGCGTGCCGAGGGCGAGGGCTTTCGCGAAGAAGCTCTGCGACGCGCCCATGGCGATCATCGACAAGCGCCGCACGGGACATAACAAGGCGGAGGTGATGAACCTCATCGGCGAGGTTGAGGGTAAGGTTGCGATCATGCTCGACGACATGATCGACACGGGCGGGACCCTGGTGGCGGGCGCCAAGCTCCTCAGGGACCAGGGCGCTAAGGATATCTACGCGTGCGCCACACACGCCATCTTCTCGCCCCCCGCCGTGGAGAGGCTCGGATCTGGCGTCTTCACGGAGGTGATCGTGACCAACTCCATCCCGCACACGCCGGAGAGGGATTTCCCGCAGCTCACCGTGCTGAGCGTCGGTAACCTCCTGGGCGAGACCATCTGGAGGGTGCACAACGACAACCCGGTGAGCTTCAACAAGCTCTGAGCGGGTCAGTCAGGGGCGAAGTTGGGAGGGAAGGGGACGAACCCCGTCATTCGCAAACGAAACAAAAACTTAACACCTAGCTCGGGGGAGTGTTTTCGCGTGCCCCACGGTTGTACATGTAAATCTGATCACTTTTAGCCCAACAACAGCTTAACAACGAGAAGGGTTGAAGTACAACGCTAACGGGGGCGTCACACGGGAGAGTCACCCGGGATGGGCTCGAAACCCTCGGTGTTGTCGACGTTCACGAGCCACGTGGGCAACCCCGCGCCCTCGGTGCCCTTCCCCGTGGACCTGTCCCGGATCCGTCGCATCTGATCCTTCCATCGCACCCCTCTCAAGATGCGCGGCGGCATGATCCCCCTCTGCGCCCAAGCCGCGCGAAAGTCCGACATGCCCATGAAGAACGAGTCCGGGTGGTAGTACGTCGCGAACGCGTTCACCGGGTTGCCGTTGGAGTCCGTCGCGCTCAAACTCACGCGTATGAAGTACACGCCCTGCTTCCCGCCGGGATAATCGTCTCTCAGCGGAGAATTTTCGTCGATCTTATGTCGGATGTTCATGGGGGCGAACCCGAACCAAGCGCCGTACCCTTCGATCCCGTTGGTCAGCGACAGCTGGTGCACCCGCCCGCCGGTGACGAACACCTGCAGGTTGATCGTCACGTTGAGCAGGTCCACCTTGGCCGGGCGGATGATCTGAAGCCGGACGTTGACCTCTTCGTCGGTGAGGATGCAGTCGGGGTTGAACACCACCTGCTGCAGCGGCCTGAGCGCCCTGGCGACGATGACGGCGCCCGCGACGGAGAGTAGGAGCCAGTGCGTCCAGCCCTGTATCGCCAGCACGAACACCTCGTACCCGCTGGACGCGCTACGCGCCTGCCACCCGAAGATGCTGTCCGTGCTGAGTCTCACGCTCGTCAGAGACAACAGAAACTTATCTCTGAGCACGCCGTCTCGAGCGCCGTGCTCCACCACGGACACCACCGTCAGCGCCAGCGCGAACGCGACGATCAGCAGCACCTCCAGCGCAATCTCCAGCCTCAGAACCGCCCAGATGCTCAGCTCTTCGGTCAGCAGGTACCAGACGTCCTCCGCGAGAGATACGCTGAGCGCGCCCTCGTCCCCCTCAGCCGCGAAGGTCTCCTTGAATATCTGCCTGTCCGCGGTGTGCACGACTCCTCCCTGAAACTTGGGCCGCTCGTCGAGCCCCGCGAACTCGGGGAACCGTGAGGAGTCGCAGTTGACCTTCCCGGACTTCACGGACGACAGGACGTGCTCCGCGGGGGGCAACCGACGCGAGCCATCCTTGGGTTCGGGCGTGAACATCACGTTGCCGTTGTCCACGGTGAACGTGCCGTCCCCGCGCTCGGGAGACGCCCTCGGGTGGTCGTAGTAGTACCCGGACTTGTACGGCAGGCCCAACGCGCGCCGAAGGAGGTGCATGGTGCGTGGTGAGGTGATGACTCGGTCGGCGGAGTCGCAGCGCGCGGCGCAATCTGAAACAAGTCAGCCCGACAACTGAACCGCTTAACAACGAGGAAAATGATCCGCCGTGGTTCACACCTCGCGAGCGCCGTCCCCTGCGTCCGACTCGGGGCGGGTTCGCACTCGAACCCTCGCGCGCCGAGGATCGTCGTTTTCCGCACCGCCCTCGCGACATGTCCCTCTCCCCCGTCGTCCGGGCGGTACGGGACGCCGGCGAGAAGCTCACCGGATCGTCCAACCTGACCCGCGAGGAGTTCCTCGGGTGCGTCCGAGACCTGGACACCGCGCTTCGGTCGCCCGGGGACGACGGCGACGCCGCGTGCGCGGAGTTCTGCGCCGGTCCACCGGGCGCGCCGCACCGCGCGGCCCTCGCCTGGTTCGCGGGCAAGCTCCGCAAGGGAGTCGTCGCGGACGACGTCGGGGATCCGATGCGAAAGAGGGAGGACGTGTTCACCACCGCCGCCGCGCTGCAGGTGCTCGTCAGCGCGTCGGGCGGCGACCACCGCGCCACCTTCGGGCACACCTCCCGCGACGGCTCGCACGAGCGCTGGCCCAAGCGCGGATACGCGCTGTGCCACGCGCGCTGGGCCCCCACCGTCCTCGCACCCACCGGCATCCTGCCCCCGCTCCTCGCCCTGACCCGGGCCAAAACCGCGGGGCCCCAGGTGTGGATGCGAGCGCTGCAGCTCGCGGGGTCCATCGCGCGGTGCGACGACGCGGTGGCCCACGAGATGGCCCGCACGGGGTGGCCGCGGGTGTGCGCCGAGGTGGTGAAGGCGATACCGGACCAGGCATGGGACGAGGCGCGCGCGAGGGAGTTTATCGTGGAGCGAGAGGTTTGGCAGTGGCTCGACTCGCGGTTCGCGGCGTGCGCGCAAACGCACACGGACAAACCCCGCAATACCCTGCGATCGTTCACCGTCGTCGAGAGGCTGGGTCCCGAGGGGGGTGCCGAGGGGGGTGCCGAGGGGGGTGCCGTCGGCGGATGCGCCACGTCGGATGCGCCGTCGCTGTCGGACACGGAGTGGTACGGGAAGCTCGTCCGCGTGGACGGGACGAACGGGACGAGTTTGCTCGGGTTCGCCGTCGCCGCGTTCGACGACGCCGACGTGGCGGTGTTCCTCGCGGACGACGGGGGAGGCGGGCGGGTGGTGAGCGCCGGGGTGGGGCACGTGTCGCTGGTGCACGACAGGTTGCGTCCGTTACGGGAGCCGTTACAGGAGGCGTCGACGTCGGACGGACGATAGTTAGGTAGGTGACCCGTCGACTGATTTTTAAGCGTCGTCCCGAGTGAACGTCGATTCATCCCCGGGCAGTGAACCGAGAGGAATACCTATTAAAAGTTACCGCGTAAACGTCAAACTCGACGGAGCCGACACCCGTCGCGACGGCTCGAAGTCGCGCCCCCGCCCGGCTCGCTCACTTGCGTCGCATGGCCACGGTCAGCCCGCCGCCCGCGGCGGCGCCCCCGCCTTGCATCCCCAACCCGCCTTGCATCCGCATCGCCTTGAACACCTCCTTCATCCGCTCGTGCCCGCTCTTCGCCACCGCCAGCTTCATCTGCTCGCGATTCTCCCAGAGCAAAACGCCGGCGTCGCTCGCGGCTTTCACCGCGGCGGCGTACTCGTCCGTGCCCGTGGGGAAATCGCAGTAGAGCACGCACTCTGCGCTCCGCACCCTGCGCCGCTCCATCGCCCACAGCATGATCTGGTCCGCCACGTTCGGCGGGATCCCGGAGCCGTTCGTCGTCTTCCTCGCGTTGGGATGCGCGTGCGATTTGATGTACTTGATGATCTGCTCCGCGGCGACGCCCGTGTCCAGCGCTTCGTGCACCGCCTCGCGCGTCAGCATACCCACGTACAGGTTCGGCAGCCTGTAGTCCGGCCTGGTGAAGAGTCGCAAAATCTCGCACTCGACGTCGCTGAACGTGTACGCGTACACGCGAAAGTTGGTCTCGGCGATGATGTGCCCCCCCGGGTCCCCGCCGAGGGACGCGTCGCCATCCGCGACGTCCTTCCCTTCGCGCGGCTTTCCGTCGCCAGCTGTGTCGTCGTCGTCGTCTGGGTTGTTCTCGGTCCCCCCGCCGCCCGCCAGACCCGCGGTGAGCTGGGTGGGAACGTAGTACCCCTCCTTCCCCGGACCCGCGAACAGGTAGAGCAGGCCGAGGTGCGCGAGGTCCTCCGCGATGGCGCGCTGCGCGCTCGGCAAGTCGTCGACGCGGTAGGGCTGACCGACGGCTTGGAACGTGAGCCGGAGCATGAACCCGATGACGGCGGGCGCGACGAGGGTCCTGTCCCCGGGTGCCGACTTTTCATCCCCGCCCCCGTCCCCGTCGTCCCCATCGTCCCCGTCGTCGTCGTATGAATCGTCGTCGCTGACCGCGTCGCCGATGTCCCTGTGAACACCCGCGATGGACACTTCCGCCACCTTCTCCTCCATGGATCCCGCGACGTCGACGTACTGCCGAACGTACTCCGTCAGCAAAGTCCATATCTGCTCCCGCGCCGTGCTCAGGAGGAACCTGAACCCTTTTTCCGTGATGCCCCACCCGTTGGACTTGTTGGACTTCTCCGCGACGAGGCCCGCGCCGCGGAAGAGCGCGGCGACGTCGAGTCCGGGTCCTTTCCGCCTCTTCCCGCCTCTTCCCTCGTTTGGATTGGGGTTCAGTGAGAACTCCTTGACGTCGCGCCCCGTCAGCGTCATCAGCAGTGCCTCCCATCGCCCCTTGGCGAACTCCTCGATCTTCTCGGGCGATGGCCGCTTGCCCCCCATCGCGTCGTCGGGCGCCACGGTCGCCTCCACCTCGTCGCCCTCCGGGGCGAAGCACGTCTCGATCTGCGCGCGAACGCCCTTGACGAATCGGCGGTTCAGCCGGACGAGCTCCTTGCCGTCGGCGACGTACTCCTGGTCGCCCGCGGGAACGAGGACGCGGAGTCGTTTGAGCGCCAGCATGGACCGCGCGTGGCGATCCCTGTGCTCTTTCCCGGGCCGCACCCACGCGTCCATCTCCTCCCTCGCGATGCCCTCGTCCACGTACAGCAGCCGCATGACGTAGTGCTTGGCCAAGGATGGGAGCGAGCGGAGGACGGAGAGGCACGCCCAAGGGGACTGGTACAGGTGGTTGATCTGTCGCGAGCTCATGTCGGAGAGGAACCCGACGAACGCCGACCCCATGGTTCGCGTCCCTTTCCAATCGTACGCGCCGCCCGCGCGAGAATCTCTGGTTTCCTCTCACGCGACGGCGTCGGATTGTTTTGACGTCCAACCTCCGCTGACTACGAGGCTACGTCGGTGTTACGTCTAGGGCTAAAGGACCGGTGGTTCGTGGTCGTCTATCGGGTCCGCACCCCCGTCCGCCTGCGCCTCCGCCTCCGCCTGGTACAACAGCTCCTGCTCCTCCAGCTCCTTGTACGGGTCAAAGTCCGGCGCGGTGGGATCGCACTCGCCGTCCCGAACGATCAGCTGCGTCTCCACCCTGTGCTGCTTCTGAATGATGATCATCCCGCGGTACGTGTGAGGCTCCGTGCCCTCCGGATCGTCCAACGTCGTGGACATCGCGTCCTCCATCAGGATGTTGCCCTGCTTGTCGTAGCACTCGAACCGCCCGACGAAGACTCGGCCGTCGACGACCTTGACGCGAATCTCGCGGCCCATCATGCATCGCACGCGCGCGATGGCGGGGTGTTCCTTCTCCTCTCCATCCTCCGCTCCTCCGTCGCCGTCCTTCTTCGCGCCGGGTTTGCCGTACTCTTTGAGAGTCTCGGGATATCTCAGGTCCATCCTTCCCCCGCGCCCCTCGCGCGTCGCCGCTTGTGCGGGCCGCCCTCGCGCGACGAAACCAAACTCGTCTGTCAACGCAGAAAGAAACGCGGATTTCGAACCGGCCCCATCTCAGAGCGGCGGAGCGTCGGCCCGCGGGTGCGGGAAGCCATGGCGCCGGAGAGACCCACGGGCGGGAGGCGGAACGATCCCCGGTTCGCGGTGCGTCCCTCCGCGCCTCGTGCCGCGTTTAAATCCCCCCGATACCCGCCCGCGACGCGCGCCCGTCTCGTCGCAAACCTTTCACGAGTGCCGAACCACCACCCGCGATGCTCATCCATCGAACGCACCCGATCCGTCCGTCCCAATCCACGCAGGTGACGTCCAGCGCGCGGCCGGAGGGGTTCGCGCAGTCCGCAACGCTCGTGGCGAGGCCGTCCGCGGCGAGGGTTCGCTCCCGGGGCGCCTCCAACGACGCCGCGCGGGCGCACGGGCGGGGCGAGACCTTCGAGCTGCCCGGCTCGTCCATGTCCCGCTCCGGCCCCGTAGGGACCGCGTCCGCGGCGGCCAAGGGAGGATCGTCGACGCTCGGCGAGGCGACCGCGAAGCTCAGGTCCGCGACCGCCGCGTCGCTCGCGCGGCGAAGCGGGGCGAAGATCGTCCCGGGCGGCGGGAGGTTCTACGGGACGGACGACGCGACGAACGGGGGAGCATCGTCGTCCAAAAAAACTGGCTTCGGGGGCTCGTCGTCGCCCTCGTCCCGCGCGGGCCCCGCCTCGACGCCCTCCTCCGGACGTACCAGCGAGTCCCCAAAACCCTCTCAAACCCCTTCCGCCGATCGAGGCCGACCCCCGCCCGGATGCGTCGTCGTCCACGTCCTCGACGAGGCGAGGAACGAGCGGCGCGACTTCACCTGCGACTTGAAAACGCTGCTCGGACAGATGCGATACTTCAAGCAGCACCTCGCCGCCGACGTGGAGACCCGGCCGGAGGCGTCCGCGGAGCTGAGCGTCCACTGCGACATACCCACGTTCGAGTGGCTCGTGGATCACGTGGAAGGTCGGGACCCGCGCGTCACGAATCGGAACTGCGTGGCGCTGATGATATCCAGCGACTTTCTGCGCATGGCGTCGCTGACGGACAAATGCGCCGACTACGTCGCGGCGAACGCGCACCAGGTCTGCGCGCTCGGGGCGGACCTGGCGAACCTTCCGCGCGGTTTGCTGGAGAAGATCGGTCAACGGATGAGCGACGAGTCTCTGGAGTCGCTGCTGGCGACGAGCGACGAAGACGGCGTCCACGCGGCGCCTTCCGGAGGGCATCCGGAGGTTCGCGAGAGACCGAACGACTCGACCGACTCAAAACGCGCGCTCGCGGCGACGCTTTACCGCGTCAAGACCGAGGCGCTGATCGCGTCGAGGCGCGCGGACGCCGGGGTGACGATCGCCCGATGCGCCGCGTGCGGCTTGCTGTTCAGCGAGAAACACCGCTTCGGCTTACGATGCCCCAGGGCGAGGCGTCACGTGGACTATCACGGCGACGTCATCGCGCGACACGCGCCGATGAAAGACTTTGACGTGCACGCGCACATTGAGCGCCTCATCACGGCCCGCGGGCACGCGTGGAGGGACGTGTACTGGCACGTGTGGGGCGTCACGCACGTCATCGACAGGTGCGGTCGGTGCGGCGCCGTCGTTCCCGCGTCTGAGCTGACGCAGTGCGAGTACCACCCGAGGCCGGCGACGTTTGACGACGACGCCGATCCCTCGGTGGGTACGTTCGCGTGCTGCGGGTCGCGAGCGCCTCGATTCGATCCCACGGGGGGGATATCCGCCGGCGGGTGCGAGGGACGCGACCACGTGTTCCCCACGCTGGACACCGACGAGCCGAGGTTTTTGGAAGGGCGGCGGGCGCTGGAGACGGCGCGGCGGCGGCGGGGTTTGGCGTGCGAGCCGTTTTCGGCACGTCCCGCCGCGACCGCGCCGCCGCGCCCGGTCGACGACGACGGCGACGACCAATCGGAGATGGACGCGTGGCGCGCCACGCGTCCCGCGAACGACCTCGCGGACAACGGGATACACGCGTTCGGCGATCATCACTCCCCGGGGGGCGTCGACGTGACGTGGGAGGCGGCCGCCGCCATTGACGAGGGAACCGACAAGGGCGAAACGGAAAAGGCGGAGTCCGGAAGGAGCGACACCGACTCGGACCGGGAGATTCTGCCCTTCGACCACGACTACGACACGGAGGCGGAGATGGAGGGTCGGCGGGAGCGGTGGGGTTATAATCCCGCGTACGTACCGATGCCCGGCCAAGAGAAACCTCCGAAGGGGACTCCAGCAGAGAGGAATCCTCCAGCAGAGAAACCGACGAAACAACAGACGAACGCGTCGACGCGAGGGACGCGAACAAAGTCGGACGACTCCGATTCCTCCCGCCTCGACTCGGACCTCTCCGACGACTCCGACTCCGACTCGTTGGACGGATCGAGACGCAAAGCGTCGGACAACAAAGTGTCGTACAAAGCGCCAGTCGGACAAAGGTACAAGCGCGGGACGCTCGAAGCCGCGCGGCTCGGGACCAACGCGGACGAACGCGCGGCTTCGCGTAGGAACGCGAGGCGTAACGCTCACCGGAAGAAGCCGTCCCCGGTTGGACGTCCAGGAAGCTCGCCCGCGCCGCCGCCGATCGAGTCGCACCGAGCGGAGCTCGTGTACGGCCTGCCCCGCGCCACGTACGAGTCGCTCCCGAAGGGGTACCAGCGGGGGGTACGGACGGAGTGGAGGGACGAGGAGGAGGCGCGGAGGGTGGCGAAGATCAAGGTTCGCATGGCGCGACGCGCGGCGAAGCGGGTCGGGGTGAGCGGTCCCACGCAAGTGAGCGGTCCCACGCAAGTGAGTGGTTTCCAGCAAGTGAGTGGTTTCCAGCCGCGGTCGGTTCGGGAAGCCGCGGAGCGGTTCGGTCTCGACGTGGGTCTGGGCGCCAAGCCCGACCGAGCGTCGTGGCTCGCGCTCGCGGACATGGGGCTCCTGGACCTCCGCGCGATGAAGATCGCGGCGGAGAGGGACGAGGAGGAACGGGAGAAGAGGGGGGACGGGTCCGTCGCTCGCGGGGGCGGCGGCGGTGGGCGGAAGCGGGGTGGGGGTGGGGCGGCGGTGGGCGCCGGGCCCGCGTCGTCGGGGGGGCGCTGGGTCGGGTGAATGACGACTCGGAACGAGAGCACCCGTCGCTTTTTATTAAACAGAGCGATTCGGAAGCCGTCCGAAGCGTTCTAGTGCGTCGATTCAGTACGTGTAGTCCACCTCGTCGACGAACCCGGGCTCGCCCTCGACCGGCGGCCACCGCTTCACCCGCTGCTGCGGCTGCACCACCCGTCCGGTGTACGTGAACCCGGCGACCCAGGAGTAGTTGGCGCGCCAGTAGTCGATGGCCCACCGCACCGTCGGAAACGCGAAATCGTCGTCGTCCATTCGTTCGATCTCTTCGTACGTGAAGTACCCAGCGTCGAGGGATTCCGTCCCGTCCGTGGTCAACGCGGGCGGCACGTGCTCGCCCGTGGCGTCGTCCATCGTCCCGCCGGCGATCGTCGCCACGTACAGGAGCTGCACCTGCCCCGGGAGGTTGTACACGGAGAGGAGGACGCCGGGAGTTATCGACGCGCCGGATTCTTCGAACGCTTCCCGCGCCGCGCCCTCCCTGGACGTCTCGCCGAGCTCCATGAAGCCCTGGGGGAGGCCCCACTTGCCGATGCGGGGTTCGATGCCCCTTTTGCACAGGAGAATTTTCTCCGTTGGGGGGAAGCCCTTGGGAGACCCCGGGTCCACCTGGGGACAGGGACGAGGATGCGAAAATTGCGATTGTCAGCGACGCGGGCGCGGGCGGGGCACCGGACGACGACGCGGGCGGGTAGCTGAACAGAGGGCGCGCGGCGGTCGCGGCCGCGGTCGACGACTCACCCACACCGCCACGGAGCCGACCACGACCTTCGGGTTCCTGTAGTCCACGAACCCGCATGTGGTGCACACGTCCCTCTCGCGCGCGTCGCCGGGCGGCACCGACCGCTGGAACGAGGGCTCGACCCGCGGCGCGCCGCCGCCGCCGCCGTCGGCCCGGTCGGACGCGGCGCGGGTCGGGACGCGTCGTGGCTTGGGTCTGACGCGCCCGGCCGAGGGAGCGAAGGCCGCGCGCGTCGCCATCACTCGCGCCGAGACGAGGCTGCGGCCCTGCGTACACAGCAGTCTGCTGCTGTTTCCCGAAATAAACACGGAAATAAAGTGCGTGACTGAAGCGCGTGCGGCTTCGGGTCGTAATTGACATTAAATGGATGACGTTTATATTTTTACAAATCGCCTCTCAGGGCATTGAATCGTTTGATACCAAGTCCACCTGTCGAATGACAGGTTTCTAAGTTGAAAGAGCCCCAAAGGGTTCTGTAGTGTAGTGGTTTAGCACTCTGGACTTTGAATCCAGCGTCCCCGGTTCGAACCCGGGCAGAACCTGGACTTGATTCCGACCTTTTTATTGCATTTTTGCAGTCGCCCCCGTCACTTGCAACACGCGAACGATGCTCGGAGCCGTCGGCGTGGCTCGCCCGTCGCTCGCCTCCCTCGCCGCGCGCGCCCTCACCCCTCATCGCCGCGCGCGTCGCGTCCACGCCCCCGGGAGCATCCTCTCCATGGCGGCACCCAAGATCGCCAAAGATGGTGGCGAGAAGGTCTATCCCGAGGAGTGCCGCGTCGAGGTCGGCGGGCTCCAGTACCGCCGCTGCGCGGCCGCGCTCGTGTTCAACCCCAACGGCGACGTCCTCTTGGGCGAACGATCGGACCGTCCCGGGAGTTGGGGCATGCCGCAGGGCGGCATCGAGATCGGAGAGTCGCAGTCGGCCGCGGCGACGCGGGAGCTCTACGAGGAGGTTGGCATGAGGCCAGGCGACACCGCGGGACTCTCGCTCGTCGCCGAGGTGCCCGCGGACGAAAACTTCTGCTACGCCGCGGGGGGGTGGCTCGCGGAGAAAGGACTCGCGGGCCAGCGCCTCGAGTTCACGCTGTTCCATCTCGCCACGACGGACGACCCGACGCCGCTGTGCAACCTGGAGGGCATGGCGGGCGAGAGCAGGGAGTTCACCCGCGTGCGCTGGGCTTCGTGGGACGAGGCGGTGAGCGCGGTGTGGGAGAGCAAGCGGGGTCCGTACGTGCGGGCGAGGGAGCTGGCGGTGCCCGTGATCGAAAAGTACCTCGCGGGGGAGAAGTGACGGGTTTAGACGTGGACGACAGTCGTAGCCAAATCCAATCCAAACACCGTCGAAACTCTCGTCCGCCGCGTGTGATGGGAGAGACTCGCCGTTAGTCTATTGTCCGATCGATCTGGGTGCGCTCTCGACTGTTTCAGCACTCACGGCGGAGTGGAGATTCTAGGCCCACCGCAATCCTTGCACGTAGAGCGCCGACGACCGTGCTCGCAGATTCGAGACCCGCCGCACTCCTTGCACTCAGAGCGCCGACTACCGTGCTCGCAGATTCCAGACCCACCGCAATCCTTGCAGTAACGACGCTCACGACCGTGCTCGCAGATTCCAGACCCACCGCAATCCTTGCACATAGAGCGCCGACGACCGTGCTCGCAGATTCCAGACCCGCCGCACTCTGTGCACATAGAGCGCTGACGGCCGTGCTCGCAGATTTGAGACCCGCCGCACTCCTTACACTGAGAGCGCCGACGACCGTGCTCGCAGATCTGAGACCCACCGCACTCCTTGCACCGATAGCGAATACGACCGTGCTCGCAGATTGAGCCCCCGCCGCACTCCTTGCACTGAGAGCGCTGACGGCCGTGATCGCAGATTCCAGACCCACCGCACTCCGTGCAATGATAGCGCTGACGGCCGTGCTCGCAGATTCCAGACCCACCGCACTCCGTGCACATAGAGCGCCGACGACCGTGCTCGCAGATCTGAGACCCACCGCACTCCGTGCACGTAGAGCGCCGACGACCGTGCTCGCAGATTCGAGACCCGCCGCACTCCTTGCACTCAGAGCGCCGACTACCGTGCTCGCAGATTCCAGACCCACCGCAATCCTTGCAGTATCTGCGCTTACGACCGTGCGGACAAGCGCTGCACACCTTGCACTTCGACCGGTACTTCACCCCGTGCTCGCATGGCCCCTTCGTGTAAGGGGCTCTCTTCCGCTTCACGCCCTTCTTGGTCACCTCCTCTCCTTCCTGCTCCGTGTCCTCGACTTCACCGTCCTCGTCGAGGGACACTCTCACGTTCGGTCGCCAAATCGACTGCATCCCTCCCCGCGCCCCGAGGAGTGCAGCGCCCGACATGCGCCCGCGACGCCACGACGACAGATGCGCGGATACTTCAGCCAGTTCGGCGAGGTCACCCGCCTGCGTCTCTCCCGCAACAAGATGGCGCTTGTCCTTGTTGCGCACCGTGCTGTGGCTGAAATACATACGTCAACGTCACGCGAGTTACCCATGTAAATCGCGCATATAGAGTCAGACATTTTTCGTCAGTCAGCGGCAGGGTCGGTGAACTTTGAGGAACTTTCACTCGACAAAGTGGCGCTATGGGTTTTTGGTCTCATCGGGTGCGCCGAGTTTTGATTGGCTAATGGAAAAATTGACGGTCACCCTTCAAGTCGGGTGTGCGCGCACGAGTACTGAAACGTCGACATCGAAACTCCCGCCGCTTCTTCGTGGCTGGGAGCGACCCTCGCTTTATCGGGGTCCCCACTCTCGATCGTCGCACCCCGCGCGCGTCACAGACTCACTCGATTCGTCACGAAATGAGCGCATTCACCGTCGCCACCTCCGCCATCGGTACGTCACCCGCGTCGCGCGTCCCCACCGCGGCCGGGACGCGTCCAGCCCCCGTCGCGCGCTCGGCGCCCTCTGTCTTCCAGATAGGATTTGTTCGCTTTCGTCGGGTTTTTATTCCTTCTCCGTCGGGGCTTCCCGCGCTCGCTTCGCGCGATATCTCGGCCAGCCCCGGCCGTCGCCGCGGCGGCGGTGGATTCGGTGTTCGCGCCATGACGTCGAATCCGATCGCGTTCGCATCCGAGGCGAGCGCCGCGTGCCGTGCTCGAGCGCTCTTTCCTGAACCGTCGTTTGATCTCCGATCGAAAAAGCCGCGCCCGCCGCGGGTGCGAGATCTCACCGCCGACCGCGTCTGACCCCGCCCCCGAATCCTCCCTCCCCCGCAGGCGTGACCGCCAAGGTGACCTCCAAGGTCGCCGCGAAGAAGACCGCCGCCGCGCCCCTCTCCGCGCGCGCCGCCGTCTCCGGCGTCTCCGCCAAGGCGTTCGCCGCCCGCTCCCACGCCAAGGTTGCCTCCAAGGCGGCCGCGGCCCGCGTCGCCACCGTGTTCGCCGCGGACAAGCCCGACCGCTCCAACGCCGACGCCCCCGACGCTGGCAAGGGCCAGAAGGTCATGATCCTCGGCGGCGACGGCTACTGCGGCTGGGCCACCGCCCTCCACCTCTCCAACCGCGGCTACGAGGTCGCCATCGTCGACAACATGTGCCGCCGCACCTTCGACGACCAGCTCGGATTCAACTCGCTCACCCCGATCAAGGGCATCCACGAGCGCGTCCGCGTCTGGGAGGAGGTGTCCGGCAAACGCATCCAGCTCTACGTCGGCGACATCTGCGACTACGAGTTCCTCTCCGCGGCGTTCCAGGCGTTTGAGCCCACCGCGTGCGTGCATTTCGGCGAGCAGCGCTCGGCGCCGTACTCGATGATGGACCGCTCCCGCGCCGTGTTCACCCAGACCAACAACGTCATGGGCACCATCAACGTGTGCTACGCCATCAAGGAGTTCGCCCCCGAGTGCCACCTCATCAAGCTCGGCACCATGGGCGAGTACGGCACCCCCAACATCGACATCGAGGAGGGGTACATCACCATCGAACACAACGGCCGCACCGACACCCTCCCGTATCCCAAGCAGGGCAACTCCTTCTACCACCTCTCCAAGTGCCACGACTCCGCCAACATGCTCATGTGCACCAAGACGTGGAAGATGCGCACCACCGACCTCAACCAGGGCGTCGTCTACGGCGTCGCCACCCCGGAGACGATGATGGACGACAGGCTCGTCAACAGGCTCGACTACGACGCCGTCTTCGGCACCGCGCTCAACCGCTTCGCCATCCAGGCCGCCGTGGGCCACCCCATGACGGTTTACGGCAAGGGCGGCCAGACCCGCGGCTTCCTGAACATCACCGACACGTGCAAGTGCATCCAGATCGCGTGCGATAACCCCGCGCCCCCCGGCGAGATGAAGATTTACAACCAGTTCACCGAGCAGTTCAGCGTGAACGAGCTCGCCGCGCTCATCACCGAGGCTGGCCAGAAGCTGGGCCTCGATCCCCAGGTGATCAACGTGCCCAACCCCCGTACGGAGATGGAGGAGCACTACTACAACGCCAAGCACTCGAAGCTTCAGGATCTCGGCCTCGAGCCCAACCTGATGAAGGAGAGCATCCTCGAGTCGCTTCTCACCACCGTCGTCAAGTACAAGGACAACGTGGACCAGCGCCTCATCCTCCCCGGCGTGAACTGGACCGAGTCCGCGTCCGTGGGCAAGACCATCGCCAAGGTTTAAGCGGCTGAGGTTCGGAAGGTTTCGGCTGTGAGTTGCGCGCACGTCTTCAACCGAGGGGTCGAAGACGGACAAATTGTTTTTATTCGTTTGGTGGGTTTCAGAGTTGGAAGGGTTTAGAGCAGGGTTTCGCGCTAGCTAGCTCGCATGCATAATAAATAGGACAGCAGAGCTCGCACGCAAGGGTAGCCCATCGTACGTAGTCCACGACGAACGCGCGCGCCATCACTCGAGAATTTCCGGTTAAGAATCGTGGTTTTTAAACTCTTCACTATGGCACAATTCGAGGCTAAATAGGCCTCGACGCAGCACAAATCCACACACGCGCCGGTCCACGGCGCACCGTATCTCTAATAAACAAAGTTAGCAGGGAACACGGCGAAGGCGATTACTTGCCCCACTTGGTGGCGGTGAGCTCCGCGAGGTCGACCACGCGCTGGGAGTAGCCCCACTCGTTGTCGTACCAGGCCACAACCTTGATGAGGTCGTCGCCCATCACCATGGTGAGCGCGGCGTCGATGGTGGTGGACACGTCGGAGCAGCGGAAGTCGATGGAGACGAGGGGCTCGTCGGCGACGGCGAGGATGCCCTTCATGGGGCCCTCGGCAGCCTCGCGGAAGGCGGCGTTGATCTCCTCGGCGGTGCACTTCTTCTCGGTCTGGATGCACATGTCGACGACGGAGACGTTGGGGGTGGGCACGCGGAGCGCGATGCCGTTGAGCTTGCCCTTGAGCTGGGGGAGGACGAGGGCGACAGCCTTGGCGGCACCGGTGGAGGTGGGCACGATGTTGAGCGCGGCGGCGCGGGCGCGGCGGAGATCGCGGTGGGACGCGTCGAGGATGCGCTGGTCGCCGGTGTAGGAGTGGGTGGTGGTCATGAGACCCTTGACGATGCCGAACTTGTCGTCGAGAACCTTGGCGAAGGGCGCGAGGCCGTTGGTGGTGCACGACGCGTTGGAGATGATCTTGTCGGCGTGGGTGTACTGGTCCGCGTTGACGCCCATCACGTAGGTGGGGATGTCGTCGCCCTTGGCGGGGGCGGTGATGAGCACCTTCTCGGCGCCAGCCTCGAGGTGCTTGGACGCGCCGGGGGTGTCGATGAAGACGCCGGTGCCCTCAATCACGAGCTGCACGCCGAGCTTCTTCCAGGGGAGCTGGAGGGGATCGCGGGAGGACACGATCTCGATGGACTTGCCGTCGATGGAGATGTGGGTGTCGTCGACGATCTTCACGTCGGCGTTGAAGGTGCCGAGGATGGAGTCGTACTTGACGAGGTGGGACGCCTGCTTGACACCGCCGGAGTCGTTGATGGCGACGACCTCGAGGTTGGAGGACGCGCGTCCGTGCCAGCAGCGGAGGAAGTTGCGGCCTGCGGATCATCGAGGGGGTTGGATTGGTCAGCGCCCGGCGTTTTCTAGGGTGAGACGATCGATCTCGGAAAAAAAGCCCCCTCCGCTGCGAGCCCGCTCGCGGCAGTTGCGATCGGGGATGGAAATCCGACTCGGAGGGCGCGGTGACGGGGACGCACCGATGCGGCCGAAACCGTTGATGGCGACCTTGACCTTAGCCTCGGTGACGGTGTTAACGGCGGCGGCCTGTGGAATGAGGGGGCGATCGGGTCAGCGCTCGTTCGCGACGACGGGCGAAGGGAGACGCGCGCGGGTTCCGTGGCGGGGTGGTAACGAGATATTCCCAGCAGGTCGATGGATAAAATTGGGAGGAGCGCGCACCTTGACGGCCTTGCCGCGCTTGAGGCCGGCGGTCTGACCGCGGAACTCAGCCTGCGAGGAAAGGGGAATATGGATGATGGGGTGTTTCATCAGTCGACGCGTTCGTCGCGCGTGAACCCGGGTCGGGTCGGGACGGTCGGCGCGATTTCCGCGACAGTCCCGCGCGGATAGGGCTTCCCCGGAAGCGAGGAGCTCCGAGCCGATTGGACCCGACGCGGAAAGCGCGCGCGTGCGACCCGCGCGGGTCGTGCCGTGCGCGTGATCGGCCGCTCACCTTCAGGGAGGGGGTGGTGGTAGCGAAAGCGGCCATTTTAAACTAAAGTGGCGCGTGGAAGCGTGCGTGTGCGTTGAGAGTGCGCGACCGATCAGGTCCGCGAATGGCATAGTCCCGGGGACCGCGATTTTGCCAGTTGTACACCCGCTCGAGGCTGGCATGCGCTCCAATCCTATCCGGGTGCCGCGTATGGGCGCCAGTCATCTTTCCCGCCGATTTGGCAATTCACCCCGCAACCCTAGACTGTTTGCCTGTGGTTTTTTTTCAGCCAATCGCGTCCCGCCGCACATCGGAGTGCCACATCGGATCCCGGTTTGGTTTCTCAACCGTCGACCCGCCCACCCACGCGGAGAATTCGGGAAAAAAAAAAAGTCGAGTCCAAAAAACGGAGTTTTGGAGTCCAAACAAAACCCGTCGAAACTCGTCATCGGGTATCGAAGCCAGCCAGATACAGAGAATCGGGACTCGGCCAGCGGGTTGTGCCACGTCTGTCTGTTCGGGCGACGCGCGGACGAGAAAAAGCGTCGAACCGGGGACTGTGAGAAGAGACTGACTTGGCGGTGAACTTTCGTTTGTTGGCGTCACACACGCGCGCGGCCGAAGGGCGGCCAGCACGCGGCGGCCGGTACTGTTCGGAGCGGCGACTCCGAACGGTCGAGTAGGGAACGGGGCGGGCACCCGGCGAGGTGCGCCGTTCCGGGAGCGAGCGAAGCGAGAGCGGCGTCGCGCGGCGCGGCGCCGTCGACGCGCGAGTCGGCGGTTGTTTTTTCGCAATCGAGTGACGTCGCTGGGAGGCGCGCGACGATGGCGAGCTCTTCGCCCGCGGACGTGCACGTGCTGCTCGTGGACGACGACAGGGTGTGTCGTACCCTCGTCGCGGGCATGCTCAAGAAGTGCAACTACCAGGGTGAGCCCCGAGAGTCGCCCCGAGCGCGCGCGAGTCATCGCGCGTCGACGCGAAGAACCACGTGACGTCACTGCAATCGGTCGACGTGGTTTTTCCACCGCGGTGGACCCCCCCCCCGCGCGCGCCCGAACGGCGTTCCGACTGACCCTCCCATCCCCAAACGCATCTCCCCATCCATCGCAGTCACCACGGCGAGCAGCGGCGAGGAGGCGATGGCCCTCCTGGAGCGCGGCACCCAGTTCAACCTCCTCCTCACCGACGTCATGATGCCCGACGTCGACGGCCCGACGCTCTTGCACTACGTTCGCAACAACCCCTTCTACCAGGAGATGCCGGTGGTGATGATGTCCTCGAACGAGCACGCGGACACCGTCATGAACTGCATACGGCTCGGCGCCGAGGATTACCTCCTCAAGCCCGTCACCAAGAAGGCGGTCAAGCACATGTGGGCGCACGTCTGGCGACGCAAGCAGAGGTACCAGATGGTGCCCCAGTTTGAGAATGGCCACGAGGTCGTGGAGGACGACTACGCCGCGGGCATCGGCGCGCACGAGCTCGAGGACGGGCACCACAGGGGGTTCGAGGACCACATGGAGCCGCAGGTGCCCGAGAACGAGGAGTACTCCTCGGACGGGGAGGAGATGGACGGCGATAGAGCGGCTGCCGCGGGCACAGCCGGCGGCGAGTACTACGAGCGCATCGCCGACGACGACGAGGCGTGGGCGCAGGCGCGTCGCCGCGCCGCCGCGCAGTACATGGACGACGCCGGGATGGACACCGACGGCGGCGGCGGGTGCCCGTTCGGCGGAGGCGGCGGCGGCGGCGGCGGGAGGGGGGGGGTCAAGGGACCCACGGCGAAGCGGGTCGGCTTTCAGCTCACCCCCGACGGCGCGTGTCCGTTTAGCGGTAAAAAGATGGAAAATGTGGACGAGGGGGACGAGGCGCACGCGCGGCGGGAGGAGGCTGAGCGCGCGGCGAGGGCCAGCACCGATCCGATGGTGGTGACGTGCCCGGTGACCGGGGCGAAGCGAAGGCTGGCGTCGGTGCCCCCCATTCAGGGCTTCGAGCACGGGCACCACATGACGTTGAGGCAGTGGCTCGACGACCAGAACGCGAGGGGACAGATCGTGGACAAGCGCGATTCCCTGCACGTCATCGGGAAATGCGCGGCGCTGCTGGCGAGGCAGCACGAGGGCGGCATGGTGCTCGGGCACATGCTGCCGAGCAGGCTGGTGATCTCGCCGCAAGGGGACGTGTCGCTGGCCCCTCCTACGCCCCCCTTGTCGCCCGAGAGAGCGGCTCGAGGGAACGGCGGCGAGGGGGTTGGCGTCGACGAGGGGGTGAGCGGCGGCGAGGGGATGAGCGCGGGAAAAGGTGGCAGGCGCGCCACGCGCGCGGCCACCATGCGCAATCGCAGGGCGTCCAGAGAGTACGACGAGGACGGCTCCGAGGACGGCTCCGAGACGATCGAAGCCGACGACGAGGACAGCGACGACGACGACGACGACGAGGCCGACGCGGACGACGAGATCAAACCCGGGCGTCCGTCCCGGGCGTCCCCTCCGGTCTGCCCCAACGAGTTTCTGTACGATTCCCCGGAGATGCGCCTGGCGTCTGGCGACCCCCGCGCGGTGGACATCCGGCGTCACGAGTGCTTCGGGCTCGGCGTGCTCATGGTGGAGCTGTGCTGGCCGGAGGTGGCTGCCGGCGCGATGGGCGACGTCGCGAAGCTCCTCGGCGCGACGCTGCGTCCCGACGGCGTCGGCGCCGCGGCGCTGGACGCGGATCCGAACGAATCCGCCGTGGCCAGGCAGCTCCTGCAACCCGTCCCGACCAACAGGCCGAGCGCCAAGCAGGTCACCGAGCTCATCAAGCGCGCCGCGGAGATCGCGGAGGCGGAGGCGGACGCCAAGGAGAACGCGGACGTCCTGCACAGGGAGAACGGATGGCCGACGCGACGCGAGATGGGACTCGCGACGGAGCGGCGTCTCACCGAGCTCGCCACTCTGCGAACGTTTTTGATCGCGCACAAGGAGGCGAGGCTGCGGGAGGTTCAGGGGCACAAGGTGCGGTCCGCGCTGCTGGCGCACGCGCTGCGCCAGCTCGGCGAGCAGACGGAGGTTGGAGCGGACGACGGCATCGGGCAGCGGGGCGGGTCCGCCGGCAACCTGCGGCAAACGAGTTTCGGCAACCTGCGGCAAACGAGTTTCAACCGCGGGCAGAGCCCGCTTCGACGGCCCAGCTTCGACGGCTCTCAACCGATCCGCCGCGGAGCGTCGCTGGACATACCCCGGCAGCAGAGCTTCAACCGCGGTCACGCCCAGCAGACGCCGGCGCCGGTCGGGGGGGTCCCCGACCACCTGTCCAAGCTGCAACCGATGAAGAAACGGCGGCAATCGCTGGACGTGACGGAGATTTCCCAGGGTCAGGTTGGCGATCAGCCCGGCACGCGCGGGGTCGTCCGGCATCCTTCCTTCACCAGCGAGGGCGCCGCCCCGTCCCCGCGCACCAGCGTCGACGGGCGTCCGAGCGTCGACTCCCAGCGCCGGTCCATCGAGCGCAAGAGATCGTTCGACGGCAGGGGCGTCGCCGGGGCGGGGTCGCCCCGAGCCGCGGCGGCTGCCAACCCGGGTCCCTTCGCCGTGCGCCGCGACAGCTCCCGCACCAGCATGGACACCGCCGGATCCAACGACAGCGACAGACAACGGCGCCCCAGCCTGCGCAGCGCGTCTTTCAACCGCAGTTTCAACCGCAGTTTCAGCACCGGGGACCTCGTCAGGCTGGGTGGCGGTTTGCGCCCCGACGCCGCCGCCGCGGTTGCCAAGTCGCACCGAGTCGCCAAGGAGCTCGACGAGGCCGAGTTCGAGGCGCTCGAGGAGAACTTCTTCGACGCCTGCGCCCGGGCCATCGCGCCCATCGCGAGGAACTACACGAAGGCCCAGGCCGCCATCGCGAACGCGGTCGGATCGTCCGGCGAGGGGTCACCCAACGCCGGGTCACCCGAGAGGGGAGTGCCCGAGAGTGGAGAGCCCGAGGAGGGAGAGCCCGCGCCGCCGTCCGAAAAGGATGCGCAACGCGCGCTCGTCGAGAAGCGTCGCCAGGGCGCGATCGCCGAGACCGCGGCCGCGGCGTCGCAGGCGCTCGGCCAGGCGCTCCACGCCTTTGGCCAGGACCTCTCGCAGGCGACGCGCAAGACGACGCTGCGAACGATAGCCGACGTGTCTTTGGGGGACGTGCACTCGTTCGGGGAGATGATCTGCTGCACGGGCTGGGACAGGGACGCGGAGTACATCGCCACCGCGGGCATCTCCAAGCGCCTGCGAATCTTCGAGGTGGACCCGCTGATCAACAGCGGCGCCGCCGTGCACTGCCCGGTGGCGGAGATGAAGGCGAGCGCGAAGCTCTCGTCGATGACTTGGAATCCGTACATCAAGCACACGGTCGCGACGGCGGATTACGAGGGGGTGGTGAGTTTGTGGGACGTGAACCGAGGCGAGGTTGGGAGCGCGTTTCACGAGCACAAGAAGCGGGTGTGGAGCACGAGCTGGTCCAAGCTCGATCCCACGAGACTCGTCTCCGGAAGCGACGACGGCACCTGCCGTGTGTGGTCCATCAACCAGAGGGAGTCCACCGCGGTTATTCAAAACCGCGCCAACATCTGCTGCGTGCACTTCTCCCCCGTCAGCGCCAACGTCGTGGCGTTCGGGTCCGCGGACTACAGCATCAAGGCGTACGATCTGCGTCACACGCTGCGCCCGCTGGTGTCCTTGACGGGTCACAAGAAGGCGGTTTCGTACGTGAGGTGGCTCGACGGCGATTTGATAGCCTCGGCGTCGACGGATAACACGCTCAAGCTCTGGGACGTCAAGAGGGGCATCCTGGGCGCCATGGCGGGACCCACGCAGCTCGCGGTGAGCGACCCGTCGTCCACGCTGTGGGCCGGGGACAAGAGCGGGGACGGTAACCCGGCGTGCCTGCGAACCTTTCGCGGGCACGTCAACCGCAAGAATTTCGTCGGCATGTCCGCCTCGTCAGCGGGTCACATCGCGGTGGGTTCGGAGGACAACACCGTCTGCGTGTACGCCAAGGCGGTGCCCGCGCCGATCGCGAGGCATTCGCTCGCGGTGACGGCGGCGTTCTCCAACCACGGCGCGGGGGCGGGCGGCGCTCAGTCGACGACGGCGACGGCGGGGGGGGGCGGCGGCGACGGCGACAAGCCGGGTCTCTTCGTGAGCTCGGTGACGTGGTCGCCGAGCGGGCGCATGCTCGTGGCGGCCAACTCGTGCGGCGCGGTGAAGATCATGGAGTTGACCGCGCCGCCGTGATGCGACGTGAACGTTCGATAGAGAATCAGAACTGGTATAGCCAGCGAACTACGGAGCTCGCTGTTACGTTGAAACAACGAAGCAAATAATCTCTCTCACGCGACGCCTGAGAAGCACTAATTCTTACTCGCCTGACGCCTGCCCGGCCTGCCAGCGTCAGCGTGTTTTTCCAGCACGAGGATTATATTGGCGCCACAGAGGACGCCCGCGCGGCCTACGACATATCCAGCCTTTCGCCATGTCGGGTAACCGCATCATGGTCGGAAATCTGCCCTACGAGGCCGACGAGCGCGCAATCTCGGACGCGCTCGGCCACCTCGGCCACATCACCGACTGCAAGGTGCGCATCGATCGATGGTAATCCAAAATTCCCACATGAACCCTAATCCGATCGGTCCCTCTCCCCTCTTCCCCCGTCAGGTCATCACCGACAGGGAGACCGGCAGGTCCCGGGGTTTCGGCTTCGTCACCTTCGCCGACGCGTCCGCGGCGGCGGCGGCGGTGCAGACGATGCACGGCGCCGACATCATGGGACGCGCGTGCCGCATAGACTTCAGCGAGGATCGCAGGGGAGGCGGAGGAGGAGGCGGGGGCAGGGGCCCGCCTGGCCCGCCCGGCGGCTACGCACCATCCGGCGGCGGCGGCGGATACGATCGCGACAGGAGCGGCGGATACGATCGCGACAGGGGCGGCGGATACGACAGGGGCGGTCGCGACAGTCGCGGGGGAGGAGGCTACGACGGGGGCGGTCGTCCGCCCCCGCCCACGGACCAACCCCCGCCCCCGCCCGACTCGTCCGCGTACGGCGGCTACGCCGGTCCCGTCGTCGAGGCTGGCGCGGGCGCCCGCGGCGTGTGCAACGATTTCCTTCGGGGCGCGTGCAAGTGGGGCGATCGATGCCGCTACTCGCACGTCGGCGGAGCGTCTCAAGCTGCGCCCCCGCCTTCGGACCGAAGGGACGACGGCCCGAAGGTGGAGCTCGGCGGTGACTGGAACTGCGACGGGTGCGGCAACAGCAACTTCTCCTGGCGCAAAACCTGCAAGAAGTGCAACGCGCCAAAGTCGCAGGCTCTGAAAGACGCGGAGAAGGCGGCTACCGGGGGTTGGCTCACCGCTGGTCTCTCGGACACCAGCAACAGGATCTTCGTCAAGGGGTTCGACCCGGAGAAGGTGAACGAGGACGACCTGAAGGAGCTCTTCGGCGGCATCGGGATCATCGCGCGCGTCAGGCAGCGGCACGGTTTCCCCGACCAGTGGCCCCACGCCGTCAAGATCTACAAAGACGAAGCCGGCAAGCCGAAGGACGAAGCCGTCATCAAGTACGACGATCCGATGGCGGCGCAATCCGCGCCGGGTTTTTACGACGGGTTCGAGCTGAAGGGGAGTAAGCTGTCGGTGTCCATCGCCACCTCCAAGGAGAGGCCCGAGGACGAGGGCGGCGGCGGCGGCGGCGGCGGGGGATACGGCGGTCGCGGCGGGGGATACGGCGGCGGTCGCGGCGGGGGCAGGGGCGGGGGGGGATACGGCGGCCGCGGCGGCGGGGGCCGGGGTGGGGGGTACCGCGGCGGCGGCGGGGGAGGGGGCTACGGCGGCGGGGGAGGGGGCTACGGCGGCGGCGGGGGAGGGGGCTACGGCGGCGGTGGGGACCGCGGCGGATACAGGGGAGGCGGCGGGGGAGGGTACGACAGGCACCGGCCTTACTGAGTTTTCCCCTGTGAATGGAATGTAAAAAGGTTAACGCCATTTGAGAGATTTCCAAACTGGTTCGCCGTGGGCTCGCTCGGCGAATGCTTCGGCGAATTCTATGGCCGGAAACGCACGAGACTGGGCCGAGGGGTGAACCGTCCGATCGGCGTCGTCGTCACTCTCTCCGCACGCCTTTCACCTTCCAACCCAACACAAACCTCACACTCAAGATGGTACGTCCGCGCCTCGACGATACCGCCAGCCCGAACCCCCCGCGCCGTCCGAACGGCCGGCATCGCGCGTCCCTCTCGCGATCGACGGCTGACAACAAAGGGGATAGATCGTGTCGGCGCTTTTCCTGATCGGCCCGATTACGTCCGCCGCGATCGCGTCGCCCGCCCACGCGCGAGCGCATCGCACGCGGCCGTATGACCCCCGCGACCGTGACACGGATCGTGCTCACCCTTCCACGTCCCGACCGTCCCCTCTCAGGCTGTTCTCCTCGGCATGGGCAACCCCCTCCTGGACATCTCCGCTGTGGTGCCCACGGAGTTCCTCGACAAGTACGACCTCAAGCTCAACAACGCGGTCCTCGCGGAGGAAAAGCACGCGCCGATGTACGACGACATGGTCAAGAACTTCGACGTCGAGTACATCGCGGGCGGCGCCACCCAGAACTCCATCCGCGTCGCGCAGTGGATGCTGGGCGCCCCCAAGTCCGCGGCGTACATGGGCTGCGTCGGCAAGGATGCCTTTGCCGACGAGATGGTCAAGTGCTGCGAGGCGGAGGGCGTCCACGTCAACTACATGGTCGACGAGGCCACCCCCACGGGCACCTGCGGCGTCCTCGTCAACGGCGGCGAGCGCTCCCTCTGCGCCGCCCTCAACGCCGCGAACAACTACAAGATCGCGCACCTCGAGCGACCCGAGAACTGGAAGCTCGTGGAGGATGCCAAGTTTTACTACTCCGCCGGCTTCTTCCTCACCGTCTCCCCGGACTCCATGCTCAAGGTGGCCAAGCACGCCGCGGAGTCTGGTAAGACGTACACCATGAACCTCTCCGCGCCCTTCCTCATGGAGGTGCCCCCCTTCAAGTCCGCGATGATGGAGTGCATGCCGTACGTCGACGTCCTATTCGGCAACGAGTCCGAGGCGGCGACGTTCGCCAAGTCCGAGGGTTGGGACACGACGGACGTGAAGGAGATCGCGTGCAAGGCGTCCGAGTTGCCCAAGGCGGAGGGCGCCAAGCCCGGTCGACTCGTGGTCTTCACCCAGGGCATGGATCCCACCATCGTCGCCAAGGACGGCAAAGTCCTCGGCGAGTTCCCCGTCATTCCCCTCGCGCCAGAGAAGCTCGTGGACACCAACGGCGCGGGCGACGCGTTCGTGGGCGGATTCCTGTCGCAGTACGTCAAGGGCGCCGAGCTGGAGAAGTGCGTCAGGGCGGGCAACTACGGCGCCAACGCCATCATCCAGCAGTCCGGCTGCAAGTTCCCCCCCGTCTGCGACTTTGCCTAAGTAAGGATGGAGAGAGATTTGATCGCCTTGTTTGCGCGCAACTAATTTATTTTCGCGGGGGGTGACGGACGCCCTCTCCCCCCACACGCCATCAGCACACGACACGATTCGTTTCCTAGACTTGTCATCAAACGTAAGAGTAACGCGACTACGCCACACCCGTCCACGCGTCCACCACACCCACCGCTCCACCACTCACATCATCGCCGGGTCCGTGTCCCTGTGCCACACCGCGACTTGCTCGTCCCACCCGCAAGAGCCGACCACGCCCTCGGCCAACACGCTCGCGTCGAGACCGACGGCGAATTCGCTGTGATGCCCCCACCGCCGCAACGGCGCCGCGATGCCCCCACCGACCGTACCGCCCATTGATTGCGTCTTGTAGTCCCACATCGCCACCGTCATGTCGTACGAACACGTGTACACGATGGATTCGTTCCACGGGTCGCAACGCACCCTTCGCACCGCGTACTGATGCCCCGCGATGCACGCCAGCTCCCGCCTCGGCGAGCGGATGTCCCACAGCTTCACCGTCTTGTCGACGCTGCCGGTGGCGACGACGCAATCGTTGTACTTGTTCCAGTCGCAGCACAGGATCTCGTATTCGTGCGCCGGGATCGTGAGCGTGCTGAACTGCGTCCTCGCGTCGAACACCTTGAGGGTGCAATCGCCGGATGCGGTGGCGAAGATGTCGGCGTGCTGCGGCGACCAGACGGCGGCGTACACGCAGTAGGAGTGCTCCGCGAAGGTCCGGAGGGAGGCGGGGGGACCGGCGAGGGACCACAGCTTCACGGTGTCGTCCCACGAGGCGCTCAGGAAGCAATCCTTGCGCACCTGGTTCCAGTGCACCGCGTACACCTCGTGCGTGTGCTCCTCCAGCGATCGCAGCGGGTTGGCCTGCGGGGGCGCGGCGACGTCCCAGACCTTGACGCTGCCGTCGCCGCTCGCGCTCACCAGCACCGACTCGTTCTCCTCGCTCCAGCAGCAGTCGTACAGCCCGTCCGCGGCGTCGAAACGCGCCACCTCCACGAGCGGCGCCCCCGGTCCGCCCCGCTGCTCCAGGACGTACTGCACGCCGTTGCCGATGATCCCAAAGTTTTGCGACGTCGTGACCGCGACGCGGCCCTCGACGAAGGGGGAGAACGCGAGGGAGTACCCGTTGTGCTGGGTCTTGAAGCGCCCCATGGCGATCGACGACCCGAACCCTCGCCCGCGCGCCTTGCGCTGTGCGGCGGATCCAGAATCGTTGTTGCCCAGTTTTTTAATGGCTCGGCGGGAGGCGGACGGGCTACGCAAATCAGCCCCCCGCCTTAGCTGTCGTTTTGGCTTTGATAGGTGATTTGATAGACAAAATGCAAGTTGACAACACGGCTGCTTTCAAAATTGACCATGGTTTTGAAAGTAAAATTCAATCTCGGGGTACAAAGTACCCCGAGATCGAAGCTCCGAAACGACAGCAAAGGGGGGGGTCTGATTTGCGTAGGGCGGGAGAGAGGCGCTGGCATCGTGATGACGGAAAAAACTTTCAACCCACAACCGGCGCCGCCGTCGAATACAACCACCCCCGACGCCGTCCTATTCGCTACCGCTCGCGCGCGTGCACGTCCCCCTCATCGGCTCCATCATCGCGCCCCCCGCCGCCCCCCGCCCCGCGCCCGTATCGCGCCTCCCCGTGCGCCCTCGCGGGCGCACAGCTGGCGGCCAGCGGCGCGTCGAGGTCATCGGCGTGCATCTCCGAACTCGCGTCTCGCACGAGATCAGAAAACGACAGTCTCTCCGGCGGCTCCCCTCCCTTTAAACGTCGCGTCCACTCCCCAAACTCCCGCTCGCACGCGCGTCGAAACGCGCCCCCGCCCCTCGCGCCGTGGCCGAGCCCGAGCGCCGCCTTGGCGAGCCTCCGCGGGGTGAGAAGCGCGTTTGGAAATTTAACCATGTGGTCAAGGTTCATCGCGCACACCGCGTCGCCGTACGCCGCGTACCTCTCCAGCACGTCCCGCCTGGTGACACATGCGGCGCTGTCGGTACCGCCCAGCGCGAAGAACGAGCCCCGGGAACCCAAACGATCGTCCTCCGTCGTTCGATTCCCACCCGAGTCGCCCCCCCCACCGCCGAATCGATTCGTGAAATCATCAAACCCATCCGAGTCCCACCGCCCGGCGACTCGCGCCTCGCCGGCGTAACGCTCTCGAAACGCCTCACGAGGTTCGTCCCCGTAGAACCTCGCGTCCACCTCCGCCAGCACCGCGGGGTTCCGGTACACCGCCCTGCCCAGCATCACCCCCCGCAGCTTCCCCGACTCTAGATGCTCCGCCGCCTGGTCCATCGTCTCGATCCCGCCGTTGAGCGTGAACCCGAGTGACGGGAAATCGTCCGCCAGCGCGTGAACCTCGGCGTGCCTCAGCGGCGGCACCGTCCTGTTTCCCGTGGTGGACAGACCCGAGAGCACCGCGGCTCTGGCGTGCACGATGAAGTGTTTAACTCCCGACGCCTGATTGACGACGTCGACGAATTCGCTGACGAATGCGTACGAATCCATCGAGTCGTCTGGGGACTTTTCCGTGGGCCTCACGCCGAGCCTGTGCTTCACGGTGACCGGGACGTCCACGGCCTCGCGCATGCGTCTGAGGCACTCGCCCACGTGCGTCGGGTCCCGCATGAGCGCCGCCCCGAAGCACGTCGCGACGTCCTTCTTGTTCACCACCCTATTAGACGGGCACCCGCAGTTGAGGTTGATCTCGTCGTACCGGTACTCGGCGTCGCAGACGGTCGCCGCGAGCGCGAGGCGCTCGGGGGATGCACCGCCGAGCTGGACCGTGAGCGGGTGCTCCTCGTCGCCGTACGCGAGCATCTCGGGCTTGGACCTCCAACTGTGGACGACCGCGTCCTGGTTGACCATCTCCGTCCAGAGGTGCGCTCGGCGGCTGACGAGCCTGCACACCCGGCGGAAGTGGGTGTCGGTGCACTCGAGCATCGGCGCCACGGAGATGCGGTGCGAGTCGATCCGGCCGCCGCTGTCCCATCGCGTGGACCATACCGGGGGTTGAGACGTCGCACCGCACGCGTCGTCACCCCCGCCGCCCATCCTCTCGGAAAGTGCAACGCCCGGGCGGGCTGCCGACGAACCAGGACAATAATGCCTCGATAAAAGTTAGACCGTCCTTTCCCGGGTCGTCGCCCATACGGCCGGTTAACCGTAATTCTGGGTTTATTTCCTATGTGACGACAGTGACCCTTTTTGGCGTGAAAGGGTCGCCTCGACGGGGTCGCGAGAAAGTCGTCAAGTTCGAATTCGGGCCAGCGCGACGGTTTGGAACCCGCCAAATCCGCGGGATATTTTCCCTCGCTCGTTGCGCTGCAGACGCGTCCGTTGGCGGCTGCTCCCCCACACGCGACGCGCGCGGAGGGTGGCACGCGTTTACCTCGTCGGCATCGTCGGAGGGACGTCAGCAATGCACGGCATCGCGGTCGTTTCGAACGCGGTCGCGCCCGCGGCGGGCGCCGGCCGCGCGCGCGCGGACGGAGGCGCCAAACTCGCGCGCGGCGCCTCGGGAACGCCGAGGAATGTCTCCCCGGCCTGCACCGCGAGGAAGGACTCGGTGGCGCTCGGTGACCGACGCTTCTTCGGGAAGGCGCGCGCTCTCCGAACGGTTAGCGTCGGTCCCACAAACTCCGGCAGGGCATCCCGCAACCTCACGGTGCGTCATCGCCGCACCCGTCCCCCCTCCCGTCGCCGGGCCTTATCGTCAACTTTTTCGCTTTTCCCTCTGCCGCCGGTTCGAGGCTCCACCCTGCCGCGCTTTTCGAACGCGCCGCGTCGCGTCCCTCCCGACGGCCGCCGACTGACCGTTCGCGTTTCCCCGCCATCACAAACAGACGCGCGCGATGGGCGGCAGGGTGGACACGAAGTCGGACCCGTGGTGGACGAAGAACAACGCGTCCAACATGACGGAGGCGCACTCCATGGATGAGCTCCTCCAGGTGCTTCAGGCGAACGCGGACAAGCTCGTGGTGGTTGACTATTACGCTCGCTGGTGCGCGGCGTGCAGGGCGCTGCATCCCAAGCTCTGCAAGATCGCCGAGGAGAACGCGCACGACGTCGTGGTCGTCAAGATTGAGTTCGACGATAACAAGGACCTCTGCCGCGGCATGGGCGTCAGGGTGCTCCCTTTTTTCCAGCTGTACAGGGGCGCGAGGGGAAAGGTGTCCGCGTTTTCCGCGTCAATCTCCAAGGTTGCCAGGATCAGGGAGGGCATCGCGGAGCACAGGCCGGGCGGCGCCTACGACACGGACCCGGACGCCGGCGCGGGATGGCCCGTCGCGGAGAAGAGCGGGAGCGAGGACGAGGAGCCCGCGGGTGAGCGCGAGCCGGCGCCCGCGCGATGACGGGTTTCTGATTTTTTTCCATTTTTTGTAGTTGCGTCGCCGTACAAGACCGCCGTGTGACGCGAGTTTTGATGAGGCTTTAGCTGTAGCTGCTCGTTTATGCTTTTGTTGTAAGACCGTGCGTTTAGTTTAGACGCTCTCGTTCGTCGCGGGTGGGTTTGGTGAAGGTCTCGACGACGCTACTAAGTCTCTTCTAAAAGTTGGGGGTTAGAATAATCGAGGGTTCGAGCGCGGGGCAAGCCTCATGCTTGCTCACCCTTCAGAGCGGTATCCACCAGCGTCTCCATGCGCTCCGGCTCCGCGCCCCCCTTCCTCAGGTTCGGCGACAGCTTCAAACACGTCACGCAACCCCTGTCGTCGCCGACCAACAGCACCGGGTGCTCGGGGTTGAACGCAACCTTCGTGAGCTTCGCCTTGCGCACAATCTTCTGCTCGCAGATGGGCTCGTGCTTGTTGACGTCGAGGTCGTACACGTGCACTTTGCCGTCGCTGGTGACCGCCGCGAAGGAGGTGGAGTTGAGCGGCGACCACGCCACGTCTCCCACCGCGTTGTTCAGGTCAAAGCTCATCAGCGGTCGGCTCGAGTTGTGCTCCCAGAGCTTCACGCTCCAATCCGCCGACGCGGAGAGGAAAGCCTTCTGGTGAAACGGGTTCCACTGCACGCTGTACACCGCCATGTTGTGACCGACGTACGTCTCCAGGTACTGCGAGTTGTACGCCTTGGAGCACTTGTGCACGTGGCCCTCCTCCGTTCCCACGACGAAGAGGTGATCCTGCGCCTTGTTGAAGTCGAAGCAGCACCCCCCCGCGAGCGACCCGAGGGCGTCGGCGTCGTCGTCGGCATCCGCCGTCACGAGCTTGAGCTCCATCAGATCCTCGTGCACCAGCTCGGACTTGGACATGGTCCAGGTGGTGACCCGCCCGTCGGACGACACGGAGCAAAAGTTGAGCGAGCGCTCGCTGAGGTCCTGGTCCTGCCACTTCACCTGCCACACCGGATCCGTGTGCTTGCCCGTCTTGACGGTGCACTGCCGAATGGGGCGGTTAACCTTGTTCCGCACGTCGTACACCATGACGCTGCCGTCGTACAGTCCCACCGCCAGCAGGCTGGGGTGATGCGGGTGGAAGTCGAGGCACATGACGCCCGAATCCGTGGTGAACGTATACTCGGGGTGGCTGGGGTTCTTCAGCGAATAGCAGCAGATCAGCCCGCTCATCTGCTTCACGAAATCGAAGGATCCGTACCCGACCGCGAACAGGTCGTGGTACGTCGGATTCCACGCGATCGCGGTGACGTGCCGTCGCTTCGCGCGTTCGTTGTAGAACTTCCACAGCGGCAGCAGCGTGCCCTCGCCCTCTCGAAAGCGGTCGCTCTGGTCCTCCCAGTACTTGAAATCCTGAGCGATGTCGTCGTAGGAGTTCTGGTTGACCATGCGCTCCATGACCTTAACCGCGCGCGTCATCGGCACGCCCGCCATCATCTCCGGCTTTTTCTCCTTGGGCGGGGGCTTGGGCTCCTCCTTCTTCTTCGGCGGCGGCTCACCCGCCTCCTCCGCCTCCTCAGCCTCCTTCTCCCTCTGCTTCTGCTTCTTCATCATGTCCCTCTGGATCGCCACGCGCAGCTGATCCTCCATGTACGCGTCGTACATCTCCCACTGCGTGGCGCTCGCGGTGAACTGCTGCGAGGGCGGGGGCTCCGTCGCGGACTGCCGCTCCCGCGTGGGGTTGTTCACCGTCTGCGCGGCGCGCTCGGAAAAGTTGAACTGATTGCGAAGCGCCTTGGAGTCGTCCACGGGTTCCCGGGCGGCGTCGTCGTCGTCGTCGTCCGCGGCGTCGCCACCGTCGTCCCCGCCTTCCCCGCCTTCGCCCTCCTCCCCCGGCGCCCTCTTCTTGGGCAGACCGGCCACCGCGCGCTCGTACTCCTCGATGGCCTCGGCTTCCATCGCCTCGAGCTGCAGCTGCTGCTTCGCGGCGTCCGAATCTCGATGGAGGAGGTAGCCGTCCGAGGCGAAGTGCATCACGAGCTGATCGATCATGGGCTCGAACTTGTACTCGCGCTCCTTGGTGTTGTACCGCGCGATGTTGGCTGGAGCGTTCGGGTTGTTCGCGGTGAGCTGCTTGGTGATCTCCTCGTCCATCTCCTTCTGCGTGAGCTCGAGCTGATTGGCGGGCACGATGATCACGGTCTTGGCCTCCTCGAAGGCGTCGAAATCCGCGGCGGGCGCGCTGGGTTTCTTCTCGCCCTTGTCCTTCTTGGCCTTGGGCTTGGCGCCATCCTTCTCGGGAGCCTGCGCGGATGGATCGGAAGAAGCGGGCGTCGTCAGTTCGCGGGTCAATCTCGGATGGGATGGTGGTTTCTTGGTCGCCCAAACGGAAACCCGCATTTAGCGTGCGACGGTGGGGCCGGAAGGCGGGGTTCGGGGCGTCACGGACCTTGCGGGGAGGCATCTCGTGACTCGCACCGCGCTAGGGTTCACTCCGGGACTCCGCCGCCGTCGGTACCTTCGCGTCTACTGCGTCGCGGGCTCCTCGCGCGCGCTATCTGTGACCGCGCGGTGGACGGGGAAATCGTCCACTGTTCCTTTTTTGGGCTCGAGCAGGCTGGTGAGAGTTGAATCCAACTCTCCGCCCGCTCGAGGCACCCCCGCGCGCCCCGGGCGTCGTCACCAGAGGAGAGCACGCGCGCGCCACGATCCACGGCGAGTGCCGGAAGGGGGATCGGAGCAGCGATGGCGTACAACTACGTCGTGACGGTACGTCTCATCGCCGTCGAAAAACCCCGACGTCCTCGAGCGTCCCCCCGCGCGCGCGGCAGCCGCGACCCGCGCGCGCGCGAACAAATCTTCCACGCCGATGAACCCTACCGCCGCTGTGCCGACCTCTCGATCTGACCCGTCCCGGATCCCCGCCCGCCCTTCGCAGGCGCAAAAGCCCACGAGCGTGACGCACAGTCTCGTCGGTAACTTCACCCACGACAACGAGCTCAACCTCATCGTCGCGTGAGCACCAACCCCTCGCCCCCGAACCCCCGGCCCAGAACCCCCGGGCCCCGCGCAATCTTTAACAACCCGACCCGCGCGAAAACAAAAAGCGCGCTTCCGACCCCTTCTCACCCGCCGCTTCCCCGCCCTCCGCGACCCCACCGACCCGCAGTAAGTGCACGAGGATTGAGATCCACATGCTCACCCCCGACGGCCTGCAGCCCATGCACGACGTCCCGGTGTACGGCAGGATCGCAGTCATGAAACTCTACAGGCCCGCGGGTGAGAAGCGCCAGCTCCTCTACGTCGCCACGGAGCGCCTGATGTTCTGCGTGCTCGCGTACGATCAGACGAGCGGCGCCATCGCCACTCGCGCGATGGGGGACCTGAGCAACACCATCGGGCGCCCGTGCGAGCACGGGCTGATCGGCGAGGTGGACCCGGAATGCCGACTCATCGGTTCGCAGGCGTACGACGGACTGTTCAAAGTCGTCCCCATGGATCGCGCCGGTCAGCTGCGCGAAGCGTTCGACGTGAGACTCGAGGAGCTCAACGTCGTGGACGTAAAGTTCATGCACGGGTGTGCCACGCCGACGATATGCGTCCTGTACGAGGACACGAAGGAGGCGAGGCACGTCAAGACGTACGAGGTGGACGTGAAAGAGAAGACGCTTCGAGACGGGCCGTGGTCGCAAAGTGACGTGGAGGGCGGATCGTCGCTGATCATCCCGGTCCCGGCGCCCCTGGGCGGGGCGATCGTCGTGGGCGAGAGCGTGATCGTCTACCTGAACAAAGACGGCGGGAACGGGGCGGGCGGGGTGGGCGATGGAGACGGGGGGAACCACCACCACCACCAACCGGCGCCGGCGGGTGGCAACCACCAACAAACCGGGATGATCGTCAAGGCTATCGCGACGAAGAGCGTCAACGTGATGGCGCACGGGGTGGTCGACGCGGACGGGTCCCGGTACCTGCTCAGCGACAGCACCGGCATGCTCCACCTCCTCGTGCTCGTCCACGACAGGCGGAGGGTGCACGCGTTGAAGCTAGAGTCGCTCGGGCAAACGTCCATCGCGTCGACGCTGTCGTACCTGGACAACGGCGTGGTGTACGTGGGAAGCGCGTACGGGGACTCGCAGCTCGTGCGTTTACACGCGCAGCCCGTGAGGTGCGCCGCAGACCAAGTCCCGGCCACCCCCGACGGCCTGACCTACGTCGAGTGCCTGGAGTCGTTCACGAACCTGGGCCCCATCGTGGATTTCGCCGTCGTCGACTTGGATCGACACGGGCAAGGGCAGGTGGTGACGTGCTCGGGGGTGAATAAGGATGGGTCCCTCCGGGTCGTCCGAAACGGCGTCGGCATCCACGAACGCGCCGCCATCGAGCTCCCGGGCGTCAAGGGATGCTGGAGCCTTCGCCGAGGCGACGCGTCGACGCATCCGTCGGATACCCACCTCGTCGTGTCCTTCGCTGGCGAGACTCGCATACTGGCCATAGACGACGACGACGAGCTCGCCGAGTGCGAGTTTCGCGGCTTCTCCGCGAACGAACAGACGCTGTGCGTGTGTAACGTGGACGGGGGTTTCGTCGTGCAGTGCGTGGCGTCGGGCGTGAGGCTGGTGAACGCGGCGGACGGCGAGCCGAGAGCGACGTGGTCGCCACCCGGGGGCGCGACGGTGTCGGTGGCTTCGGCTAACAGGACTCAGGCGCTGGTGGCGACGACGGGGGGTTCGCTGTATTCCCTCGCGCTGGGGTCCGCCGTCGGTGTCGGTGGCGACGCCATGGACGTGGACGGCGCGGGGGGTGCCCAGGGGGGTGCCCAGGGGGGTGCCCAGGGGGGTGCCCAGGCGCTCATCCGCGAGACGGCGTCGGCGTCCCTCGACGGTAAGGAGATTGCGTGCCTGGACTGTACCCCCCTCTCGGACCCCGGCGACGCCGCCGCACGGCTGTGCGCGGTGGGCACGTGGACCGCGGAGGTCTTCCTCCTGACCATGCCGGATCTGCGGCTCGTGACGACGTCGCCGCTGGGCGGCGGCGGGGGCGGCGTCATTCCCCGCGCGGTGCTGCTCTGCTCCTTCGAGGGGACGCCCCACCTGCTCGCCGGCCTCGGCGACGGGGCGCTTCACACCTTCGGCGTCGACCCCGAGGCTGGCACGCTGAGGGACGGCAAATCTCTGAGCCTGGGCACGCAGCCCATCACCCTGCGCACGTTCAGGAGCAAGGGCGCGACGCACGTCTTCGCCGGAAGCGACCGCCCGACGGTGATTTACGGCAACAACGGGAAGCTCATCTACTCCAACGTCAACCTGAGGGAGGTGCTCCACGCGTGTCCCTTCAACTGCGACGCCTTCCCGGACTCCCTCGCGCTCGCGTCCGAGTCGGATCTCACCATCGGCGGCATCGACGACATACAGAAGCTCCACATACGCACCGTCCCACTGGGCGAGCAGCCGAGACGCATCGCGCATCAGCCGGAGACTCGAACATACGCGGCGCTGACGGAAAATTTCGACGAAAACGGCTACTTTGTGCGATTGTTCGACGACGTCACGTTCGAGACGCTGTGCAAGTTTCGGCTGGAACCCGACGAGCAGGACTCGAGCGTCATATCCTGCGCGTTCGCCGACGACCCGAGGGTTTATTACGTCGTGGGCACCGGGTACAGTTTGCCCGAGGAGCCCGAGCCGACGCGGGGTCGAATCTTGGTGTTTCGCGCCGAGGACGGAAAGCTTCAGCTCGTCGCGGAGAAGGAGGTGAAGGGCGCGGTGTACAACCTCAACGCGTTCAACGGTAAGCTGCTGGCGGGCATCAACAGCAAGGTTGAGCTCTTTCGGTGGGTATCGAGGGGCGGCGGGGTTGGGGGGGGCGGGGATAAGAGCGGGGGGGATCCGGTCGGGGCCGACGGAGCCGGCGGATCGACGTACGAACTCGCGAAGGAGTGCTCCCACCACGGTCACATCGTGGCGCTGTACGTGGCGGTCCGCGGCGAGTTCATCGTCGTCGGTGACTTGATGAAGTCGGTGTCGCTGCTGGCGTACAAGCCGGAGGAGTCGGTCATCGAGGAGCGAGCGAGGGACTACAACGCCAACTGGATGACGGCGGTTGACATCCTCGACGACGACACGTATCTCGGCGCGGAGAATAACTTTAACCTCTTCACCCTGCGCAGGCAGTCGGACGCCGCGACGGACGAGGAACGGAGCCGGCTGGAGGTTGTGGGGGAGTACCACGTCGGCGAGTTTGTCAACCGGTTCCGACGCGGGTCGCTGGTCATGCGGCTGCCCGACCAGGAAAACGCCGACGTCCCCACGCTTTTATTCGGCACCGTCAGCGGCGTCATCGGCGTGCTGGCCACGCTGCCCCGGGAGCAGTTCGAGTTCCTGAGCGCGCTTCAGGCGGCGCTGAACAAGACGGTGAGCGGCGTTGGGGGCTTGAGCCACGACGCGTGGAGGAGTTTTCAGAACGAGCACAGGCACAGGGCCAAGGACGGCGCCCGGGGCTTTGTCGACGGCGACCTCATCGAGTCGTTCTTGGACCTGAGGCCGGAGAAGGCCCGGGAGGTGGCGGCGGCGGTGAAGCTGAGCGTCGATGAGCTGACGCGCAGGGTGGAGGACCTGCAGCGGCTCACGCACTGAGATGTTTTAGCGGATTAAACGCGTTGTATGCCGACACTGGTCCACGCGGCGTTGTTCCGCGGCGTCTCCACGACTTTTCGTTCGGGAAAAGAATCTGGAGGTCCCGTTCCGATTTTTCATGTCGGGTGGGTGTTTCCCACGCGAATCGCATGCGATCCAGTCAGGAACTGTCGATGTGTTTGGTGTAAAAGACTCGTATTTCGATTTCTCAATTTTGCGTTATTTTCTGCGTTTTGATTTCCGCAAGTTCGGCCTCCGCGTTCGATCCTCCTCACAATCGCACGCGCTAGCAACCAACCAAACCCCCTTAGCCCACCACCATGCCCATCAAGAACGCCCCCGTCAAGAAGGACAAGCTCACCGACGCCGAGAAGAAGAAAATCAAGCAGGATAACAAGTGAGTCGCGCGCCGCTTCCCCCCTCCTTCCGCCATCGTTTTTCACCCCGAACCCAAACGCGCTTTGGCCGTTCCCTCCCCCAAAACGCGTCCTGACCTTCCCCGCTCCGTGCGTCCGCGCAGGGCCAAGGCTAACCCCGGCAAGGCCGCGGATAAGAAGGCAAAGAACGACGCCAAGCGCGAGGGCCGAAAGGAATCCGGCTCCCAGAAGACGTTCGCCTAACCGAACCTTTCTCCCCTTCACCACCACCTTCGATCTTTGACAATGAGTCCGTCCCCGCGTCGAGCCCCCGACCTCATCAGCTCATGAGGCGGCAGTCGGACAGTCGCGATAGAAAGTATAGTACATTGTAATCGCAACGGACGAAGCGTGGATGTAACGACGCGCCCGGCTCTCCGAATCTCGTCTCCCGTCTCGCCACCGTCGCCGCCAACCGCGCGCGCCACGGCCTCGCCGCGGACGAAGCAAAGTCCGTTTCCGCCAAAAAAATTCCGAGTTGGTTTCGACGCTTTTCGAGGGTCGGTTGACTGTTGACTGGACGGATCAGGCACGTGACGTGTCCCATCCTCAAGCCGATAAATGGCCGGCACCCTCTCCTTTTTCCATGCCACTTGTCGCCGGCCCCACGACGCCGTTGCCGATACTCCCGACACGATGCTCGCGATGACGACCACGATCGTGCCGGCCCGCGCTCCGGTCCGCGCTCCACGCGCCGCCGCCCTCTCCTCCCGCGTCGCCGCGCCACTCGCGCCGCGATCGCTCTCCGGGCCGAATCCCGGGCGAACACCGACGTTGGTCACCGCGGCGGGTCCCGAGGAGTTCTCCTCGGCTCCCGCGCCCTCTCTCGACGCTGCTCCGACTCCCGGCGGCATGTCCAAGACCCAGGCCGCCAAGCTCGCCGCCAAGCAGGCCAAGAAGGCGGCCAAGAAGCCCAAGCAGGCGCAGATGCAGAAGCCCAAGCGCCGCAAGGCTCCGTCCGGCGAGAAGAAGGTGGAGATGCCGCCGACCGAGGCTGAGCTCGCGGCGTCCGCCAAGTACGACGCCATGCTCGAGGAGGGCGCCATCGTCTACGAGTGCTTCATCCGCGCCAAGGGACCCAACCAGTGGTTCCCCGTCGGCCCCATGGCGGTGAAGCAGGACTGGATGATCGTCCCGGAGATGTGGAAAGCGGAGGACGCGATGAAGAAGGCTGGCTTCAAGATGTACCCCGCGCTGATGCGAGCGCCGTGCTTCGGCAACGTCGAGTACGGGTACAGGGCACGGGACGACGAGAAGAAGGTGACGGAGGAGCAGATCCGCGAGGCCAAGGGTAAGCTCAACCCTTTCGAGGACGTCGTGTTGCTCGAGAGACCCGCGGACGGGAGCGCGGGACCGCCGAGCGCGGGGATCATGGATCGGCTGAACAAATGGATGAACCCGTACGGCACCGGCAAGGAGAAGAGCAAGTAATAAGTGTTATAGATAATAAGAGTCACTCCTCGGGGACGTAGGTTGGGAGTTCGTAGTGACCCATCCTCGCGAGCAGCGCCGACCCGTAACTCGCCTCCGCGAATTCCGACGCCGCCACCGGTATCCCGCCCATGGCCCTCGACCGAATCGTGCTCCACTTTGGGTTCTTCGCGCCCCCGCCCGCGGTGAACACCCGCGCCACGTTCGACGCGCCCATCGACGCCATCTCGCGATACGATCGCGCCTCCACGCCGGCGACGGAGCCGAGGATGGCGCGCAAAAAGTCCTCATCCGCGTCGGGTCTCGGCGACAGCGCGTCCGTCGCCTCCTTCACCGTCATCCCAAAACCCATGAGCACCCCGGGGTAGTAGTCCGGCACCGAACTCTCCTTCCCAACGTCCTCGAGGTCGATCTTGTCCGTCAACGCCACGAGCTCGTCGTCGGAAAAGTTCGACCGGAGCAGCCACCCGCCGAGGTTGCTGCTCCCGCCCACCAGCCACGACCCGCAAAGCCTGTGCGAGTACACCCCCTTGGCGCTGTCGTCCACCCGTACCGTGCTCACGAGCTTCAGCGCGAGCGAGCTCCCGAGGCTGGTCACCGCGTCCCCCGGGGTGGTGCACCTCGCGGCGACGAAAGCGGCGATGGAATCCGTGGTGCCAGCCACGACGACGCACCCACTCGGATTTGTCAAAACCGACCTCGCCCTTTCCGTTTTCACGTCCGCAACTTTCGTGCCCGGCGCTCGCACGTTTCCCGGGAGCATGGGCGCGTACGGCAGAGACTTCATCCACGCCGGGTAATCACCGTTCGGGCCCAAGCCCGGGTCGAACCCGAGCTTGAGGGCGTTGTTTTGGTCCGTCTCGCCGTGAGGCACGCCGTGGAGTAAAGAAGCGACCCAATCGGCGTGGTGCAAGAGTGCGTACTCGCCCTCCCCGCGCTCGCCGTTGGAAACCCACCAGCTGTGCAGCTTGCACAGCGCGCTCGTGGGGCTCCGTACGGTGTGTCCCTCGGGCGCGACGGCGCACACGAAATCCATGGCGTCCCCGCGCTTCTCGTTGTAGAGCATGGGCGGATAGACCGGCTCGCCGGATTTTCGGTCGACGATGAGGACGGTGCCGGAGGTGCCGTCCACCGCCACCGCGGCGACGCGCGCGCGGACGCCGGCGTCGAGTTGATCGAGGAGGGACCAGAGCGCGCCGCGCCACGCCTCCGCCCATCCCCCTTCCGGCACCCCGTCGCCCCCCTTGCCGCCGTCGACGATGGGAGGGTACCTGGCGGTCGTCTCCGTCACGACGTCGCCGGCGTTGTCCACGACGGTGGCGCGCGCGCCGGAGGTGCCAAAGTCGAGGCCGAGGAAGAGCGCGTCATCCGCGGCGGCGGAGGAGGACGACGAGACGACGGCGGCGGCGTTGACGGCGGTCATCTCGCGAACGGAGCGCGAGGCGAACGCGGACGGGGAGGAAGACGCGGTGCGACGACGGGGCGACGGGACGCTCGAGAAGGCGGTCGATCGCGCGACGACGACGCCGCGTGTGTCGGCCGCGGCGGAGGGTTTGAGGCGCGGGGCGCGCGCGCGGGAGACGCCGCGGCCGGTCGCGGATGCGAGTCCGGCGCGCGCGACGATCGATACCGCGGACGATGCCGCGACGACGGGCATGTGCGCGCGACGAAGTGGCCGGGTTGGATAAAACCAGTCCGCTCTCGACCTCGGCTGCCGTGTGGAGACGAACTTTGCCGTTGATTGGAAAGGAAGCCGCGAGGGCGCGGTCAGTACCGCCCGCGCTATGCAATACTCGCAAGGGGCGGGAGTCAGCAGCCAGATGTCGGTGCCCTCGGGTGCCTGGGAGGAACTGCGCCGCGAGGTACGCACCCGTTCGCCCGCCGACGCGCCTTCGTAGCCTCCATCCCGCGAGACCGCGCTGACGACGCGGGCACCCACACAATTCGCCTCGGATCTCACCCGCTCCTCACCTCGCCTCCTCTCCCCTTCCCGACCAACGCAGGCTCGGAAGCTGGAGACGGAGATCGACGGCAAGCTCGCGACGCTTCAGAGGGCGGTGAGCACGGCCGGCGTCGACGTCAGCGACGCGCTCCTCGCGGGCGACTCCCTCGACGCGCAGACTGCGGACCTCGATGCGCTGCTGCAGAGACTGGCGGACGTGAGCACCGCGATGGCGGGGGCGGTGAAGGGCGGCGTCGGGGATACGCGCGCGCACACGCTCGCCAGGCACAAGGACATCCTCGCCGAGTACCAGCACGAGCTCAGGCGCGCCAAGAACGCGGTGCAGCAGAGCAGGGAGAGCGCCGAACTCCTGGGCGGCGGGCGCGCGGGCGGCGGGCTGAGCTCGTCCGATCACTTTGGGGACTCCAGCGCGGGGTCGCAGCTGATGCGCGAGCGGGGAACGATCATGAGCGGCACGTCCAAGGTGGACGACGTCATCGGGCAGGCGCAGGCGACCGCGGCGGCGCTGGTGAATCAACGGGAAATCTTCCAGAACGTCAACCGTAACCTGGACGCCATCGGGTCGAGGTTCCCGATGGTGAACAATCTTCTGCAAGCCATCCGGAGGAAACGGAGCAAGGATACCATGGTGCTGGCGACGGTCGTCGCGATATGCACCGCGTTCACGCTCATATACTGGCTCTCGAAGTAGACGTCCTCGTTTAAGAGTTTTAGCTACACACACACCGACGAAGGTAGTTTCGAACGACGCTCGTCGTTACCAAAAGCTTCTTTTGGTTTCCTTTGGTGGTGCCTTTCTGTTTGGTTTTTTGCACCTCCGAGGACACGCGCGCGGCCGAGGTCACCGCCCCGCGCGCGACGTCCCCGCGGCACCGACGTCCATGCGCCCGTCTCGCGCGATGATCGTCCCGCTCCTCGCCGCCGCGATCGCCCTCGCCGCCCCGTCCCCCGGCGCGGCTCGGACACCCGCGGGAGTCGACCCACGCGCGCAGGTTGCGCACTTCGACCCGCGCCAGGACGGGGCGGTCGACTGCCGCGTGTTCGTCTTCGCCGGCATCGCGGGCGCGTGCAACACGGACGCGCAGGGCACGCCGGAGCGGTGCTGCGCCGCGCTGGGGACGGCGGAGGACGCGAGGTGCTTCTGCGACGAAGGCGTGGTGCGCGCGGTGCGAGACGTCATAGGCGAGCGGGGGCTGGACTTCTTCAGGTCGTTCGCGTCTGCCCGGTGCGGGCGCGCGCTGACGGAAGGGAACGCGTGCGGGAACGACGCGTCGCCGTCGCTCGGGGAGAGGGAGGTGAACATCCTCCAGCAGCAGCAGCAGCAGCAGCAGCAGCCTGGGGCCTTTCCCCCTTTTCCGCCAGCCCCGGCGTTCCCGAGAGCTCCAAACTCGCCCCCGCGCGTCGGCGCGGGCGCTCCCGGAAATTTTCCACCCTCGCCGGCGTCCGAGCAGTTCATCGTGGACCTACCCCCGCTCCCGTCGTTTCCGGAACTTCCAGACGCTCCCGCGACGCCGCTCGCGCCGCTGACGCCCCCGCCCCCGGCGCCAAAGCCGCCCCCGCCGATCGGCACACCGGGCGCCGCGCCGCAACTCTCGATCCCGCCACCCGCGCCGCAGACCATCGCGCAGTACGTGGGCGCGCCGCCGTCGCCGAGCGACCCCGTCCGGCGGAAGCCGCCGGGGCTGCCAACGGTGTGGGACAAGCTCAACGACGACGTCGCGGACTTTCAGTTTGGATTCTTCGCCGACGCAATCGTCGCCGTCGGGCTCAAGGGTTTGTTCCAATCGGCTGGGCCGTTTACAGTGTTTGCGCCGACGAATCGGGCGTGGTACAGTGCGCTGGTGTCACTGGGGGTGACAAAGGAGGCGAGTGTTTCGTGACCCGCGCCCTCTCTCCGACACTGAACCGGTTGACCGCCGGGATTTGCCGCCGGACGAACTACCCCGAGGATTGACACTCGCGTCCTCTCTCTGTCTACTCTGCAGGACGTGTTCGAGGATCCCTCGCTGACCGAGGTGATAATGCACCACGTGCACAGGGGCGAGGTGTTCTCCGAGTCGATGTTCTTCGGAAAAAAGATACCCACGATGCACATGTCCGCCCCGAACGTCGCCAGATCTGTTCGAGCGGCGCTACAATCCGGCGCGGATCCGGTCGCGGTCAGGGCCATGATGACGGAGGGTTTGGAGATTGAGACGTTCCAGACCATGTTTCGGAAGATGTACTACGTGGACGGGTGCGACTTGCGTCGCCACTCGATGGACGTGGTGGCGAGCAACGGGGTAATCCACGCCGTGGACTGCGTGCTCTTCCCGCCCTCGCCGCAACCGCTGCCGAGCGGACGAACCGTGGCGCAGGTCATCGTCGAGAGGTTCGAGCTGTCCATCTTCGAGCAGGCGCTCACCGGCGGGGGCTTGCTGAGGGCCGTCAACCAGGCCAGCGCGGAGAATCCCCTCACCGTGTTTGCCCCCACCAACACCGCGTTTGTGAAGTTCATGGCGTCGAGCCCGTCGTTTTTCATAGACACCGAGGCGGAGCGGGTGGTGAACCCTGGATATCCTGGTCTGCAGGAGACGCTGCTGTACCACTTCGTGCCCGCGAGGCTCACCAGCGGTCAGCTCTCGACGCACAATGCGCGGACGTTGCGGACGTTCGAAGGCAAGGAGTTGTTTGTGGAAAGTTTTGGATGGAGCGGGCGGCGCCACGCGAATTACTTGAACCACGTGCTGGGTCAGAAGCTTTACGTCAACGGATGCAGGCTGCGGCAGGTGGACTTCGTGTGCGTCGACGGGGTGGTACACACCATAGACTGCGTGCTGCAGCCCAATTTCCGGGACGACGAGGACAAGTGGTTCGGGGACACCGAGTGATCGCCGTCGCAATCCCCGCCGGATTTGACCGACTCCGCCCGCGTCTTCTATCCGAGGCCTCGGGCGTCCTGGGTTTGGGCTTGGTGTTGATGAAAGAATCGTTACAATTTCAAACGCGACGCACGTTTCCCCTCAGATGACCTTCTCCTTCTCCAGCCTGTTGCCCGGCCCGAACTTGTTCATCAAGAACTTGAACCGCATGTGATACTCCCTGACGTACATGGGAACCTGCGCCGCGGCGAAGAGGGCGCACCGCACGGCCAGGTCCTTTTCCGACCGAAACATCCTACCCATGCCTCCCACCCCGAAAAACGACCCAAACCTCGCCCACGAGACAAGCCCGCACAGGAAGCTCGTCACGACGTGATCGCCGAATCGCAGGGGCAACAGGTACGGCAGGACGATGGTGGTCAACACGAAGAACGCGCAGGTCTTGACCCCGAACTGATCCGCGAACGCCCCCGGGTCGAACACGCTCCGCTCTGCGTTTGGCACAATCGCCAAGCCGGCCGAGTCAAAGGCGACATTCTCCCCGTGAAACACGGCCCCTCCGGACCTCAGCGTCACCGCCGCCAGCATGAGCCTGAAGACCGAGATGCACCCCATGCGCACGCGCAGCGGGTTCGAGAGGCGCGCGCACCAGGCGCTGACGAGCCCCAGCGTCAGCGCCGCGAGCATCGGGAAAAAACGAACGGCGAGAGTCGTCGCGTCGACAGCCTCGGGTTTACACCCCAAGTACCCCCGCAGCAGCGCGAAGTTGCCGTTCAACACCATGCACGCCGAGGTGAGGAGGCACAACACGAGTATCCCCGCGTTCACGGCGACGGTCGTCTTCCCGTCCGCGAATCTCAGGAACGCCGCCTCCACCGCGGGATCCTCGAACTGCATCAAGCCCCGGGTGTTCCACGGCGTCTGCGACACTAACGGCCTGAAACCCCAGGTTTCCTGGAGCCTCGACGCCCTGCTGCGAAAGGACGCAACCTCCTGGCAGTAATCCGAGGGGTTGTGGTCCCCCAAACCCTGCGCGGCGTTGGACACCTCCCCGCCGATGCTCTCCCCGTCGTCGCCGCCGGCTGCGCCGCCGCCGTCCGCGCCGCTCCATCCGAGGCATCGCATCGTCGCGTCCACCGACGGCGCCAGGGGGAACGCGAGCCAAACCTGGGCGGGACCCCTCGTCAGCGAGTATATGTAGCTGAACGTCGCCCAGCACTGGTCGTCCTGCAGGATGAGCGACGTCAGGTAGGTCAGCGTCGGATCCCTCTCCCACTCGATGACTCTCTGCAACGCATCCTCGAGCACCGACTGCGGCAGCTCCCCGTGGAAGGGCTCCGCCGTCGCCGTCGCCACCGCGCCGAGCGCCGACACCGCGAGCTCCGCCGCGCTCGTGTAGAGGTCGTGGACGGCGCACTGCGCGTCCTCGCCGGCGAGGTCGCGCGGCGGCGGCGCCACCCCTCTCGGCCTCCCCGAGCCGCCGCCGTTCAAACCCGAAGACGTCATCCGCGTCTCGTTCCTTCCGGAACGTCTCGAGAACGTTCCCGTCTCCGTCTCGTCGTCCGTCTCGGAGTCCCACGCCACGGAACCTCCACTTCCCCCCTCTGCGTCGTCCGAATCGTCCCCCGGATTTTGAGCCGGCGCCTCGACCCCCGTAAACGCTCGGTACACCCCGTACTGATCCGCTCGAACACCGTCGCGGGCAACGCCCCTCGTCCACGCGTGCGGATCCTTGCACCCGCCGATCATCGCGCGCACGAGCTCCGTCGCGGCTCCCGTCGAGTCCTCCCCGCCCACCGCCGACGCCGCCGCCGCGACGTGCAGCGGGGTCAACAGCTGTGTATCGTCGACCGGGACGTCGGCGCCGCCGAATAACGCCTCGCCTAAACCCGGCGCTCCGATGTCGTCCGCGATGCCGATGAGCTCGAAGAGCTGCCGGAGGGTGTCGGGGCATCCGTACTCGGCAACCTCGCGCATCACGCGGCTCCGACCGAACCGCCCGCTCGCCGCGAGCGCCGTCTCGAGCGACTCTGACGTTTGCGTTTGCGGGTCCCGGCTGGCGCTTTGCGGGGCTACGTTCGCGTCCCCGTTTGCGTCCCCGTTTGCGTCGTGGGACCCGAGCCGCAGCAACCTGCGCCCGAAGGCGTTGAGCAGGTGCAGCAGGCCCTGTCCCCCCGACAGTTCGCACCCGTCCATCAGGGCGACGGCGTCGCACGAATCGTCGAAGAGGAGCCGCGCGAGATCCAACAGCGCCTGCTCCTCGGAATCGTCAACCGACGACTTGGACCACCGACTCGTCCGCGGGTTCGTTCGAAGTCGGTGACCGTTTCCGACCGTTTCGTCCGCCGCTTGCTGCTTGCGACGGCCCGCTCTGGTTCGCGCGGCGATGGGGCTGGCGTCGTCGTCTCCGTCGTTCATCGAATCCGCGTTATCGTCCGGTCGGATCTCGCCGTCGTCGTCCGAGCCTCGGATCTCATCGGAGCTCGAGGCGCGGCGGCCGGAGGTGAGCCTGCCCGGTCGCGTCTCCCCGCGCTCGTCCACACCGCCCGTCCACCGCCCCCCGACCCGAAACGACCGGAGGATACCCCGGAGGACGTCTCCCATCCGCGCCGGCCGTCCCCCCGCGACGTCCTCTCCGCCTCCCGGCGCGCGCGCGGTGCACGCCAGGTACATGACACACTCCTCGCACAGGATGGGGTCCGGGAGGTAGAGCACGCGTCGGGGCGGGGCGACCGGGTCCACCGGCGCGGCCCGCCCGTCGCTGTCGTTCATCCAGAACGGCTGGATCACCAGGACGCCGCACATGCCCGTCGCCGGGACGCGTATCGACGTTCGTCCGGTCAGGCGCGACCACTGCAGCTGGCCCCGGATCCATCTCTCGCCGAGCCTCGCGGTGAGCGCGGCGCCGCGCGGTATCGGTCGCGGCCACTCGACGACGTTCGCCTCGGTGCTCAGGAGCACCAGATGGTCTGCATCGAGATGGGGCAGCCCGATACCCGACATGGGTATCGCGCGCCGCTCCCGCGCACCGCCCCGCGCGCGTCGGTCGGGAACACGTGGGAATGAAGCGCCGCGAGGGCACCTTTACAGACGACATGTCATCACTAAACGTGATAACGCCTTTTCCTGACTGCGCGATGGTGTGAAAGTTCCTCCGGGAAAATTGGCAAAATTCGCATACTGCTTCGCACGGCAACTCAAAGCAGACGACACACGTGACAGACGACAGACGACACACGTGGAAACCTCCAGTTTCAAAAAATCAGCCGGGGGGGTGCCAACAAACTGACAAACTGAAGCCGAGGTTCGCTCTCGTCAGAGATGGGGAGGCGCCCTTCCTCGTCGGGGCGCTCGCTCGACGGGGCCGGCATGGCCTCCCTCGCCGAATTCGGGTTCGGCGTCCCGAAACGGCGGGCGAGCGCGGAGGGAGGGGGGGACGGGAGGCGGGCGAGCGCGGAGGGGGACCGCCGCGCATCGGGCGATCGCGCGGGACCGCCAAGGACGGCACCCGACTCGGCGAGGGGAGGCGGCAACAAACGCAACAGCGGCGGCGGCAACGGCGGCGAGGGGCGCGGTCGCAACAGCGTGGGGTTCGCGCCGCCGCCGTTCGACGGAGCCCGCGTGGGAGCGGAGCTCGCGTCCGCCAAGTCCTTGCTGCTCTGGTTCCACGAGGATCGCGCCGATTGCATCGATCGCGCGCTCGGCGAGGGGCTCTGGGACGACTTCCTCGAGCCCCTGGAGAGAGAAGGCAGATGGCACGTGCGCCAGTGCAGCTACGAGGACCTGCAGGAGGAGCGCAGGCGCCGCCGCGACCCCGCGCGCCGGGACGACCAATCGTCGGTACCGCGGCCCCCGGTCAAGGCGGCCATCGACAGCGTCGCGGCGATGAAGTGCTCGCTGGGCACCCGCAAAGACGGGCGCCACGGCGTCGTCGTCGCGTGGGAACTACAGTTCGACGACACCGCGCGCGCCATCGCGGGGTACGAGAAGATCGCGAAGTGCCTCTACGACGCCGGGGTGGTGGACCAGAGCGTGCCGCCGTTCGCGCGCAACTGCCACCTGAAGGAGTGGATCCCGTTCCCCACGCGGATGGCGCTGACGACGCCGAAAGTTTTGGCATCCGACGAGGAGGTGGACGACGCGATGCGGAAGATCCCGAGCAGACTCAAACGCGCGCTCTTCCCCTTTCAGGAGGCTGGGGTGAGGTTCGGGTTGAAGCGACGCGGCCGGTGTTTGATCGGGGACCAGATGGGGGTGGGAAAGACGCTTCAGGCGCTGGCGCTCGGGTCTTGCTACCTGGACGAGGGCCCGTTGCTGGTCATCGCGCCGAAGTCGATGCGGCTGACGTGGGCGCGGGAGCTCGAGCGTTGGCTGCCGGACTTGAGGCCCAAGAATTTGCTGGTGTGCGACTCGCAGAACCAGGCGACGGCTCCGCTGAGGCTGATGGCGCGCGCGATGCGTATTCGAGACGAGCTCAGGCGAAGTCGGATTGACGACGACGGGGACGACGAGGACGACGTCGGCGGCTCGACGGACGCGATCGCGCGGATGGAGGCTGCGCAGGCCGCGCGCGAGATCTTGGATCAGCCCCGCGTCGTCGTCGTCGCGTACAAGATGTGCCAGCTCCTCAGCGCGCACATTCGGAGCATCCGGTGGGGCGCGGTGATTGTCGACGAGTCGCACACGCTTCGAACCACGCCGAGCCTCTCCGGCGGCGACGGCTGCGAATCCGAACAGACGGCGACGATACTTCGAATGATCCGCGGCTCCAAGCCCGAGTACGCCAGGGTGGACCCGCCGGAGACGCGTGGATGGCGACCAATCTCGGATCGAGTCGTGCTGTGCAGCGGGACGCCGTCGCTGACCAAGCCGTTTGACATGTACAACCAGATTGACGCGCTGCGGCTCGGGTTATTGGGCGACAAGAAGACGTTCATGCACGCGTACTGCGACTTTCATCAGAACAGATTCGGGCACCACAACGTCCGCGGCGGTAAGCGGTTCGCGGAGTACCAGGTGCTGCTGCGGAACGTGATGATCCGCCGCCTGAAGAGCGACGTGGCGAATGACCTACCGGCCAAGCGGAGGGACAAGGTGTACGTCGACGTGACAAAGGACGACATGAGTGCGGCGTGGAGGCACATCGGCGAGCAGGGCAGGGTGAACCTCGAGGACGACGGCGTGGACTGCGAGGGGGAACCGAACAGCGCGGGTTCCATCGCGAAGATGCAGGCAATCGGGCTCGCAAAGGCTCGCGGCGCGAGCGAATGGATCAAGGATTTCCTCGGCATCGAGACCGGCGGCGACATCAGCGAGAGGGATTGGCGGGAACTCGGCCTCGACGAGGATCAGCGAAGGGCGTACACCGACTCGCTCAAGGAGATGCCCAAGACTGTGATATTCGCCCACCACAGGTTGGTGATGGACTACGTCGAGGACAAGGTGCTGCGAAAGATGCCGAGAGATTGGGACGACGCGAACCTTCCGTACATACGCTTCGACGGGAGCACTCCGGGTCAGGAGCGCGACGCGGGCTGCGACCGGTTCAAAAACGACGATAACTGCAGGGTGGCGCTGGTGTCCGTCACCGCCGGCGGCGTGGGCATCGACTTTTCGAGGGGTTCCGTGGTGATATTCGTCGAGTTGCCCCTGGCGCACCTCGTGGAGCAGGCTGAGGACCGGGTGCACAGACAGGGCGTCGCCGACCCGGTCACCGTGTATTACCTGGTGGCCAGGGGCGCGGGCGAGTGGCACGACAGGAAACGTCTGGAGAGCATCGACGTGTCTCTAGACACGACGCGTCGCGCCCTCGGCGACCACGACGCCGCGGACGCGCGCGGGCTGGACGTTCGGAACAGGAAGAGCGCGAGGGGCGCGGGACCCGGCGGTGAGTCACCGCCCGGTGAGTCACCGCCCGGTGAGTCACCGCCCGGTGAGTCACCGCCCGGTGAGTCACCGGGTCGCGACGACCTCTCAGCAGAGACAGAGACGCGTTTGGACTGGTTCAACGCCTCATCGCGCGAACGCCGGTGCGGCGAGGACGAGGAACGGTCGTACGCGACCCCGCCGCCCCCCGACGACCTTTGGTTTGAGTACAGCGGCGCCACCCAACGCGTGCACCTGCACGGAGCCGCCGACGGCTCGGCGCCGCTGGGTCAATCGTTCGACCCGAACGACGTGTGCAGAACGGAGCGCAGGCTCCGCGCCGAGCTCGACCAGACCGTCCCGGCGGACGTCAAGAGGAAGCGGTGGACCAGGCCGCTGGACGTGCGTTTGTCGGACGCGGCGGCGGATGACGGATTAATCGGGGGCGATAAGAGTTCCGGGTTTTCCCGGAGTCACGCGCCGAGGCTGTGGGGTCGCGTCGACGCCGTCTTCGCCGCCGCCGCGTACGTGCACGAGCTGGAGGCGCTCAAGGCTGAGGATAAGAACACCATCGCGAGGGTCCACGCGTGCGTTCGGGGTTCCATCAAGGACTACATACACGGCGCGATTGGTTCTTCCATCGATTCTTCCGGGAATTCGTCCAAAAACGCGGGGGCAGGGTCGGCGTCGACGACTCGACACGGAAGCGGTCGCCGCGAGCCCCTCCCCGAGCACGCGGAGTGGCGCCCCGTCCTCATCGCGAACGTTCGCGGCCGGGGGGAGCCCCGAGAGGCTAAGGAACCCGTCTCGCTGGGATGGGAAGACGTCTCTGCGGATGGAACGAAAAAAAAAACCGTCCCCGTCGGTACCCCGCTGTGCCTGAAGTGCATGAAACCGAGGGACGGAGCCAACCCGCTCGGGGACGGCGCCCCGGACCTCGACCTCGACTCCATGGTCCACGTGCGCGCGTTCACGCAGGCCATCGCGTCCGGTCCGCGGACGGTTGCATCCACCGCGGATCTGTTTTGCTCCGAGGAGTGCGCCGTGCTCGACTCGCAGACTCGAAGCGCGGCGGCGCTGAGGCGCGCGTGCTTCGAACGGGACCGAGGCGTCTGCGCAACGTGCGGCCTGGACTGCGACGACTTGGTCCGCAGGATCCGCGTGATGCGGTGCCAGGACGACCGCCGCGACGCCGTGCTCGCGGCGTGGCCGGCGATGGGCCACCGGGGCAACGGCGGCCGGCTGAGTAAGCTGGCGCAGACGGCGGCGAGCGGGCACGCGTGGGAGTGCGACCACGTTCGTGCCGTCTACGACGGCGGCGGCGAGTGCACGGTGGACAACTGCCAGACGCTGTGCGTGCTGTGCCACAAGGCGAGGACCGCGGCGCAGGCCAAGGAGAGGGCGGAGAGGCGCAAGGCGGAGAAGGAGAAGAAGGAGAAGAAGGGTCAGGGGACGATTCAAGCGGGTTTCGCCGTCGCTCACCTCGCCAACTGCGTGGACCTCACGGCGCTGGAAGGGCTGGACGTGGAGGTGCCGGAGTCCCAAGAGCTCGAGGCGGTCGACTGGCGCACCGCGCGAGTCGTCCGAGACGATGATGCGCGCGAGGAAGAGGACGAGGGTGAGGAAGAGAACGAGGACGAGGCTGACTCAGACTCCGCGGTGCCCGAAACGGACGACGACGAGGCGGACGAGAACATCGCGCCGACGCAGTCGCCGCCGCGGGTGTTGCCGGCGAAGAGGAAAAAAGCGTCGCTCGGCGTCTCGCAACCCGACCCGCAGCACGTGGCGCCGGAATACTCGGATTGGGAAGAGGAGCACGTGTCGCCGGAATACGTAGACTAGATTAGACGACACTCGTAGACGATGACGTGACGATACACTTTGAAGAACAACGTCAGGGAACAACGACCGACTGACATATATTACACAGAGAGTCCCGCGCGCCTCCGTCGTCTAGAGCTGGTTGATGCGCTTGACCACCGGCCCGTCCCACTGCTTCACCTCGATGTGCCCCGGCGACGGCTCCGGCAACGAATCTGGCGACCTGGGCTCCTCCGGCTCCTCGATGTCCGAACCCAGCTCCACACTCCTCGGCGGCGAGTCGCACCCGACGTTCATCGCCTTCAGCGTGTCCGGAGAGTACGACATCACCGTCTTCACTCTGACGCTAACCTTAACCCCGTCCCCGTCCTCCTCCACGTTCACGTCAACCTCCTCCTTACCAAACGACTCCAGCGTCGGCGCCACCGTCTTGTTAACGCCGCCGAGGTCCGCCTCGCCGATCGCCCTGGCGAAGCGCTCGTAATCGATCTTCCCCTTGGCATCCGGCCCGCGCAGGTCCGGGTCGGCGACGCACAGGCTCAGCGCCCGCGAGATGGCCGCCTGATCCACCTCCACGTCGCACGCCGTCAGCACGCCCCGGATGTCCTCCTCCGACAGCGCTCCAACCTGAGACGCGTCGAGGGACTCGAACGATCGACGCAGCGCGTCGGCGTCGGGCCTTTTGGCGGGGCCCGGGGTCAGCTTACGGGTAAACTGCGCCACGGTCACCGTTTCCGCGCCTTCGGCCATCTCGGCGAAGAGTTCTTCGGCATCGGCGGGGTCGACGGCGCCGAGGCCGACGGATTTGAGCGCGTTTTGAAATCCGTCCAATCCGACCAATCCGTCTTTGCCGGCGTCCAGCAGGCGGCTGTAGTACCAGGTCGCCGACTTCCCGTGCGGAACTTTGGCGCTGAACTTCTCGTGGACGACCGCGAGGAGCTCGTTGGTGGACATCCGTCTCGCAAAGCCGGCGGATGCGAGCTCCGCCGGGGCGACGTAGCTGTTATCGCCGAATTTTTCAGAGACTCCCTCCTTCTCGGCGGCGGCTTCGATCGCGCCCTCCTCAGCCGCGCGAACGATGGACACGATGGACTGGATGTACTTTGTGGGCTCGACCCTGGGGTGCTCTGAGAGGTGGTCGCCGATGGATGCGGCGTCGGCGGCGTGGTGCGCGGCGGACGGCGGCAGGCGGACCCTCGCCTCCTTCGCCGCCTGCTCGGCGGCTCGAGTCGCCTCGGACCTCGCCACGGACCCGGGCGTGCCACCCATCTCCTCAACCTCGTTTAAGAGCCCGGTGAGTTCCATGGTGAACCCGGCGATCTTCGCGTCCACCACTCGGGCCTTCTTGGCGGACGCGGTGGGGTAATCCGCCGGGAGAACCTTCGCGATGAAATCCTGAAACGAAATCTTACCCCCGCCCGAGGAGTCGTACTTGGCCATGAGGGAATCCACATCCTCCGGCCTGAGCACCAGGTGGAAGTGGTGCAGGGCCTCGACCATGGCGTCGCGGTCGATGAAGCCCTTGTTCTGCTTGTCGAAGATCTGGAACGCCTTTCGCTGTTCCTTCGCGCCCCCCGCCGATTTCGCCGCGAGCTTCTCCCTCAGAATCTCCTCCGCGTCATCCGCGGACACCGTCTTGGGCGCCGCGACGGGCGGTGCCTTACCCTTCGTATATCGCTCCTTCAGCTCCCGGCCGAACCCATCGATGAAATCCCGCTTCGCCTTTTGCACCGCGGCGTCGGAGAGGTACTTCTGGTGTTCAATCACCGCGTCCCGGAGCGACTCGGCTGGGATGAGACCCTCGCGACATTCGTCGCTCAGTTCCCTGATCCGTCGCACGAGCTCGGGGTCCGCGTCGGGGCCGAGCACGTCCCTGGCGTCGGCGAAGAGGAGGGTCCCGCCTTTGGAGGCGGCGGCGGCGGCGAGCGCCTCGCCGGGGCCCGAAAACTTGGCCGAGAACCCGTCCCGGATCTTAGCCTCAGTATCCGGGTCGATGCCGACGCGTATATCCTCGGGCACAAAGCCGGCGACGAAGCCGGCGAAGGTCATGCGTCCCGTGGCTGGGTCCGCGTTCGCCGCGAAGAGCGCGGAGAGGACGTCCGCGGGTGGGACGATGAGAAAGTTGGCGAGGACGGCTCGAAATTCCGACTCGTTGACGGCGCCGTCCCCGTCGGCGTCGAAGGAGTTAAACGCGCGCCTCAACGCCGCCGAGCCCCCTTCAAACTTCTGCGCAATCTTATCGACGATGAGCTCCCGCATCGCGGCGACGTCCCCGTCGTACGTCGCGACGTCCCTCGCGGGCTTGGGCTTTCCGTGGAGGCTCCCCGGGATTGAACGCAATCGAACGTCCCCTTCGTCGTGCGTCGAGGAAGACTCCTCCATGACGGCGTCGAGAAAGGTTCGGTAGTCCACGAGTCCCCTGCCGCCGGGATCCAGCCTGGTCATCACCGCCGCCACGGCGTCGTCCGTGGCGCTCACGTTGAACCTGCGCATCACCGCGGCGATCGCCACCGAGTCGATCTTTCCGGACTTATCCGCCGCGAGTTTAAACGCTCGAGCGGCGGCTCGAGCGTCACCCTCGCCCGACGCCAAAATCTTCTCGCGGAGAAGGTCGAAGAGCGACACCTTGCGCCCCGCGACGGAGTACACGGGCACGTGCGCCTTGCGCGTCGGGGTCTTCCGCGGGCTCGGCACGGGCGGCTCCAAGAGCGGCGGGGTGCCGGGCCTCTCCAGATGATTCTCATCGCCGACGATTGCGTTCTCATCGCCGTCGACAAAGTGCGCGTGCCTCTCCTTCTTCCCCCCGCGCCGCCGCTTGGTTCGCGACGCTTCGCGCTTGGCGGCAGCCTCCACGGCGCGCGCGATGCGTTCCTGCTCCGCCTTGGCCTCGGCGACGCGCCTTCGTTCCTCGCGGATCTTCTCTCGCGCGGCGTCCTTGGACCACGGCTGGTCGGGATGGGGCGGACGAACCCTCGGGGGAACGCCGCTCGGGGGCGAACCTTTCAGGATGGGCGCGCCCTCGGGGCGCTTGAAGTTGCCGTATCGGTCCAGCCTGACGGGCGTGACGTCCTGGGGTTGGGTGATGGGTGAGACGGACGGTGAGAGGTGCGGGGCGATCGGATGCGTTTTCTGGGGCGGTCCGTCAACGTTTAAATGGCGTTCAGCCCAGCGCGCGACGACGAACACCGGTCGCGGGTGAGGGAGGGTGCGGGATTTCGCGCGTTTGAGCGCACCTCGACGGCGGGTGCGGTCGTGAACGGCATGTGCGCGGCCTCAATCTTGTCTTTTGCGGCCTTCTCGTAGGCTTTCGCGGAGCGCTCGCGCTGGCGCTCCTCGGCGTTTCCAAGCCTGACCTTGCGCTCCTCGCTGACGACGATGAGGTTGCGCCTGCGCTCGAGCCGCGGGTCCTTGCCGGTGACCTTTGCCCAAGGGGGCACGCCGCCGAACGACATGATGGGACCTACGACCGAGAAGTCGGCTCCTTCACGAAGAGCTCGGCTCCTTCACGCCGGGGCGGTCGGTAGTGATGCGAGCTGCGCCGGTGGGCAGATTTGAACGTGAGGACCAACGGTCACGCAAAAGTCACGCCCCTGGCATTCTGGCCGGTCCGAGAGGACGGGAGAAAAAGAACCTCGCGGCTGGGGGGGTCGCCACACAGCTGTGACGCCGGCTGCGTCGGAGGACGGCGGGTCGTGCGAGATGTCGATGTTCGGAGAGGATAAAGAGAGCGAATACGGGCATGTGAAGAAGGTGGGGAGACCGCGTGCGCGCCCGCGGCGCGCCCCAGACCCGAGACCCAACCCTACAATCCAGATCCAGATTTCCCTAACAACGAAAAATGAGCCCGCGCCCTGACACCTTCCCATCGCTCCTCCTCTCCTCCACCGAACGTTTCGCAGGTGTCCGGCCCCGTCGTGGTGGCGGACAACATGTACGGTGCGGCGATGTACGAGCTCGTCCGCGTCGGGGGCGACCAGCTCATTGGCGAGATCATCCGCCTGGAGGGCGAGACCGCGACGATCCAGTGCTACGAGGAAACCTCGGGGCTCACCGTGGGAGACCCCGTGCAGCGCTCGCGGCAGCCGCTGTCCGTGGACTTGGGACCGGGCGTCATGGGGAACATTTTCGACGGGATTCAGCGACCCCTGAAGACCATCGCGGACGTGTGCGGTGACTGCTTCATCCCCAGAGGAATCAACGTGCCCGCGCTGGACCTGAAGCGCGCGTGGGAGTTTAATCACCCGACGGGCAAGAACGGAGCGTTCAAGGTGGGCGACCTCATATCCGGCGGCGACATCTTCGGCATCGTCCCGGAGAACAACCTGATCGAGCACAGGATCATGCTCCCGCCCAACGCGCGCGGGCGGATCACCTACATCGCCCCCCCCGGCGAGTACGACCTTCGGGACAAGGTCATCGAGCTGGAGTTCAACGGGGTTAAGAAATCGTACACGATGCTGCAGCAGTGGCCCGTGCGAGCCGCCAGGCCCACGGCCGAGAAGCTCCCGGCCAATCACCCGCTCCTGACCGGGCAGAGGGTCCTGGACGTGATGTTCCCGTCGGTGCTCGGAGGCACGTGCGCCATACCCGGAGCCTTTGGCTGCGGCAAGACGGTGATCTCGCAGGCGCTGTCCAAGTACTCCAACAGCGACGGGATCGTGTACGTGGGATGCGGCGAGCGCGGGAACGAGATGGCGGAGGTTCTCGCCGAGTTCCCCGAGCTGACGATGACGTTACCCGACGGCTCCGAGGAGAGCATCATGAAGCGGACGACGCTGGTTGCGAACACGTCCAACATGCCCGTCGCCGCGCGAGAGGCGTCCATCTACACCGGCATCACCCTCGCCGAGTACTTCCGCGACCAGGGATACAACATCTCCATGATGGCCGACTCCACGTCGCGATGGGCGGAGGCGTTGAGGGAGATCTCCGGGCGCCTGGCCGAGATGCCCGCCGATTCCGGTTATCCTGCGTACTTGGGCGCCAGGCTGGCGAGCTTCTACGAGCGAGCGGGGCGGGTGCGGTGCCTGGGCTCCCCGGGCCGCGAGGGCTCCGTCACCATCGTCGGCGCGGTGTCTCCCCCGGGTGGGGACTTTTCGGATCCCGTCACGTCCGCGACGTTGGGCATCGTGCAGGTGTTCTGGGGCCTGGACAAGAAGCTGGCGCAGCGCAAGCACTTCCCGTCCGTCAACTGGCTCATCTCGTACAGCAAGTACAACAACGCGCTGGAACCCTTCTACGAGAAGACCGACCCGGAGTTTCTCAGTCTGAGGGCGAAGGCTCGCGAGGTTCTGCAAAAGGAGGACGAGCTCAACGAGATTGTGCAGCTCGTGGGCAAGGATTCGCTGGCGGAGTCTGACAAGATCACCCTCGAGACGGCCAAGTTCCTGAAGGAGGATTTCCTGCAGCAGAACTCGTTCACCGCCTACGACAAGTACTGTCCCTTCTACAAGTCCGCCGGGATGCTCCGGAACATCGTCAGGTTTCACGACCTCGCCAACGCCGCGGTGGAAAAGACGGCAAACGCCGACGGCGCCAAGATCACCTACAACGTCGTCCGCGCGCGAATGGGCGACCTGATGTACAGGATCGCGAGTCAGAAGTTTGAGGATCCGGCGACGGGGGAGGAGGCGGTGACGCACAGGCTGGACGAGCTCGGGCGCGACCTGGCGGCGGCGTTCCGGCAGCTCGAGGACGAGTTCAGGTGAGAGCGAATGGCGCGTTGTTAGCTTTTTTTCTCCGGGCCGACGCAATACGGACAAACGGGAACTAGACGATGTCAAATAGCGAAATCTCTCCAAACGTTCACGAAACCGGACGTGCTACCGGGCACTTCCCAGGCACGCCCCGTTCCGTTCCTCCCCCGAAGAGCACAGCTGTGCCACACGTCCAAGAGAGCACAGCTGTGTCACACGTCCACGGCGCCGAAGCTGGCGACGGAAAAACCAGCGTGGTCCACCGCGGCGAGCGCCGATCGAAGCGCCCTCTGTCGTTCCCCGAAGGCCTCGTCCGTGAGCGCTGGGGCGGGTTCCTCGCCCTTGACCGGCACCGAGAACGGCAGGTCGATCCAGCTCTTGCATCCGCCGTACTTTTCCAGGTCCGGCGGCAGCGCGTGAACTCGCGGCGCCGGGAGTTTTTTGGCTCGAAGTTCGAGCACGGTGATCGGGGTGTCGGGCTTCCACGAGAGCCTGGACTCGAGGACGTCGCGGGACCAGACGTGGTGGTCACTGAGCGCGTCTAACACGCTGGCGTCGTGCGTCACCCACGCGCCCGTCACCTCGGCGACGACGGAGATGGGCACCTCCTCGCCTCGTTTCATGTCCGGGACCTTGGCGTCGACAAACTTCTTCGAAGCTTCCGTGGAGACGGTCCCATTCAACTCCTTGGGGTGGTACACGGTGGGAAACAGCCCGAACTGCCTCGACTCGAGCTTGAACCCGCCCTTGCCGTCCTTCAGGCCGCCCTTGCGGAAGATGACCGTCTGATCCCCCTCGGCCAGGGCGTGGACCACCGCGCCCCACTCCTTCAACGCGCGCCGGGTCTCCACCGCGTTGAGCTCCTTCTCCTTCATCTCGTCGACGCTGGCGCACGCGCCGCGGTCGTCGCACACGAACGCCGCGGGATCCGCCTTCTCCGCGGCGGACGCGCGCGCGACGTGGACGCGGCGAGTCGCGCGGTGGGTGGGGTTGTCGACGCGGCACCCGGCGCGCGGGGGTGCCGGGCGGAGCCGAAGCGCGGAAGCGGCGACGCAGGCGGCCATCGGAAGAAATGGCGCTGAAAATCGAGTGATGACGCGGCTCGACCCAACCGCGCTTTCCCTTTTTTTAGTTGGATCCCTTTTCCGATTCGTGGGCAACCCCAAACAGCGCCCAACCCTGAAACTGTTTCCGCATACGGAGTGCAGTTCAAGAGCGGCGGTGGGGGAGTCGAAGGGTGCCGTCGAAATCCCATTCTCGTTTTTTGATGAACACCAGCCAGTCCACTTGGCAGCTGTGAAGAGCTTCCTTCTCGGCACAGACACACCTCGCGCGCGATGGCTCTTCGACACGCGGCTCAGCGCCTGGCGCAGCGCGCCGCGCCCCTCGCGGGCCAGGCCGCTCGCCCGTTACTCATCCCCTTCTACCGCCACATGGCCTCCGACGCCAACCTCCTGAAGACGGCTCTGTACGACTTCCACCTCGAGATGGGCGGCAAGATGGTGCGTCGCGTCCCTGCCTGTTTGAAGGGGCGCCCGTGATCCGAGGGCGGTGCACGCGGGTTCGAGCGAGCGCCCTCCCGGGTTTTCGATCCGTCGGGGCGTTCGGGCGATGTGAACGCGTCGGTCGGGATTCATCCTCGGCCGCCGGGTCCGCGCCCTCGCCCCGAACCGCGCGACACGGACCTTCGATCGCCGCGCTTCCCCCCTTCACCGAGGGAAAACACCGGATAAACGGGCGGATAACGGAAAGCCCGGCGGGGCCGATCGGACGTCCCCTCCGGGCTCGCTTTCGTCTCGTCGACCCCTCTACTCACGCTCATTCCCTTCATTCACTGACCGATCCGACCCCAACCCCTTAATCCAACCCCCGAATCCAGGTCCCCTTCGCGGGCCACAGCATGCCCATCCAGTACAAGGACAGCATCATGGAGGCCACCCAGCACTGCCGGAGCAAGGCTTCCATCTTCGACGTCTCTCACATGCTCGGCTCGTCCATGCGCGGTAAGGACGCGATCGAGTTCGTCGAGTCCATCGTCGTCGGCGACATCCGCGGCCTGAAGAACGGCACCGGTACCCTCTCCGTGGTGACCAACGACAAGGGCGGCATCATCGACGACACCGTGGTGACCAAGGTGAACGACGAGGATGTGTACATCGTGCTCAACGGCGCGTGCAGCGAGAAGGACCAGGCGCACATCAACAAGCACCTGAAGGCGTTCAAGGCCAAGGGTAAGGACTGCGAGTTTATCGTCCACGGTGACCGCTCCCTGCTCGCGTTTCAGGGTCCCAAGGCTGTCGACGTGCTCCAGCCCCTGACGGACATCGACCTGAGCAAGCTGTACTTTGGGATGTTCACCGAGACGTCCATCGCGGGCAAGCCCGTGTGGCTGACCCGCACGGGGTACACCGGCGAGGACGGCTTCGAGATCTCGCTCAAGAAGACCGACACCGTCGCCCTCACGAAGAAGCTCCTCGAGAACCCCGACGCCCGCATGTGCGGCCTCGGCGCGCGCGATTCCCTCCGCCTGGAGGCGGGCCTGTGCCTCTACGGCAACGACCTCAACGAGGACATTGGTCCCATCGAAGCCGGCCTGACCTGGACCATCGGCAAGTCCCGCCGCGAGAAGTGCGATTTCGTCGGCGGCGACGTCATCAAGGCGCAGCTCGAGACACCCGCGTCCGTCACCAAGCGACGCATCGGCCTCAAGGTTGGCAAAGGCGCGCCCGCGCGAGCGGGGTCCAAGATCCTCGCACCCGACGGCGCCGAGGTCGGCGAGGTCACCAGCGGCGGATTTTCCCCCGTGCTCCAGGAGAACATCGCCATGGGGTACGTGCTCAAGTCCCACGCCAAGGCGGGCACGGAGCTGCAGGTGGAGACGCGCGGAAGGAAGAGCGAGGCGGTCGCGACCAAGATGCCCTTCGTCACCTGCCACTACCACCGCCCGGCGTAAGCGTTTGTCAAACGCGGGACGTATGGGCCTTATTATCATAGCTGCTGAGATGTAATGAGACGGAGAGGCTGGAGGTGTACACGCACGCTCGTTCGTTCGTTTCGGTTTACAACAAGAGCGCGCCGGTCTGGTGCTTGGACACGTGGCCGGCGCGGTCAACAACGGCTATGTCAACACGTCGCGCCCCGAGGTCGACTCACGAGTCAACCCGCGGAGGATGCGCGGAAAAAAAAACGTGCGCCCCGTGTCGGCAACTGGATCCCGAGCGTCACGATATTCCGTATCCGCAGCACTCCGCGCACTGCTCCAGCGCGGTCCCCAGGCATCTGGTGCACTTCTGGTGCTTGGGGTACTGCAGCTCTCCGACGCCGCCGCACAGAACACACCTGCACACCCCCCGCCCTCTGCACCGCTCGCACCTTCCCACGGTTTTGTCAAACTCCATTATCGCCGCGCTCACGTGCTTGCGCACGGTGTCGAGGTTCACCCCGAGGTCCGTCTCCGTCTTTTGCAGGCACCGTAAGGTCTCCTGCAGCATCGCCTTGGTGCTCCAGTCCATCCTCGGCGACTCCACCGGTGGTCACCGGCAGGACGCGGCGGAAGAAAAATGACCGGCTATCCCAGCCGAGTCATCATCAACTAGTCAACCAGCCGCTCTCCCGTGCGTGATTTCGTGATTTTGGGTTTGCCAAGGTTGGAAACCGTCGTTTGGCGAGTCGGGGAGCTGAGTTTGCGCGCCAAAAACCTCGCGAGTGGCGCGGGCACCACTTGCCAAGGCGCGGATGTATCGTGCTGGAAAGGTTATTCAATCCGTTGCGACAATGACGGGCATCTCTCTCACCGCCGGCTTCGCCAACGGCGCGCTCGCCAAGCAGGTGCGCCTCCGTAACCCGCGCGCCCCGTGAGATCACCGCCTGACAACGCAGATTTTCGGCGATCTTTGAAAAAATAACCGCGCGACGTGTCTCCGCCCCGAGCTGACCACCCACCGCGTCCTCCCGCTCCGTTTCCGATGATCCAGGGTCTCAGGGTCGCCAATCGTGCGATCCACCGCCGCACTCCCGCCGCGATCGTCGCGTCGACCGCCAACAACGGCACCGGCGACGACTCGTCCCTCATCGGCGGGTCCGCCAGCTTCAGCACCTCCTCCTCCGCGGGCGCCCCCAAGTCCTCCGTGGCCGCCAGGCTCCTCGCGCAGTCCGCCGCGAAGACCGTCGCGACCAAGGGATCATCCACCAAGGCCGCGGCCAAGAAGCCCGCCGTCAAGGCCAAGGCCTCCGCGGAGCCCAAGGCGTCCAAGGCGGACGACCCCAAGCCCGCCATGACCCCGGAGGAGATCGCGGTGAGGGACGCCAAGAAGAAGGCCCTGGACCGCGTGCTCGGCGAGATCGACGCCAACTTCGGCAAGGGGTCCATCATGAAGCTCGGCGAGGCGTCGCAGGCCAAGGTGGCCACCTTCCCCTCCGGCGCGATGACCCTCGACATCGCGCTCGGCGGCGGCATGCCCCGCGGACGCATCGTCGAGGTGTACGGCCCCGAGTCATCCGGCAAGACGACTCTCGCGCTGCACGCCATGGCGGAGATGCAGAAACTCGGCGGGACCGTCGCGCTCATCGACGCGGAGCACGCGTTCGATCCGGAGTACTCCCAGCGCCTCGGACTGGACGTCGACGACGTCGTGGTGTGCCAGCCCGAGACTGGGGAGATGGCACTCGAGGTTGTGGACACCCTGGTCAGGTCGTCCGCCGTCGATCTCATCGTCGTGGACTCCGTCGCGGCGCTCGTGCCGCGGTCGGAGATCGAGGGCGAGATTGGTATGGTTCAGGTGGGCGCTCACGCCAGGCTCATGTCCCAGGCGCTCCGCAAGATCAACGTCAACGCCGCCAAGGCGGGCGTGACGATCATCTTCCTCAACCAGCTCCGCAGCAAAGTCGGCGTCATCTACGGCAACCCCGAGATCACCACCGGCGGCAACGCGCTCAAGTTCTACGCGTCCGTGAGGCTCGACATCCGCCGCAAGGAGGTCATCCGCGGCAAAGCCGGCGCCGACGACGAGGGCGTCCGCGTCAAGGTGAAGGTGGCCAAGAACAAGATCGCGCCCCCGTACAAGACGGCGGAATTCGACATGCTGTTCGGCCGCGGCATCTCCCGCGACGGATGCATGCTCGACGCCGCGGACGAGCTCGGGGTGATCACTAGGCGCGGCGCGTGGTACTCCTACGGCGAGGAGCGCCTCGGCCAGGGACGGGAGAAGGCTGCGGAGTTCCTCGACGCCAACCCCGAGATCAAGAAGCAGGTCGAGGAAGACGTCCGCAGGGTCGTCGCCGAGAGGCTCGCGGGGGCGTACGGGGCGAAGCCCAACTCGCCGTCCGCCGCGAGGGCCGAGCCGGTGCTCGGCGCGTTCGCGGGGTCCAGGACCAGCGAGCTGTTCAACGAAGACGCCGGGGATGATGACCTCAGGGAGGGCTTGGAGGGCATCGTGGACTTTGACGAGGACGACGTCGCCGCGCGCTGATACGATCCTTCTGCCGTGGGGGAATGTTTTTAACTATCATCACGTGATGAAGGAGTTGATGAACGAGAGGCGCGTCGCGGAGGGTCGAATGGGGAGTCGCGTCGACTTTCGAGACTGATGAGACGTCGTAGAGGGTCCTGGCGCTGGCCCCGAAATACCTGAATTTTGCTGTAGATAACACTGATCGCACCTGACATAACTGCATAATGCCACCACTGCAGTCCGTCAGCGAAAATAACCGTTGGTGCCTGCCAAAATAAACGCCCGACTCTCCCCACCGACGCACTTTGAACGAGCGCGAGGAGTCGTATCCGTGCCGCGATGTTCGGCCGCGACGCCCCGAGGCGTAGCGCGCGCCTATCGCCGCCCGGCGCCGGCGCTCCCAGCGGCGCCGCAGTCGCCAAGGGAGACATCGCGCCCGTCGCAAAGGAGCCTGATTTCAGGACGCCCGGAAAGAGCCTCGCCAATCGTGCCCCGTGGAGGTCCCCAGGTGCCGCGCTTCGCGACCGCGACCGCGAGAATAACTACGTCAGCGCGAGGAAGAAGGCGGTGAGGAAGCTTTCGGCCAGAAGCCCCGCGACGGCGGCGATGGCGAGCGGCGCCAAACGCAACGGCCGGCCCAGATTCACCCCCGCCGAGATGAGGACCCCTTCCGTCACCCCGTCCAAGAACCCGTCGACCGAGGACGACGACGACCACGACGACCGCGAAGACGATACGAAGACGACGACGACGGAGGAGCCGCGACAGGAGCGCACCCCGCTCGCGGACCTCGCGTCCGTCCCAATCACCACCGTCCTCCTCACCCCGCCCTCCACGAGGTCCAGGTCACGAGCCGCCGAGGCGGACAACGCGAAAGCCGCGGCGGCGAGCCAGGCGGACGCCAAAGCCGCCATGCCCCCGCCCCCGCCAAAACCGCGCGTCTCGCCGCTGGCAAACGTCACGACGAACCCGTTCCTGGACGACGAGGCGACGATGAAGGTTCCGGCGCTGGCGCCGTACAACGCGGCGTTTGAGGCGCTGCAGATGGGAACCGCGTCCCAGGCGTTTACCAGGGATGACGACGAACACGACGACGACGACGACGACGACGACGACGACGACGACGCCGAGGCGGAGGAGCCGGCGGGTCAGCGCGACGCGGAGCCCTCTGCGTCCCCGGCGCTGAGCCTCTTCGCGCCCACGGAGGTTGGCGACGACTCTGTGCTCATCGCGGACGATGACGCGAATGGCTCCTTTTTCGGCGGGGACCGATCGATGGACGACCAATCGATGAACCTCGAGAACGGGGACGATGATCTCCCGACGCCCACCACGACCTCCGCCTTTGACGCCGCGCTCGACATCGCCGCCGCGACGGTCGCCATACCGGCGTTCTCCGCGGTCACGCCAGGCGAGCCCGCGTCGAAGACCCCGGCGAGGACGCCCTCGCGGGATATTCTCAACCCCAACCGCGGGGAAATCTCGGCGAATGAAATCTCCACCGGGTTCCTCGGTCCCGCCGCGCTCGTCGCGGCGGGATCTACGCTGAAGGAGATGCTCGCCGAGGCGGCCGAGCTCGCGGCTCCCGACGACGACGCCGAGGAGGACCCGACGCTCGGCCCGACGCTCGGACAGCCGGCGGCTGATCCCGACGCCGAGAGTTCGCGCCTAGGAGGAGGGCAATCGGAGTCCCCGGGCGGTCGAGTTCCCGCGGGCGCCGTGCTCGACGCCATCGCGCACCCTCACACGCATCAGCCGCCGTCTTCGGAATCGGCCGCCGTCTTCGCGGCGTCTCCCATCGCGGCGTTGTCCCCGCCGACGCTGGAGCCGGCGCCGGCGCCGATGGAAGAAGACGACGCGTCGTTCGCTAAAAACGCCTTTGACGAGAGCCCGCCGCGGTCGCAGCCGGCCGCGACGCCGTCGCCGGTGCGAAGGTCCCCACGGCTCGCCGCGATGCGGACGGCTTCTGTTTTCACGCCGGCTTCCCCCGCGGTTGTCGAGACGGACGCGGCTCCCACCGCCGCCGAGCGAAGAGCCGCGGAACTCCAGGCGCTCGTGGAGCGTCAGGCGGTGGAGCTGCTGGAGCAACGCGAGGCTCTGGAGCGCCAGCGAATGATGATGAGGTCCGAGGCTTCGAGGCAGGCGGCGCAGCTCGAGGCCCAACGCGAGGCGATGATGAACCAGAAGCGGCAGATGGAGAACGAGGCGGCGTTGGCGTTTCAGAGGGCGGAGGCGGCGGCGCGGGAGCAGGCGCGAATGCGAGCGGAGTTCCAGGCGCAACTCGAGGCGCGCCGCGCGGAGGAGGACGCCACGCGCGCCAGGCTCGCGGCCATGGCATCGGAGGCGGCCGCAGCGAAGGAAGAGGCGGCGAGGGCCGCGCGAGCCGCGGCGGAGGCGGCGGAGGCGGCGAGGCGCCAACCGCCTGCGGCGAGTCCCCTTCCCCTCGGCGCGGTAAAGTCGGTTGAGGATGAGCTTCGCGCGTGCCGCGAGGAGCTGGCCAGGCGGAGCGCGGAGTCGGCGGCGGTGTCGCAGCGCATGCAGACGCTTCAGCGGGAGGAGACGGAGCTGTTCAACCGCGCGGCCGAGCTGCAGAGGAGGATGCTCGAGATGGTGATCAAGGGGAATCCGAAGATATCCCCCGCGGCGGCGGCGGCGCTCGCGCAACCGCTGATCTCATCCGTCTCTTCCGGAGCCGCTTCTGGAGCGTCCGCGATGCCGCCGCCGCCGGCGAGGATGATGGACATGGACCTGTCCCTGGCGCGCCCCGTTGAGGTCGTCGACACCATCGCCGCCGCCGCGGAGATGATGCTCCAGCCCCGGCAGCCGATGACGTCGATGAACAACTCTCCCGCGATGGTGTCGATGGATTCTCTCGCCGCCGCCGCCGCCACGCCGGGTACGCGCGGGCCGGCACCGTCCCTCGCACCCCTCGCGTCCATGAGCGCGGGCGTCGCACGGGCCATGGAGGCGGCCGTCGCCCCGTCCGTGGTGGACGAGGACGGGTTCATAGTCATGGACTACGCCGCCGCGGGGGCGTCGATGCCCATCGCCGACGCGGCAAAAATCGGAAACGACGGCAACGGCGTCTTCATGACGCCAGCGATCACCCCTCCCGCCGCGCGGGCGCTCGAGATGGCGGCGGCCGCGGCGGATACGTGTCCCGCGCTGGTCATGACCCCGACGTCCGCGTCCAAGCGGGGCGGCAGCGTCGGGAACCCCGCCGCCGCGGGTATCGCCACCCGCAGAAACGCTTTGCAAATCTTGGAACTGCGCAAGGAGGTTGTTAACCTCCAGTTCCTCGGGGGACACGAAAGCGGGACGAGCGCGGGGATGCTGATGGCGGCGACCAAAGACGGCGCCGTCCGTCTCTTCGCTCCGGGATCCAGGCGCGCGGCCGCCATGATCCGGGGACCCAAGCAAGGCCTCGCCGCCGCCGTCGCCGTCGGCACCGAGGCTTTCATCGCCGCCGCGGGTAGAGATGCGCACGTCGCGCGACACGACCTCGCCACCGGCCGCGAGCTGGGCATCCTTCTCCCTTCCATCGACGACGGCATCTCTTCTGGAGGGAGCGGACCCGAGCTCACGTGTATCCGGGGCGGGGGCGCGACGGGCGGGCCGGTCGTCGTCGCCGCGGGCGAGGGGGGCGACGTTTACCTGTGGGACGTTCGCGCGGCGCCGAGGGTGGCGAGCCGACGAGCGTCCGGCGTCGGCGGCGCGGCGACGCCGGCGATGACCATGCACGTCCCCGGCGCCTCGCGCACGCTCTCCCTCTCCCTCAGCGACGCGCTCGGCGGCGGTGCTCACGGCACCGCCCCCGCGTCCCTCGCGTTGGTCGCGTCCAACGGGGGCCGGGTCTTTGACCTACGAGCGCCGGGACGGCCGGCGAGGCTCGCGCCGGCGGAGGCGGGTCAGCGCTGGGTCGCGTGCGCGCACGCGGGGCGCTCCGACGACGTACTCACGCTCAGCTCGCAGGGCGACCTCGCGACGTGGCGGCCGATGGGTGGTGGGTCGGGCGGGTTCAACTATCGGATCGCCGGGCCCGTCCTGCGCGAGGTCGCCTCTGCAAACTCTGCGAGGGCGGTGCTGTCGACGTCTGGCCCGATCGGCGGCGTGGATGTCGACGGCGTCATGGCGCTGACGACGACGGGGGAGACCGGTGACGGGTTCAGGGTGTTCGACGCTTCCACCGGTGACGTCGTCGCCGAGTGGGGCGGCGACGGCGAGCGAACAGACGCCGGGGTCGGCGCGACGGCCGGGTTCGGCCGGGGTTGGCGTCGGTCGGAACGCGACGAGCCGCGCCCGTCGATCACCGCCGCCGGGTGGGGATGCGGGGCACTGGACGGGGCGTTCGGGGGGTCGTCGTTCGCGGTTGGCACGAGCGACGGCGTCGTGCGCGTGTACGGACCGGGCGCGTGACGTGAACCGACGGATAGACCCGAAGAAGTAGACTACCAGGGTGTTAAATAACGAAAGTGTCGACGCCATTTTTCCCCAGATCCGAGCAGACGACGCATATTTTTTCTGCATTAGCGTGATGGGAGGCCCGAATCCCGAATCGTGCCACGATTCGTGCCACGATTTTGGCTACTAAACGCCATTTGTGAAAATCGTGCCACGATTCGTGTCAACTTTCTTGTCAGCTCTTTGTGGTGGTTTGGCGTTAACGGTTTTTCAAGTCCACATCACCGTTTGCATTGTTGCTGTCCGGAATTTTCGACGAATATTCTCTCAGATCCGTATGGTATCCAGTGCACTTTTTTTGCTTAGCCGGATTCTGGCTTAGCCGGAACAGTAATTTCCCGATATTTTGGACAATTTCGAAGGACGCGCGAAGGTGCCGCGCCGAAGGAACGTCCCGAATTCCTAGTCAACAAACCAACGGCAGCGCAGTCAGGAAACTTTCACAGACATAACCACATGGTAGAGAATTTGTACGGATGCACTAAAACCCCATTCGAGCGTCTCAAGGGGGAGATTTTTTCTCCACGTTTTCGATTCTCCACGTTTTTTCTCCGAGATCGAGAAGTTCAACAAAAGACAGACAATAAGACCGCGAAAGTCTGTCCCGGGTGCGCGGCGACGGCGTGTCCGCGCTCGCGCGACCGTCGAGATCCCCGTGCGCGACCGGATTTCGGATCTCAGACACCCGGATCCATGGCTACGGACGTCGATGGGAGGAGGCACTTCGGCCTGGCGCCCCGCTTCCTGCGCAAAGTGTGAGTCCCGGCTTCCATCCTCTGGCGACAAAAAGAAGGACACGAATCCCCACGCAAACCCGGTCGCCATCCCCCCGACTTTCGCCCCTGACTTGCGCCCCGACCGGCCACATCCCGCAGGTACATGTTCTTGGAGGAGGAGAGATACAGGAATATCATCTCCTGGTCCGACGACGGCAAGCACTTCACCGTCCACGACGTGAACAGGTTCACCACGGACGTGATGCCGGAGCACTTCTCGCACACAAACTTCAGCAGCTTCGTGAGGCAGCTCAACTCCTACGTGAGTCCCGCGCCAATCCGCCCCGACCCCCGCCCGGAAAGACCGCGGATTTCTCTTCGCCTCGTCGTCGGTATCGTGACCGCATCCCGCAGCCCTACGCCCCCCCGGGGATTGGCGCATGACCGGCCCCCGCCCCCCATCTCCGCCTTCCCGATGGTCTTCGTCGTCAACCAACGAGCGAGAGGGGCAACACGTCTAGTATTTATTTGGGTTTCTTCTCAACACGTCCTCCTGACATCCCCGCCCCACCTGACATCACAGGGCTTCCGAAAGGTCGATCAGGCCAGCTGGAGCTTCGCCAACCCTGGATTCTTCAAGGGGGGAGCGGAGAACCTAAAGTTCATCGAGCGCAAAGGACTGGAGGGCGGTCGGGGAGGCAGGGGTGGTCGAGGGAATACGCGAGGGTACGCGGGTGCGGGTGCATACGGACGCCTCGGCCGGATGGCGGGCACCCGCGGGCTGGGGTTAAACGTCGGCGGCGGAGCCATGGACGGGCACCTGCTCCAGGATAACCCCCAGGATACCTTCGAGGCGATCGTAACCCAGCAGCTCCAGCTGTCCAGGATCGAGATGGCCAACCTCATGCACCGGCTCACCTCGGTGGAGAAGGTCCAGGAGCAACTTCTCGGCATCCTCATCAACCAACAGACGACGATGCTCAACGGCGCCTCCGCCCCCACCGCGGCCACCCCCATCCCCGCCACCTCCTCCACCTCTACCTCGCTCCCGGCGTCGGTTTTCTCCGGGCACACGGGCGCCGCGGCGGCGATGGCGGTGGGCAGCGGCACGCACGGGTCGATTTTGCCCGCGCACCTGCAGCAGCACCTGCAGCAGCACCTGCAGCAGCGCCACATGAATCAGCAGCACGCGCAGCAACTGCACCTGAATCAGCAGCAACTGCAGCAACTGCAGTCCCAGCAGCCGCAGCAGCTCGATTTGGGCGGTATCACCATAAGGGAGGCGCCGTTGATGCAGAGCCAAAACGCCTCCGCTCTCGCCCCCAAGCCAGAGCCGGCGCCGCCCCCGCCGGTCAAGCCCAACGACCCGGCTTTGCAAACCCTGGCGAGCATCTCCGGTCTGTCGAATCAGCTCGCGGGCGTCAGTCCCATCCTGGGCCTGGGGCTGGACTCGGCGGGCACGGGACTCGACCCGGGGAGCGGGGCTGGCGGAGGAGCCGGGTTGGCCGGCGTCGGCGGCAGTTTGGCCAACGGCGCGGGGCTCAACCTAGGGGGACTGGGCGCGGGGCTCGCGGCGCAGCCCGGTCTTCTGCATCCGCGCCAATACCCGTGAGGAGGAACGGTCGAGGCGACCTGGACTGTCCTCGAATGTATAGTCTATAGATGTACAGACTAAGCCAGCAGTTTCAAATACACTCGCCGCGGTGGACAGAGGAGGACGGTGCTGTTCCGTTCCCGCGTCTTTCGCGACCAGCTGAGGTGGGCACCTGACTTTTAGCCGTGTTTCGGTTCGCCCGCGACCGGACGGCAGACGCCGGGGCACCGAAAGTCGGTCGACCCGGCACGATGCTCAGATCTGCGACGTCCCGCGTCGCATCCATGGGCCCCCGCGCTGTCGTTTCCATCCACGCGCGCGCCCTCGCCGCCCCACTCGCGGCCGACGCCGTCGCATTTGGGGGTGATTTTAACAACGGCCGCGGAGGGGGCGCGCTCACCTGGAAGGGGAAGGACGACAACCCCATCCCCTGGCGTTTCACCGCGGGTATCCACACGACCAGCCTCGCGGCATCCTCCTCGTCCTCGTCGTCGGAGCTCCTCCCGGTTCGACCCGAGCTCCTCCCGGCGACGAGCGACGACGCCAACGGACTGGTCCGAGGGATGTCCCCGGCGCAGAGAACCGCCATGCTCTCGGCGCTCCTCCGCGCGGAACACGGAGACGAATCCGTCGTGCTCACCCGCGGTGGATCCGCGCGTCGCCTCTCCGCGGGGCAGATGGAAGCCCTGTTCGCCGCCGCGGACGCGGACGGTAGCGGCCGCGTCGATCGCGCCGAGTTTGACAAGTTCCTCCGCTCCAGGTTCTTCCTCGACCTCCAACCGAGGCACCCGATGCCGCTCTTGGACCACGTGGACGACCACCAGATCGACGAGCTCCACAACAACGGCGCGTCGACATCTGCGACCCCGGTGTCCAGGGACGTCCTGATGGCGGTCTTCATGGCCCAGGCCATACCCTTTGTCGGTTTCGGCTTCATGGACAACATGATCATGATCGCCGCGGGGGAGTACATCGAGCGGAGTATCGGCGCAACCTTGGCTCTGTCCACCATGGCCGCCGCGGGGCTGGGTAACTTGCTCTCGGACATCGTGGGCGTGGCGACGAGCAACAAGATCGAGGCTTACGCGGAGAAGGCCGGGTTCAAGTCCCCGGTGCTGACCGCGGCGCAGGAGGCAACGAGGGGGCCGAGGATGGCCAAGGTGATGGGCGCTATAATCGGCATATCCGTCGGTTGCTTGCTGGGGATGTTCCCGCTGATGTTCTTCGACGCCGACGAGGTGGCCCACGAGAAGGAGCGGGAGGAGGAGAAGATGGCGCTGGCGAGGGCCAACAAAGCCGGGTGAGGACACCCCCGATCGTGTCGTCGTTGTCGCCGGCGCCAACCGCGTAGCCGTAGCGGCGAGAGGCGTCAACCTCGATTCGACACTCGAAGTTGACACCTTTGCTATATAAATACTCTAGACCAGTAGTCGTGCTATCTATGAGGGGTGGGCCGGCCGAGCTTTCGGCGCCCGATGTCCCTTCACTATGTGCAGTTCCTATGCAGTTGCAGCGCGAGCGTGGGCCCCCGCGTCTTGTCTTCGCGGCGCCCAAGTGCGAGTCCCGGCGCCCAGCCCCTCGTAAAAACGAGGGGCGGGCCAGCCGGGTATGCGTACAGTGGTAAATCTACTTGCTAACGTCTCGCGTGACGTGTTAACGTGTCCCGTGACGTGTTAACGCGACGAGAGCAACTCCGTGCTCCGTCGTGTCGCCTCTTCGTCCTCCTCCTCTTCGCCCCGTGTTCGATAATTCAATCTCATCAGTCCGGCGGTTCCTTTCCGTCCTCGATTTCATCCGACGATTCCCGGTTTCGTTTCCGCAGGTTTCCGGTCGAACCGGGGACTTCCCCCGGTCCGATCGAACCCTCCTCGTCTTCCCCCACATCGTCATCCAAAGACCCGGTCGGGGGTTCCCGCGGGCCTTGGCCGACGTTGACGTTGACGTTGTTGACGTTGACGTCGACCCCGCAAGCTCTCCTCCGAGCCCGTCGCCTGTGTTCCCTGCGCCACCCTGCCGCCGTCTCGCCACCCCGCGGGGCGAACCAGCACACCCGGTCGAAGACCTTCGGCGGCGAAGTCTCGGCACCCCCGTCGGCAACCCCGTCGGCACCCTCGTCGGCACCCTCCGTTTCTTCGGGTTCGTCGTCGTCCGGGCGGCCGTCCGGTTCGTCGAGAGGCGCGGGCTCCAACGCAGCGAACGTCTGCAGCGCGAGATGCACCGTCTCCCGCTGACCGTCGTCGTACCGCACGGCGTGAGCACCGTGGTGCCCGACGTTGCCCCCGACGTTACGGAAGCACTCGACAGTGCACGGGTAGCACGCGCCGTCGGCGGGCCACCAGATGAGCGCCCGGGTACCCGCGAGCTCGTCCCCGCCCAGCGCCTCGCCTCGGGTCGCGAGCCAGTCCTCGAGGGGCACGGCGTCGGCGTCGGCGTCGGCCACGGGGGGACCCTGAACGACCTCCACGTGGCGCATCCAGCGTCTCTGAGCCACTAGCTTGGTCCCGTCGGACCCCAGGTGGACGAACTCCGCGCCGGACACCGGGCACTCGGGCCGGTCGTCTGCCCCGTCGACAAACCCAATTGTCGACAAACCCGGGCGCCCGCGGATGAGCCGAACCGCGCCAATCTCCCGCGTGTACGTGGCGTCGACGTGCGCCTCCATGAGCCCCAGCGTCGTACCCCGATCGGAACCGACGCCGGACGCGACGCGCAGCAGGACCGACTCGGCGCGGTGCTCGCCCCGCCGTTTGGGGCGCTCCGGGGCGATGTCCGCGGGCACCTCGCTCGGTTCCAACCATCTCGGGGCGACGTCGTCGGCGGCGGCGGCGAGGGTGGGGGGTTCCGGCGGGGCGTCCTCGTTCCACGCGACGGTCCCCCACGGGGTCTCGACCCCGTCCCCGCACGCCCCGGGGGTATCTTCCGACCCGTCTCTGGGACCCGCGAAGAAGACGTGATTCGGCGAAAACGGTGACTCGCCGAGGAGAACGGCTACGTCGGCGTCCGACAGCGCCGTCGCCGCGTCCGTGCCCTTCGTCTCCGCGTGGGACGCGTATCGCCCCAGAAGCGATGCGGCGGCGGCGCACGCGGCGCGCTCGCCGGTTCCGACGCAGGCGACGCGACCGGGTGCGGGAAGGAGGGGCGACGGGGGTCGCGACCGTCGCGTTCGGCGGGACTCCCCGGGGCGGTCATCGCGTGAATCGTCGTCGTCGTCGTCGTCATCGTGTGAATCGTCGTCGTCGCGTGAATCGCGGGGCGTCGACGCGGCGGCGATCCCGCGAAGGACCCGCGCGAGGGCGCGAGTGCCGTCGGGTCCGTACGCCGCCGCGACGCGCCTCCACCGCGCGTCCCCGTCGTCGTCCAACCCCAGCGGCTCGGAGGCGCCGTCGGCGGGGGCGGCGGCGAGGAAAAAGGCAAAGGACCTCCCCGTGTCGAGGGACGCGGGAACCACGCGGTACGTCCACACCGTGCCGTCGACGCGGCGCTCGCGGCACACGGGGGTGAGCGCCAGCGGGCGGGCGCCGGTCTCCTGCCTCGACGCGTATGGGTAACGAGTCGGAACTAACTCTTCCCGGAGCCTTTTCCCCCCCTTCCCCGAGGTTGTTCTCGCCGCCGCCGCCGCCGCGGAGCGCACCCCGCCGAGGTCCAGCTCCACCGCCACGCGGAGGAGCGACAGGAGCCGGGCGCATCGGTCGCGGACGTTCATGGCCGCGTACGATTCGGAAGCTCTCGTCTCACCGGGAGGCGGAGGAGGAGGGGGAGGAGGAGGCTGTGGGGCCAGGGCCAGGGCTGGGGCGGTGGGCGGCGGGGGTCGATCCGGTCCTCGGGGTTGATTCCCGGCTCCGTTCTGAGCAGCGGCGAGCCTGCGTCTTCGCGCCAGGAACTCCTCGACCGCCGCCGGGAAGTTCCCCTGGCTCACGACGTCCGACCACGCCCCCCAGTCCACGACACAACCGGGCAGGAGCTTCGAGATCGTCTCCCTGAGCAGGGAGGCGTGCGCGCAGGCGAGGAAGGTACCGGGGCCTCCGCCCGAGCCAACGAGCTCGTCGTCGAGGTCCCGCACCCTCAGCCTGAGCGCCGCGGGGACACCCTGGGGCTGGCCGGACCCGCCGGCGGTCGGCTCGTAGTACCCGAAGAGCGACAGGGAACACCCGCGGCGGCCGTTGACGACGCGAGTGACAAAGTCCAGAAGAGACGCGTGTTCTCGCGAGTCCAGCCCAGCCGCCGGCGAACCCGGTCCCCCCTGCGCGAGGCGTCTTCCGCGCATCTCGTCCAGATCCGCGAAAGACGGCACCCGCCTTGACGACGCGGACGGCGCCAGCGGGGACGCGGCAGCGTCGGATCCCTCGTCGGGGGGCGGAAGCATGCGGATCAGCAGGAGGTCCCGGTCGGGAATCGGGTGAAGCGACCCCGCCGCGGACGTCTTCGCGCCGACCCCGCCTCCTCCGTCCGACCCCGGCCTCCTCCCGCCCCGGCCCCCGCCGGTGTTGGAACCGAGACGTTCGAGGATGGCCTCGATCCTCTCCCTCGCGTTGGACGCGCCCCGCCGCGCCCCGCCCCACCCTCCGTCCACGCGGACGGCGCCGGCGCCGTCCCGCCACATGGTCTCCTGCCAGTGCCGATCCCCTCTCTCCTTGTCTCTTTTTCGCTTTACGCCGCCGCCGCCGCCGCCGCCGCCGCGCTTGACCTTGACGATCAGCGCGGTGGCCCGCCAGGCCGCCCTGCGAACGGTCCACGCGATCAACTCGCGCGTCAGCTCGCGCCACAGACCCCGACCCCGAGCGTGCGGGAGCGTGACGATAAACGGCATCTCGACGTATCGGCCGAGGATTCCCTCCCCGGGCGCGGGCCTAATCAGGGCAGCCGCCAAAAGCCGCGCGTCGTCGAGACCCCGGAGGCACGCCACCTCGAAGCAGCGCGGCGTCCGGCGCGTCTGGTCGTCGTTCACGGATTCGTCGTCGTTCACGGTGTCGTCGTCGTGGGGGAACATGGCGCGTCGAAGCGAGTCGACCTCGTCTGGATCAACCGCGCCCGCGATTGCGTCGCGCTCGTCGTCGGTCAACTCGGCGACGGCGCAACACGCAAAGACGAACCGTCCTCCGAACGGTCGCGAAGACGAACCGCCGCGAAGACGAACGGGACCGCCCACCCCCGGGCCGCTCGGGGGCGCCGGCTGCGAGGGACGGAAGGGGGGCGGCTGCGGCCAATCGATCCCGTCGACGGAGACGCCAAAGGGAGTTTTGGCTCGGAGTTTTGGCTCTCGGGTCCCGATCTTCCTGTCGGATTCCGCGTGGACGCGACCGCCGGTGACTCGTGCCGATTGATGAGTCGTCTCGCGTCGCTCTCGAACCTCCGCCGGCGATCGGAAGAGCCGCGGGAGGGGCGACGGCGATATCCAGTCCACCCTCGCGGATTCACCCGGGTTTCGCCTCGCGTGGGACCTGAGAGCCTCGGCCACGCGCCCGTACTCGGCGCGTGCGCTCAGCATGGACTCCCACAGCTGTCGGAGCAGCGCGGAGGCTCCGTTCCTGACGTCTGGGGACGCCGTCAGTGCGTTGATTCGGTCCCGGCGCGAGTCCCTCGCGGCGACCGCTCCCTCTCGATTTTGACTCGATTTTGACCTCGTCAGACCCTGGACGGACGGTCGTCTCATCCCGGGACTTCCGGACCTTTCCCGCGTAAACTTCGCCCGACGACTCGCCCCCCTCGCCTCCTCGGCGTCGCCCCACGGTTCGAGCTTCTCCCGCGCGGACGTCGACGTCGACCCGCCGCGCGCGTCCTCGGTCTCTGGAGCGGACTCGTCCGTCGGGCCCGGGCCGCCGCTCTTCCGTTTGTTCCTCCGTCCCTCGAGCGGGTTCGAGTCGATGGGCGCGAAGAACGTCGGCCACGGCACCGACCACGGCTTCCATCTCCCGCTTCTTTCATCCCCTCCTCCCTCCCCGTCCCTCCCCATCCCGTCCCCGCCCCACTCGGTCCGCACCCGGGGGTCCGGTATCGGCACCGGTACCCTCCTCGTCGGATCCAACCGGTGCTTGGACCGGGCGGGACGCGGCGCGGGGTCCGTCCGGGGGTTCACCGCGTGCCTCAAGCCCGTCAACACCCTCCACGCCACCCCGACGCACGTCGGAACTACCGAGTTACCCACCGTCCTGCACCGGTCCATCTGCCGCGCCACCCCGAGCGCGACCTGCGACCCCGCGCTCCAACCCCCGCCGCCGCCGCCGTCGCCGCCGCCGTCGTCGTCGTCGTCGTCGTCCCCGCCCCGCCACGACGACCAACGGTCGTGCGGTCGGAGGTGCGCCGCGACATCGATGACGTCCCCGTCGAGGCAGGTCCACCCACCGGGGAGGCCCATGAGCCACTCGGAGAACGCGGGGTTGAGGTGGAGCCTGGGTTCGGTGGGTTCAGCGTAGCCCCGGCCGCGGGGCTGCCGGGGCCTGGCCGGCGCGACGTCGCCGTGCAGCGCCCGCAGCTCTCGCACGGCGACGTGAACGCTGAGCGGGAGCGCCACGGAGGTTTCCATCTCGTTACCGTCGACCGCGCGGGGCGTGGGCCAGCGCTCGCGGCGGCGAGTGGGACGTTCGCGGGGTAGCGTCGGGAACAGCGAAGCTTCGGGGTCTTCGTCGTCGAAGCGTCCGGATATTGTCGTGTCGTCGTCGTCGTCGTCGTCGTCGTCGTCGTCGTCGTCGTCGTCGTCGTCGTGTGTGTTTCGAAGTCTGGGGTCGTCGAGGTCGTCGCCGCTCTCCTCCCCGAGCTGGGGCGAGTTAATCGTCGAGTTAACCAAGCGGGTCTCTCGCGTCGCGTTCGGTCTCGGTACGTCAAACGGATCGTCAGTCGTTCTGGTCGTACCGGGCCGGTCGTCGACCCTCTCCGCCTCCTCTTCTAACAAGTCCATCTCCTTCACTAACGAGTCCACGACGTCGTCCACGACTTCGTCGTCATCGGCTCTTTGGTCGTCAGAGTTCTTCTCCCGATCCTCCCCGTTTGCCTCCTCGCGCGTCTTCGCGCTCCTCCGGCGGCTCGCGCCCCGCCTCGTCGTCGTCGGCGACGTCCGGCCGGGGGTCCGCTTCGTCGTCCGATTCATCGCGGTACCTCGCGGCGCGGCGTCGCGCGAGACAGAACCAGCGTCGTCGCTCGTGGGGCGCTCCCACATCAGCGGCTGCCACGCACATCCATCGACAATCATACCCTGCCTGATGCAGAGCCTGCACGACTCGCTCAACGCCGCGGTGGAGGATGTCGGCGACGTTCTCGAGCAGGACGTAAGTGGCGCGGGTCTCCTGTGCCAGGCGTACGACTTCGAAGAAAAGGCGAGACTGCTCTCCCTCCAGGCCGCGTCCAGTTCCGAGATCGCTGACATCCGGGCACGGAAACCCGGCGGCGATGATGTCGATGGGTGAAGAGCCGGGGATGTCCCAGGCGGTGAGGGTGCGGACGTCGTCCCAGATCGGGGCGGTGGGAAGGTGTCCGGAATGCATTCGTGCTGCGATGTGTGTGTCGGTGGGTGTGTGTCGGGGTGGGCGAGAAGAGTCAGCCGGGGGACGGAGCGTTGGACCGGACCCGGGGCTGGGTACGATTTGTCCGAGTACTCGGTCTCGCCGAAGGTGCCGCGTGAAGATTTCGGGGGGGTTCGACAGGCCGCGGCGGGGCGCGGAACGTCGGAGACGGAAGACTTATCTCACCTTTGAGAACCTCAACGCAAAAGGTGTCGATCCTGTGGAAACGAAGGGGTAGAGAGGGGCTCAGCGGGGTCGTCCGGGTCGCGTCGCGACGCGCGGGTCCGGGTTAAACGTCGAATGCGATTGTTCTGTAAGACGACAAAAAGCGCGCGATGTCGGGTGCTCCTCTTCGGGGGTGAGGGATGGGGGGTGTCCTCGAGGAAATGCTGGGCCCGGGACGCACTCGCAGTACATGATCCAGTGGATCCATCTCTTGAGCGATAACTCGATGCCGCCGATGCCGGTGAATAGACCCTGCGTGCCAGAGGAAGGCGTGAGTCAGATTAGTCTTGACAGGCGTTTAACATTACGGGAGGGGCCGTACCATCCCATTTAGCTTCGCTTCTCCCTGAAAATCATTTAGGAGGTCATGCGCACCCTCCATAGCACGGCGAGGTCCTCCCGAGTATGGACCTCGGGAGACGCTCGCTGGGACGCTCGCGGCGTCTCGCGATACGACCGACGGGGGACTGGACCCCAGCAAAAAAGCGCAGAAGTGAAGAAAAATCCGGAGAAAGGAGGGGAGAGCGGCAAAATCTGATACGCCATTCCGCGGCGGAGCTGACTGACTTTCGTTAGGAACGAGATCAGATTCGGGAAACAAAGTCCTTGATGCCTCGGAACCCTGGTTGACCCCTCTTTACGAAGTGAACAAAAAAAAGATACTCTCTGCGTCAGCGAAGATTGCGTCCAAAGCGCTCTGGACCATGGAAAATGCTTCCGAATTTCGGTGGGGGTGCCCACAGGGTATTTAGTATCAGCTTTTTCCAAATTACGAACCGTCGGCAAAAATTCACGCCGAAAAGCGTTGAACCCTCCCGAAAATCTCGAGAGGAGTGTGACGACCTCCTCCCGGCCCTCGCGCCCCCCCCCCCGCCGCGCGGCGTGCGCGCTCAATCGAACGAGCATCCCCGGTCGCACTTGTACCTCGCGTCGTCTTTTCTCACCAGCGCCGACAAATCCGTGCCGAATCCCTTGCAGATGGGCTCGGACGTGTAGAAACCCGGCCGCGCGCGGTGCTCGGCGCGGACCGGATTGTCGTCCCGTCCGGGGTTTGCCCGCGCGAACATGTACACAGAGAGCGGGGGCGACCCGCCGACCCTCGTCCGCCCGTCCTTCGCCTCCACGGACGCGGCGCGCAGCGCATTCACGCGACGCCTCAGCTCGCACCCGTACCCGCCATCCTCCCTCCCCGTCGTGCCCCTCCCCTCGCCCAACCCGCCCACGCCCGCCGAGGACCCTGCACCGATTGCGCCAGCTGTGGGATCCCCATCGTCGCACCCCGCCCACGTCGCGGCTTGCGTCCGCCGCACCAAATCGTGCGCCCACACGTCGTTGGGAGCCGTCGCCGCCACCACCGCCGCGTCGTCGTCATCGTCCGTGCCGACGTCCGTGCCGCCAGCATCCACGTCAGCATCCACGCCAGCATCCACGTCAGCAGCCAGCGTCCTCCGACCCGCGCCGTGGCGTTCTTTGGTGTTTGACCTCACGTACTCGAGGTGCTGAAACCCGACGACGTCGGCGAGCGCGAGCCAAAACGCGTCAAACTCCGACGCCACCCCGACGACGTCCACGTCTTTAACGATCCGTTCGAACCGAGCCCTGTCCCCGAGCGTCACCTTGCACGCCTCGTCCAGGATCCGCTCGCTCTTTCTCTCGCCAGTGGCGGGATCCGTGTGAAAGATTGGCATTCGCAGCGCCGGGACGCACCTGTCGCCGAGCGCCTCGCGAAGCTGCAGGTCCGGGACGGCGCGCGCCCACTGCGCGAACGAGTCGCCCCACGCGGCGGCGCCCTGGTCCGGCCCGTTTGGCTTCTCCTGCTCCTTCCTGATGTAATACTCGTAGAAGCTGCGGTACTGCGCCGTCGGGTCGCGGAAGAGCATGGATGAGGATATCTCGCACCCGAGGTGCGAGTGCGTGGCTCGGAGTTCGCGAAGGTCTCTCATCACGACGTCCTCGAACGCCCGCGTGGCGCCCCACTCGTTTCGAATCTCCACGATGATTCGCGGGCCCTCGCCCGACTCGATCCTCGCCGGATCCACGGCGGCGTCCTTGAACCGCTTCACCACCTCTCGCCAATCCTTCTCCCTGAAGCCGTAGTGGCACATCGGGAGAAACTCAAAGTCCCCCATGGCCACCTGCTTGTCGAAGATGAAGCGGACGGTGGTACCCGCCGCCTTGCTCACGTGTCGAAACACGTGCAGCGAGCATCCGGGAAGCTCCCTGGTGCGCAACGCCGCGGAACTGCCGTTGTGCGGGGAGTAGCCCGCGGTGGGATACCGCCCGGGCATCGACGCGGGGGACGGAGCCCCGTCGTCGTCCGTCGCGGTCGCGGGAGCGTCGGCGGGGCGATCGCGCTCGGGAGATCCGGCGGCCGGGACGGACGACCCGGGATGAAGGACCGCGGGATGCCACGCGGGGTGAACGCCGCCGGGGGCGCGAACCCCCGCGGCGACGTCGGCCGCGGACGCCAGCAGCAGCGCGAGCAGTGCCCCCGCGCGCATCGGATCTGATGAATCACGCTCGGGATCAGCTCCTGTCGCTGCAGTGTCCAGTCAGTTTTCTCGGAACGCTCGACGCTTAGGTCGTCATAACTCGTATCGCCGTGCGCCATGAACACCATCTGGCACCCAGACTTGTTGAACAGGGATCCCGTCGTCGTTAAGGAAGAGCCCGACGACGACCACCACACCCCCCCCGCCGTCAACGTCGAACCTCCCGCGGACGACCATGGGGAAGACGAAAAGTCGGAGGATCTCGCGGGGAAGATGTCGACGATTTGGCGACCCAACCTCGGCCGGCTGTACGCCAGCGTCGCCGAGATGGAGGGATCGGAGAGCGAAGAGGAGGAGAAGGATGTGACGAAGAAGGGCGTGAAGCGGAAGAGAGGCCCTCCCACGAAGGGGCCATGCGAGCACGGGGTGAAGTACCGGTCGAATTGCAAGGTGTGCGGTGCTTGTCCGCACGGGAAGAGGCGCCGTCAGTGCAAGGAGTGCGGTGGGTCTCAAATCTGCGAGCACGGCCGTCAGCGCAACTACTGCAAGGAGTGCGGCGGGTCTCAAATGTGCGAGCACGGTCGTCGCCGCTCTCAGTGCAAGGAGTGCGGTGGGTCTCAAATCTGCGTGCACGATCGTGTACGCTCTAAGTGCAAGGAGTGCGGCGGGGCATCAATATGCGAGCACGGCCGTCAGCGCTCTCAGTGCAAGGAGTGCGGCGGGACATCAATCTGCGAGCACGGCCGTCAGCGCTCTCATTGCAAGGAGTGTGGCGGGACATCAATATGCGTGCACAATCGTCAGCGTCGTTACTGCAAGGAGTGTGGCGGGTCTCAAATCTGCGAGCACGATCGTATTCGCTCTCGGTGCAAGGAGTGCAAGAAATAGTCCGGGATGATGCTCAACATTGCCTTTGTATTACTCGTCAGCTCGCGACGCCCTCGGCGGGGGTACTCGCCTCACCTCCGTCTACTTTTTGCTCACCAGCGTGACCGCCGCCGTCAGCGGCGTAAGCCTCCCGCTCGTCGCCAGCGGCTTAAACTCCCTCTGCCCGCTGTCGTACTTCATCGTGGCGTCCACCCACTGCAAACCCACGCGAGCCGGCCCGCCCGTGCCGTGAATCTTGACCAGCACTCCGTCCGCGTCATCCACGCCCCCGTCGCCGGAAACCAACGCGTACAGAGCCCTGTACTTGTGCGGGCTGGTGTTCTCCCTGAACAGGATGACGAACACGGTGGCGACGTCGGGGGCGACGGCGTCGAGAGCCGTCAAAGCCTCGTCCAGCTGCGTCCGCATCGCGGCGCCGGCGAGGCACACGTGGCGCAACGCGTTTCGCACCAGCTTCTTGTTGGACAGCGGAGGCGCCGCCTTGAACAGTCTCGGATCCATCCTCAGGTCGCCGGTTCGATCCCGGGCGGTGTCCTTGTCCTTGCCTCGCGTCCCGGTTATACCCGCCGCGACGAGCGCGCCCATCTTGCGCTCCCTCGCCTCGGCGGCGGCGGCGGCGGACCGTTTCTTCACCTCGGCGGCGCCGATCTTCGGAGCCATCTTTTTCATCTGTCCGTCGCCGATACCCCACGCGCCGGATGGGATCCCCGCGTGTCTCGCGTCGTCCCAGGCGGCGAGATCCACCCACATGGCCTCGCCCTTCTTCGTCGGTGACCGTTTGGCGGCGACGGTTGGGGCGTTACGCTTGGGCGAGGGAGACGCGGGTAACGGCCGGGTAACGCCCGGGGAAGAGAGCCCCGGGACGACGATCCCGGATGAGCCGGTGGCGAGGCCGGGGACGCCCCACTCCTTGTCCACCGCCCGGGACGCCTCCTCCTCCGCGGGTTCAGCCTCCTCGACTGGAACCCCCCCGCGTCCTCCTTCCTGCTGATGATCCACGACGCCGAACCACGCGGGGAAGGCGTCGGGCGGCGCGTCACCGACCCGTCCGGTCGTCGAATCCTTGCACTCGACGTCCTCTCCGGCACCCGCGCCGCCCGGAGCCCACCCGGCGAGGTCGACGTATTCGTCGTTAAGATCGTCGTCGTCGTTGTCGGGCTCGCGTCTCCTCTCGTGCCTCACCTGACCGGGCGAGAAGGCCGCCACCTTGGGCAACGGCGGCGCGGGCGGCCGGCGGTCCGGCATCCCGACCCCGGCCTCGTCGCGTTCGATGTCCATCCTCGATTTGGTCGCGGCGGCGCTCATCGCGGCGATCGCGACGCTCTCCTCCGCGGCGAAAAATGCGGCGTTGGCGCGAACCGACGCGGCGTGAACTTCGGGGTCGTGCGTCGCGACGCGCGGGAGGTTCGGGGCGCCGACGGGGTGCCGACGGGGTGCCGACGGGGTTTGCCCCGCGCGGGGATCGCGAGCGTCGGCGGAAACATCCGTCGGCACGGAGCGATCGGAGTCGGCCTCCGCCATATTTGGCGGCTCGGTTGGATCCCGCGACCATCGCCCGCGGCCGGGTCTGAGGGTGGCGACGCGGGGGAGCGTGGCGTCCCCGCGCGTCGCCGCCGCCGGTGCCGGCGGCGGCGATGGAGATGCCGGGTGAACGCTCGCGGCGCCGTTGGGCGATTTCAGCTTGAGCGGCTTTCGCACCCCGGTGGACGTCTTTGCCGTCGGTCCGGGCACGCCCCCAGGGTCCGCCTTCTTCGACGCGAAGAACCTCATGAGAGCCTCCTTACCCGCCGCGCGCCGCCGCTCGCCGTACGCGCGGGCCTCCTCGGCGCGTACCGCCTCGATCTGTCGCTTCCGGGCGTCCATCGCCATCCTCGCCGCCGGGTCGCCGCGACCGCCATCCGCGGGACTTCCGGAAAGCCCCGGGGGCGACGGAAGGCGAAAGTCGTCGCTCCAGTCCACCCGCCCGTCGTCGTCGTCGTCGTCGTCGTGCCAGCGCCCGATACGCGAGAGATCCGTGCTCGCGTCAACGGAGCTCGACACGCTCGGCGCGAACGCAGCCGACGCGGTGACCGACCCTGCGAGCGCGTCGTCGTCCTCCTCCTCGAGGGGTAAACCGGCGAGTCTCTCGATGAGGTCGCGCTGCGCCTCCTCCGCCGCGGATGGACTCGGGCGCCAAACCCCATCCTCGTCCTCCTCCTCCTTGTCCTCGTCCTCGACGTGAGAGAAGCGCGAGGGTCTCGTCGGCCGCGCGGGCGACGCGTGGGTCGGCGTCGCCGCCGGCGAGCTCGACAGCGACCGGTCAAACGAAGCCGCCGACGGCAGCCGCACCTCCAACGCCCTCCTCGAGCTCCTTTCGGTCCCTTCATCGACGGGCGGGTCCGAGAGCGCGACCTGTCGTTCGGACGCCGCGGTCTCGTCCGCGAGGTGGTCCACCCGGGCCTCCGCCATGAGCGCGTCGAGGACGCCGGCTTCACCCGAGTTCGTCCCCGTCGTCTCCTCCTCCTCTTTACGTACATCCTCCTCTTTACGTATATCCTCCTCCTCTCCCTTCTCCTCCTCGTTCTCGTCGTCGTCGTCGTCGGATGGCAACGGGGGAACGAAGGATTCGGCCATCGACGCTCTGACGACATCGAGGGCATCGCCGGCGACGAGAGCGTCCGTCTCGGACGGCGTGAGAGACGCGCGAAGGCTCGCCAGACTCGCGCGCAAACTAGCCGTCTCTCCCAGCAGTTGGCCCGTGGCCTCCGCCGCTAAAACCGCGGCCGCCTTGGCCCTCTCCCTCGCCGCCTGCGCCGCCTTCGCCTCGGCGGGGCTCGCCTTGAACCCGCCCGATGGGGTCGTGGGTTTGATCGGGGACTCGGTCGCCGGGTGGATCGCCGTGAGCGATCGCGACAGCCGAGTCGCGGATGACGACGACGCCGGGGAGTTTCTGTTGGACGACGAGCGTTCGCGGACGGGCTTGGTCGGGGACAGCAGCGACGGCGACGGATGGTCTCCGGGGCCCGGATCGGCGTCCCCGTCGTCCCGCCCGCCGTCCCCCGGGATGTCACCGCCGTCGTAAACGCGGTCGCGGTTGCGTAGATAGTGCGCGTAGACGGCGGCGAGGATGCGAAGGGGCGCGTCCTGGTCTCGGCCGTTCCAATCGTTGAACCCGCGCATCAGCGCATCCAACGCGCCGGCGCACTCCTTCAATAGACCCGCTCGATCCAGCGCCGCGCCCAGGTCCTCGTGACTGAAGACCTCGTCCGCGGTGGCGTCGCCCGGCCCGCCGGTGGCCGTGCCGTCCGCGCGTCGCTCGAGCTCGATCAGCGCGCGCGCGAGGAGGTCCCCGTCGAAGAGGTCGTCGGGGGAGATCGCGTCGGCGGTGCCCACCACTCGCGCCAGCCAGACCTGCAGGGGTTGACCCGACGCTCCGGCGGCCGGGTCCGTGGGCACGATGGCGCCGCCGGCGCCGCCGGCGTCCTCGACCGGGACCTCGTCGGTCATGCCGCGCCCTCCTCCGCCCGGTCCGCCTGTGCGGAGGGATTTGAAAGTCAACAACTCCACCTAGTTTTCGCCAGCGAAAGAGGGCCGGCGAGAACCAAAAAAGCACAGGCGGACAGTCTGATCTCGTCGCCTCCTCTCCACGTGGCTGCGTGGAGCGCGACTTTTCGCGAAGGGTCCACAGGGCCCGAAACTTCATTCAACAACGCGCGCCACTCTCGAACCGACCGTACACGCCCCGCCCCGCCCCTTGGCGCGATGGAGGGCCAGGATGCCAGTCCGATTCTCTACGTCAACGGCAAGCGTCACGTCATGCCCGAGGGCAAGGCCGAGCAGACGCTGCTCGCCTACCTCCGAGGTGGGTGCCTCCCGAAACTCGATTTGCGAAAATACACGTCACCGAACGTCACCGCCCTCGCAGCCCGTCCGCGCGTCCGTCCCCGCGCCTCCCCGACTCACGCCGAACCCCCCACCTCTATCCGTACCCAGGCCTCGGGCTGAGCGGCACCAAACTCGGGTGCGGTGAGGGCGGATGCGGCGCGTGCACCGTAATGGTCAGCAATTACGACCGAGCCAAGGGCGAGGTGCAGCATCGCGCCGTCAACGCGTGCCTCACCCCGCTCTACGCGTGCGAGGGGACGCACGTGATCACCGTGGAGGGGCTCGGTACCAAGCGCGGGGGTCTGCATCCCGTGCAGACGGCCCTCGCGCACGCGCACGGCTCCCAGTGCGGCTTCTGCACCCCGGGTTTCGTCATGAGCATGTACGCGCTGCTCAGATCCAAAAAGACCAAACCCACCGAGCTCGAGATCGAGGAGGCCCTGGGCGGTAACCTGTGCAGGTGCACGGGGTACAGGCCCATCCTGGAGGGGTTCAGAACGTTCGCGAGGAACGCCCCGGATTCGGCGTACTCCGGCGAGACCATCAACGGCGTAGCTAACGGCAACGGCCACGGCTCGCACCTCAACGGCGACGCCCACCTGAACGGCAAGTCCGACTCGACTCCCATCTGCCCCTCCACCGGACAGCCGTGCACAAACGGCTGCGGCGACACCCCCGCCGCCAAGGCCCTCGGCGCGGCCGAGGACGACCCGGTCACCGCCGTTCGTGAACCCATCTTCCCGCCCGAGCTCAAGCGAAGGGTCCCTACGCCGCTCGCGTTGCCCGGCGCGATCGCCACGTGGCACAGGCCCACCACCCTGGCGGGGCTGCTCGCGCTCAAAAAGGCCCACCCCGACGCCAGGCTGGTGTGCGGCAACACCGAGGTGGGCGTGGAGGTCAAGTTTAAGAACATGAAATATCCCGTCATCGTCGCCCCGACGCACGTTCCGGAGCTGACCGAGGTGACCATCGCCGAGGACAGTCTGGTGTTGGGCGCGAGCGTGACGCTGACGACGCTGCTCAACACGTGCGAGACGCTGACGCTGACACTCGGCCCTGTGCGCACGAGCGGGCTCGTCGCCATCAAGGAGCAGCTGCGGTGGTTCGCGGGCCCGCAGGTGCGTAACGTGTCGAGCGTGGGCGGGAACGTCTGCACGGCGTCGCCCATCTCGGACCTGAACCCGCTCTGGATCGCGTGCGGCGCGACGTTCGAGATCGAGTCCCTCGACCGCGGCGCCCGACGCGTCGCGGCGCGGGACTTTTTCAAGGGGTACCGCTCGACCGACCTCAAACCCGACGAGGTGCTCACGGCCGTCGCGCTGCCGCTGACGGAAAAAGGGGAGTACGTTCGGGAGTTTAAGCAGTCGCACAGGCGCGAGGACGACATCGCGATCGTCACCGCGGGGATGCGCGCCAAGTTCGACGTCGTCGACAACGTTCCAACAGTGGCGGAGATTGCCTTCGGGTTCGGAGGCATGAGCTTCAAGACGGTGTCCTGCCCTAAGACGTCCGCGGCGTTGGCTGGCAAACCGTGGACCGACGAGACGTTAAAACTGGCGCTGGCGACGTTGCCGAAGGATCTCCCGATGTCTCCAGACGTGCCAGGTGGCATGTGTGAGTTCCGCAGGTCCCTCGCCAACTCGTTCATGTTCAAGTTCTACGTCGACTGCTGCCGCAGGCTCGAGGCTGACGGCCTGGTGACGGACGCCGTATATTCCGCCGCGGGTTTGGACGAAGCCGACCTCTCCGCCGCCGATAGATTCCACAGACCGTTCCCCCGCGGGGCTCAGTACACGCAGGTGAGGGACGGCAGCACCGTGGGGCAGCCCACGATGCACCAGTCCGCGGAGGTCCAGGTCACCGGCGAGGCTGAGTACGCCGACGACATCGCCAAACCCGCGGGTATGCTCCACGCGGCTCTGGTGCTGTCCACGGTGCCCCACGGGAAAATTTTGGACATCGACCCGGCCGCCGCGCTCGCCACCCCGGGGGTGCACGGATTCTTCTCGGCGAAGGACGTGCCGAACAACGTCATAGGACCCGCCGTGCTGGACGAGGAGGTGTTCGCGTCCGAGTACGTCACCTGCGTCGGCCACCCCGTCGGCATCGTGGTGGCGGATACGCAGGATATCGCTCTGGAAGCTTCCAGGCTCGTCCGGGTCAAGTACGAGGAGCTTCCGGCGATTCTCAACATCGACGAGGCCATCGCCGCGGACTCGTACCACACCTGGCCCGGGTTCACGGACCACGGCATCGAGGACGGCGACGTCGACGCCGCCATGGCCGAATGCGAAGCCGCCGGCCGCGTCGTCGAGGGAGACGCCAGGTGCGGCGGCCAGGAGCACTTCTACCTCGAGCCGATGGTCAGCCTCGTGTGGTGCGGGGACAACGACGACCTCATCACCATCTCGTCCACGCAGGCCCCGCAGAAGCACCAGAAGCTCATATCGTCCGCGCTGAAGATCCCGTGCAACAGGGTCGTGTGCAAGACCAAGCGCCTGGGGGGCGGGTTTGGCGGGAAGGAAACGAGGGCGGCGTTTCTCAACGTCTGCGCCGCGATACCGGCGTTCCACATGCGCAAGCCCATCTCCTTGGTGCTGGACCGGCACGTCGACATGGCCATCACCGGTCAGAGGCACGCGTTCCTGGGTAAGTACAAGGTTGGGTACTCCCCCGAGGGTAAGATCCTCGCGCTGGACATGATGCTGTACAACAACGCGGGCAACTCCTTGGACCTGTCCGCGGCCATCATGGACCGCGCGATTTTTCACAGCGACGGCGCGTACAAGATCCCCAACGTGCGGGTTCACGGCCGGTGCTGCAAGACGAACCTGCCGTCCAACACCGCGTTCCGCGGGTTCGGCGGTCCGCAGGGCGTCATCTTCGCCGAGATGTGGATGGACAGGGTGGCGAGAAAACTTGGCCAGCCCGCGGAGAAGATTCGACACGTCAACCTCTACGAGGAGGGCGAGACGTGCCACTTCGGCCAGGTAATGGAATCCTCGCAGCTTCGCGCGTGCTGGGACGAGGCTGTCGCCAAGGCTGACGTCGACTCGAGGCGCGCCGCGGCTGACGCGTTCAACGCGGCGAACAAGCACAGGAAGCGGGGCATCGCCGCCACCCCCGTGAAGTTTGGCATCTCCTTCACCGCGCTCTTCATGAACCAGGCCGGCGCCCTGGTGCACTGCTACCTGGACGGCACGGTCCTCGTCACCCACGGCGGCGTGGAGATGGGCCAGGGTCTGCACACCAAGGTTGCGCAGATTTGCGCCGCGGAGCTCGGCATCGAGACTGATTCGGTGTACATCGCCGAGACGTCCACCGATAAGGTTCCGAACGCGTCCCCGACAGCCGCCTCCGCGTCGTCCGACCTCTACGGCGCCGCGGTCACGGACGCGTGCCGCCAGCTCAACGAGCGCCTGGCGCCCGTCAAGGCGCAACTCGGCCCGGAGAAGTCGAAGGATTTCAAGGAGGTTTGCACGGCGGCGTATTTCGCTCGAATCGACCTCAGCGCCCACGGGTGGTACACGACGCCCGACCTCGTGTGGCAGTGGGACGGGACCAAGGGCCGGCCCTTCAACTACTTCTGCTTCGGCGCCGCGGTGTCCGAGGTTGAGATCGACACGCTCTCGGGGGACGTCAACTTACTTCGGACGGACATCGTGATGGACTGCGGGGACTCGATAAATCCCGCGCTGGACGTGGGTCAGGTGGAGGGAGGCTTCGTTCAGGGCATGGGATGGGTCGCGCTGGAGGAGTTAAAGTACGGCGATCCCGATCATAAGTGGATCAGACCCGGCACGCTGTTCACCGCGGGGCCCGGAACGTACAAGATCCCCACCGCGAACGACATCCCGCTGGAGTTCAACGTCACCCTGCTGCACAACGCCCCCAACCCGAGGGCCGTGGCGAGCAGCAAGGCGGTGGGGGAGCCCCCGTTTCTGCTGGCCAACTCGGTGTTTTTCGCGATAAAGGATGCGGTGTGCGCGGCGAGGGCGGGGAACGGTCTCGACACGGACATCACGATGGACTCGCCCGCGACGCCGGAGAGGGTGAGGATGGCCTGCGGAGGGCCCATCTCGGACGTCTTCTACGACTCCACCAACGCGCCAGTGTACCGGGCCAAGCTCACGTGCTGACTCCAGAGAGCGGGTCGTGGCGACTCTTCTCGCTCACGTGCTGACTCGCCGTTAGTTTCAACGTTAGCCTCGTGACTCTCTGTAAAAACGCAAGGTGTAGACTACCGTTTTTCCGTCACGCGTCTCCGTCACGCGCCGAACAAGCCGCCGGGTTTGGGTGTATCCTCCTCCGCCCGCTCCGCCTCGGCCAGCGCCTGCGACTTGAGCAGCGCCCGCGCCGTGGGCCTCGCCGTGGGATCCTCCCTCATCATCCCCGCGATCATCTGCTGGAACGACACGGAAAAACCGTTCAACGCGGGCACCTTACCCTGCCTCAGCGCCTGGTACTCGTCCCCGTGCGAGGGCAGCGGCGCGCCGCGCGCCAGCTCGAACGCGGTCGCCCCCAGCGAGAAGATATCGGCGCGGTCCAGCCCGACGAAGTCGCCGGGGAGGCTCAGGTTGGTGGGCCCGATTGAGCCCGATTGCGCCGACCCGAAGGAGGGCCCGGGGCCGCTGCACATCGGGTCGTCGCCCGTCGGGGAGTCCGGCTCCGTCGAGCCGGACCCGCCGCCGGCGCCCTCGCCCGCCCCGAGCCGCCCACCCCGGGACGGATGGATGGACCCCTCGACCCGAACCTCGCCCCTGAGCAGCTCCGGCGCGAGGTATCGAGCGTCGCCATCCTCCACCGACACCGACGCCGATCGACCGCGAGACTCTCCGTTTGACCCGAAACTCTGGTAACCGACGCCGTCCACGGGCGCCGCGCGGCCCCAGTCGCCGAGCTTGTACACGCCGTTCTTGACGAGGATGTTGTCGGGCTTGACGTCCAGGTGGGCGACGGCCCGCGCGTGCGCGCAGGCCAGCGCGGCGGCCATCTGCCGGAGCACTCGCGCGATCTTCCTCTCGCCGAAGCGCGCGTCATCCGCTTTCCTCTGCGCTCCCACGTCTTCGGGGTTCTCCCGCGCCGTTTGTGCCAGCGTTATCGCCCGCTCCTGCGCCGCCGCGAGGGTGTCGTCGCAGAGCTCGAGCTGCATGAAGAGGTGCTCGCCGTCCCTGTCCCGTTCCGTCCACGCGCCGTAGTACCTCACGACGTGTTCGAGCCCCGGCGATTGCGACGACGCGCCCGAAAGCGCCGCCATCGCCTGCACCTCGCGTAAAGCCTCGAGCCTCTCCCTGTGCGTCTGGAGCTTACGCTCGGTGCGCTTCACCGCGTACGTGGCGCCGTCCAGACGGTGAATCACCCTCATCACCTTGCAAAAACCGCCGCGGCCGACGACGCCGACGTCGACGTAGTCGGCGCGAAATCGAGACATCGTCGCCAGGTGCGCGGCGGAGACGATCGAATCCTTGCCGCCCACGCGACCGTGCGCCGGGACCTCCGCGGGCTGCTCGTCGTCGTCCAGGAAGGCGTTGCGGTGGCACGGCGGGGATTTGGCCGCCTTGAGGGTCATGCCGGACCGCGACGGCGCGCGCGGGGGTGGCATTCGGAACGCGGCCTCGCGTTCGCCGCCATTGGAGTTGGAGTCGCCCCCCGTCGCGCGCTGGAGAAAGTCGCCTTGGCTCAGCGCCGCCTGGCTCTGCGACCCGTAACCCGCGTTCCAGCCCTGCGACATGGGCGTGGGGTTCATGCCGAGGGGGCCCTGGGATCCGAGCTGCGACGGGTCGGGTTGCGACGGCGTCGGGTCGTACCCGAACCTCGGGCGCTTGTGCCGTCCCGGGGAGAGGTTCGCGGGAGACCTCATGCCGAGGTTCTCCTTCTCGTTCGGGTCGTAGACGCACGCGAACTGCGCCTCCTGCGGGGTGATGAAGTCCGGTCCGCCGAAGCCCTGCGTGCCGAGGCCCTGAGAGCTCGGGATCTGCTGCGACATCGCGCCGGGGCCGCTGCCGTTGCCGCTCGGGACGTCCCCGCCCTGGCTCTGGCTTGCGTAGGGAAACTGCGACGAGGGACCGCCCGGGGTCTGCATCGCCATGTGGGACAGGCCCTTCGCGAGGGGCGTCACCCCGGTGCTGGGCAGCACCGACCGCTGCTTCAGCCTGAGATTCAACGGGAAGTTGCTCATGTCGCCCTCCCGGTGTCCGCGCCCCCTTCGAATGACGTCGAGCGGCGGCGAGGGGAACGGGCGGGTCCGATAAATCTCGAGGGGTGCCAACAACAACAACAGCACGCTGCCGCGTTTTTTTTGAATTTTCAATCATATTTTCGGTTATGGGCCAAATTCGGCTCACGCGGCGACGCCCGCCCGGCACTCCTGGCACCTGGACCGATGCCGACCGTGCGCGCATATGCCCTTCCCGCCGCAGTCCCTGCAGTAATAGCGCTGCCGGCCGTGCGCGCATATAGACGACCCGCCGCACGACGCGCACAGCGTCCGCCGACGACCGTGCGGACACGCGCCTCCGCCTGTGCCCCGCTCACCCCCCCGCTTACCATCGACGCCGCACAGGGCGCACGAACTCCGCCTCGCGCCGTGCTCGCAAAACGCGGAACCGCCGCAATCCCTGCACTCCGAGATCCTGCGACCGTGCGGCGCGCATATCCCCTTCCCGCCGCAGTCCCTGCAGGTGTATCGCTGGCGTCCGTGGGGGCATATCGCGCCGCCGCCGCAGTCCTTGCATCGGTATCGCAACCTGCGGTGAGGGCAGACGGATTTCCCGCCGCAGTCCACGCAGGTGGAGCGCCTGCGGCCGTGGGTGCATATCCCGGACCCGCCGCACTCCGCGCACGACTCGCGCTCGCGATCGTGCTCGCACACCGCGATTCCGCCGCACTCGACGCACAGGTACCTGTGACGACCGTGCGGACAGGCGCTGCACGTCTTGCACTTGGACCTCCATCTCGACCCGTGCTCGCATCGCCCGTCGCTCGCGCCCCTCTTCCGCTTCGTCGCCCGCTCCTCCCCGTCGTCCTCGCCCGGGAGGGTCAGGAGAGGGTCAGCGACCCGGAGCTCGAGGATATCCTCGAGGTTCGGCCACCAAGTGGCGGTCATCCTTCGACGCGACCGCGACGCGACCGCGACGCGTCTGTGATGGATCCGGATAGAGTTTCGGATATTTTCATTCGCGCGCGATTCCCGATTCTCAGTGGCACAAGATGAGGCGACGGGGGACGTCGGGCGGGCGGGGCGGCGGGGCGTCGACCCCGACGAAGGACGGGGCTTCGAACGCGGGCGACGGCGTGACCCGCGGTCCATCCGACGGCGCTCGTCGGTGGTCGACGCTCGCGCTGGTCCTGGTCGCGGTGGTCTTCGCGGCGTTGGGCAGGCTCGGTCGCCACGCCGCTGGCGCGCTCGCCGCTCTCGGACAATCCGACGGACCACCCGACGCGTCTTCTTATCGATCCGACGGCGGGCGACTGGTCACCCCCGAGGAGCTGCGCCGCCACGACGGGATCCAGGAGCCCACCCTGTGGCTCGCCATCCTCGGCGAGGTCTTCGACGTGACGAAGGGCGAGCGACACTACGGCGCGCAGGGCGGGTACGCCGGTTTCGTCGCAAAGGATGGCACCCGCGCGTTTCACACCGGCCGCTTCGACACCGCCGAAGGTCTCACCCCGGACGTCTCGGGGCTCCCGGACGCGGCGCTGTTGGCGCTGCGCGAGTGGGCTGACTTTTACGCCCGCGACTACGCGCGCGTGGGGAGGCTCGCCCCGGGGCACTACCACGACGAGCGAGGCGAGCCGACGCCCGCCAGGTTAGATTTCGACGCCGCCGTGGAACGCGCTCGGACGGAAAAGGCGAGCGCCGCGGCGAACGACGAACGATTTCCCGCGTGTCGCGCCAGGTGGAGCCAGGACACCGGCGGCGAGGTGTGGTGCGAGCGCGACGCGGGGTACCCGAGGAAGGAGCTGACGCACGGTTCGAACGGTAAACCCAGGGTTCGGTGCGCGTGCTTCCCAGACGAAGGATTTTCAGACAACAGGCAGTTGTACCCGGGGTGCGCGAGCAACGCTCGGCGGTGCCCAACATAGGGTAAACACTTAGAAGGGGGGGGTGACGCTTAGATGGAAAGACACTTAGATGGAAAGGAACAACGCGTGGAGATGTAAAACAACAAATTAGAGTAGCCTCACGTCGGAGGACTTCAGACGTCTCGACCGCCGACGACCCCGAAGCGACGTCTTGCTCTTTGGTTTTCGGTTTTTTTGTTCGGCGCTCGCTCACGCGTCCACCATCTCCTCGGCGGCGCCAGCCTCATCGGCGGCGGCACCCTCAGCCTTGTACGCGTCGAGGTCGTTGTCCAGGGCGCTGGCGTCCATGTTCGCGTCCCCGTCCGCGTCGGCAGCCTTGGCGCCGTCGCCGGAGGGGCAGTCCCTGGCCCAGTGGCCCGTCTGCCCGCACTTCTTGCAGACGTCATCCGGCTTGGGCTGGCGGGGGCCCCTCTCGCGAACCGGCGCGTTCTCGTCGCGGGGCAGCGGGCAGTCCCTGGCCCAGTGACCCGTCTCGCCGCACCGGTTGCACTTGTCGTCGGGCCCGGGCTCCCTCCTCTCGCGCTTGGGCTTCTCTCGGCGATCGTGATCGTCGCGGAACTTGCGGCGCTCCGGTTCTCGCGACCGCGGGGCGGCGCGGCCCCTGCCGACGCTGACCTGGGACGGGCAGTCCCCGGCCCAGTGCCCCCTGCCGCCGCACTTGTTGCATATGTCGTCGGGGCGGGCGGGGTTGCCGCCGCGGCCGCCGGGGCCGGGGCGGTCGAAGCCGCCGCCGTTGGCGCGGTCTTCGCGATCTTCGCGGATGAGGATGTTACGGCCGTCGAGGTTGGTGTCGGAGAGCATCTCGACGGCGCGCGCGGCCTCGTCGATGGTGGCCATCTCGACGATGCCGCAGCCCTTGGACCGGCCGCCGGGGCCGCCCTCGGTGAGGATCTTGGTGTGGACCACCTCTCCGGCTTGCCGGAAGTGGTCCTTCAGATCTTGCCACGACACGCGCCAGGAGAGGTTGTGGACGTACAGGCGGTTGGTGGAGATCTCGATCACCTCTTCCTCGTAGTCGCCGCCGCGGGAGCCGCCGCGGCCGTAGGGGTCGTGGCGGCCGGAGCCTCCGCGGCGTCCGCGGGTCGGGCCGTAGCTCATGGTTGAATCTGATCGATTGGACGAAGGGACGATCGGCGGTCAGTCGTCGGTTGCGCGGGAGTTGCCGGGGCGGCGATCGGGGCGTCGCGACGGCGCGGGTCGTCGGCGCGTTCGGGGCGGGAGATCCGCGGCTCGAATCGCGTCCGATGCGCGGAATCGACGCCTCGACGCGGGCGCGATTGCGGGCCGTCGCCGCCGGGAGACGCGTCTCGTCACCGAGATCGGAAGCGCGCTTCCCGAGCCACGAGGCGGGATTTGGCAATCATCTCGCCAACAAATATCGCGTCCGATCTTGACCTAGCGGCGGTGATCGGGACGCATCGAGTCGCGCGAAAGGCGCCGCCGCGCACGTGTGGGTAATGGCGGCGGGTGGATGGGATTCTCACCTGCGTGGGTAGCGGTGCGAAGATCCAAACGAGAGGATCAGCCGCTGAGGTTTATGGCGATCGCCGGGGAAAAAAGGCGCGCAAGTCCTTTGCGGCTTCTGTGCGCGCTGACTTCCCACGAAACGCATTCGCGGACGTTACGATTCTGGGCGAAAACGAATTTATCGTTAATATCGTGACTGTTCACCTGTGCTGTGATTGATTTTTAAAGCTAACGTGACTAAAAGGTCATATCGAACCAGGGTTACCTACGACAGTCGCGGCCCCGGCAGCTCCGCGGATCAAGTTCGGGGTTTGCTCTCCACCATCACCCGCCATTGATGGTGGCGTCGGCGGTCGGTGTCGCCTGGTCAACCGCCCACGCTCTCCTCGCGGCGAGCGCGGGCGCGACCCCACGCGCGCGTGCACCCGCACTCCACCCCCGCGTCGTCTCCCACCGCGGTCCGACGCCCCTCGCGGCGGTCGAACCCGCCGCGTCTCCGAGCCTCGGCGGCGGCACGGGCGGACTCGGCCATCGTCACCGACAGTCAGGGTCCTTCCCCTTCGCGTCGTCGCGCGACATGGGGAAGAAGGCCCGGCTGCGATGCGCGTCGTGCGGTACCGAGTACAAGCAGAGGACGGACAAGTCGCGGTTCTGCTCGGTCAGGTGCGCCGCCGTGACGGGGCCGTCCACCGGAGTCGGGGTGGCGAAGCCGTTCAAGGACATGGTGCCGGGCGCGGGGGGAGAGTCCAAGTACGGCGACGTGCCCCCCGCGTTCGCCGGCGCGTCCGTCGTCGCCGCCGCCTCGGGGTACGCCGGCTCCGGTTACGGCAGCGACGTCTCCGCCTCCTCATCCTCCGACTTTCAGTGGGACGGCTTCGGCACCGGGAAGGGCAGCAAGGGGGGCAAGGGCAACCGCAAGCGCAAGAAACGAGCCAAGAAGGGCGCGGGGGGGGAGTCGCTTCGGCCCGTGGAGGAGGACCCGCGGTGCACCGCGGTGCTTCAACTCCTCGACCGCCAGTGCGTGGTCATCTCGGGCCCAGGACCGGCGATGGACGAGGCGGTGGCGCGCTGCGCCGCCTGCGACGTCGTCGCCGTCGACTGCGAGGGTGTGAACATGTCGAGGGTCGGCGCGATCACCCTGCTGCAGGTGGCCGCCGGAGACAGCGCGTACCTCTTCGACGTGCAGGCCATGGGCCGCGCGTGCTTCGAGATGGTCTCCGACGCGTCCGTCACGAACGGCCGGAACCTCAAGTCGGTCCTCGAGGACCCCAAGGTCGTGAAGCTCATGTTCGACTGCAGGGTCGACTCTGACGCGCTCTTCCACCAACACGGCGTGTCGTTGACTAACGTCTTCGACGTTCAGCTCGCGGACGTCGCCGCCCGCCGTGCCAACCACCACGCCGTCTCGCTCCTCAGCGGCATGCCCAAGTGCGCCGGGCGGTGGCTTCCGAAGGGTCCGAACCAGGCGGAGGCGGCGTTGGCGGCGCAGGGTCCGGATCGCGCGCCGATCCGATCCGACTCCGACGCTCCGCCCGACGCCGCCTCCGTCGCGCGCGTCACCGAGCACCTCAAGCGGAAGGTCAAGGAGCAGTACGCGTCGAACCTCGGTGGGGACGGCGAGCTGTGGGCCAAACGTCCGCTGGCGGAGGACGTGAGGCGGTACGCCGCGCTGGACGCGTGGTTGCTCAAAGAGATTTACGCGGCGATGGAACACGCCAACGTTCTGGACGAGGACTGGCGGGCTCGGGTGGTCAAGGAGAGCGAGCGGCGGGTGGGGGAGTACAGGGATCTGGAGGAGCCGATCATGCAGTTCAGGTGCCAGGAGCGCGCGCAGGCGCCGGACCTGTGAGGGGGGGGCGAGCGTCGGCGGCGTTGTTATCGTTGCAGTTGAGTTGAGCTATATCTTGCACTCCTTGCACTCAGAGCGCCGACGGTCGTGCTCGCAGATTGAGCCCCCACCGCACTCCTTGCACGTGGAGCGTACACGATTGTGCTGGCAGATTTGAGACCCGCCGCACTCCTTGCACTTAGAGCGCACACGAGCGTGCACGCAGATTTGAGACCCACCGCACTCCTTGCAGTATTGGCGGTGACGACCGTGCTGGCAGATTTGAGACCCACCGCACTCCTTGCACTGAGAGCGCTGCCGGCCGTGCTCGCATATTGATGCCCCGCCGCACTCCTTGCATTGAGGGCGCCTACGGCCGTGCTCGCAGATTTCAGACCCGCCGCACTCCTTGCACTTAGAGCGCTCACGAGCGTGCACGCAGATTGATGTCCCGCCGCACTCCTTGCACCGAGAGCGCCTCTTTCCGTGCGGACAAGCGCTGCACACCTTGCACTGCGACCTCCACTTCACCCCGTGCTCGCATGGCCCCTTCGTGCGAGGGGCTCTCTTCCTCTTCACGCCCTTCTTCGTCGCATCCTTCTGCTCCTCTTCGCTTTCTGATCCCTCCATCTCGGCGACGCTGGCGCGCAGCCGGTCGAGGTTGGGTCGCCAAATCGTCGTCCCCTTCCCCGCGAGATCCTCGGACTTTTCGTCTTCTCCATGGTCGTCCGCGGGAGGTTCGACGTTGACGGCGGGGGGTTGGTGGTGGTCGTCGTCGGGCTCTTCTTTGACGACGATGGGGACCCCGCTAACGAAGGGTGGGTGCCAGATGGTGGTCATGGCGCACGGCGATACGAGTTATGACGACCTTGGGTCGGGCTCGAGCGTTCCCAGAAAACTGACAGTGACGGTTTCCCTCTTTGAGATCTGCCACCAGTGGGCACCCGTGTCGCGCGAGCGCCATTTTCCCGCGGGCACCGCCGCCCAGCCCCGGCGACCATCATGGCTCAGGTCCCGGAGCGAGGGGTCCGGGACGTCCGCGACTCGTGGGGCGTCGAGGCCCTCTTCGGGGGCTTCGACAAGCCCGAGCAGGTCCACGCGCGGCTCGTCATACCGCCCAAGGTGAGCCCCGCGCGCTATTCCGGTCGCGATTACCAAATCTCAAGTTCCCCCCTCCCGCGACGCAGGTTGCGCAGTCCAACTACGGCTACGGCGGCGGACCAAACGGCGGAATCAACCCCCTGGAGCTGTCCTGGGACGAGCAGAGGTTCCTCGCGCAGCTCGCGAGCGAGCGCGTGATGGTCTCCGACCGCGCGAGGGCGCACGAGCTCTCGGCGCGAGCATCCTCCGGCATCCGCGCGGGGGGCGTGCCGAGCTTCGTGGACGTCGCGTCACCGGCCAAGCCCGTCGTCGCCCGCGGGGTCGCCGCGTCGGCGTCCGCGGAGTTCGCGAGGCCGTCGTCCGCGGTCGCGTGGCACGAGAGGGAGCGAACGGCGGCGCGCGGCGCGTCGTCGTCGTCGTCGTCGCCCGTCGCGTCGTCGTCGTCGCCGGCGAGATCGTCGAGGCCGAGGCCATCCACCGCCGGCCCCCCGGCGTCGTCGTCGAGCCGCGCTTCCGGCGGAACGTTCGGAGGCCCGATACCCTCGGCGTCGCCCATCAGGCCCGCGCTCAAGAAGAAGCCGCGGTCGTCGTCCGCCACCGCGCGCTCGTCGTCCCAGTCACCGGCGAGGCGTTCGGTGCGTTGGGAGCCCGAGGTGACGGAATCGGGCATTGTCGAAACTCAATCTCGCGTCGTCGTCGGGAACGGGAACGACCCGCGCGTCCGTCCGACCCCGGCGGGCACTCACGCGTCGCCGTCCGTCCACGCGCGCAGGAACCTCAAGTTCGGCGGACCGGGCGGCGGCGGCGGGGCGCCGGGGGGACCGCGCGCGTCCTGGCCCGGGCCCAGGGGCGGGGGCGTCGAGACCCTCTCGTACGCGAAAGCTCGCATCCTCGGCTCCGAGAGGGCAACCGACGATCTAGACGACGCGCGGCTCTCGAGGGACGAGCGCGAGTTTCTTAAATCGATGGCGAGCCAGAGGCGGATGGTGAGCGACCGCGCGGCACTCGCGGCGTCCGTCGCGGAGCTCGGTCTGCTCCCGCGGGGAACCGCGCCGATAACCACGCAACCGGGCTCGGACGTATCGGAGCCAGGGTCATCGATGAGTGCCCGGCCGACGGGCCTGGCCGCCGGGGGACCGAAACAGGTGAGCGCGGTGGATTACCTGCACTCCGGCGCGCCGGTGGCGCCGGTGAGGGCGTCGTGGAACCCGGACGCGTCGCCGTCGCGGGAGGAAGCTGCGTTCGATCCCGCGAGGTCGCTTCGAGAGTCGCTGGAGAGGACGAGGCCGCGGACGGCGACGGGCGTTCCCGGGTCGAGGCGTCTAGACGAGAACGATCCTGACCCAAACAATCCCAACAACCCGTGGGTCGACAGGAACGCCGCGTTGCGCGCGGCGGTGCGGAACCGACTGCGCCCGTCCAGCGCGAGGTCGCAGGTGTCGTCGCTGGGCGACCTGGACCGGTTGGAACAGACGGTTGACGCGCTTCGGCGGAGTTATCGCAGGGCGGATCCCCCGGCGAGGGGCAGGGGCGGCGGCGGCGGGGGGGTTGGGGGCGGGGTCGGGGCGCTCGACGACGCGGCGGACGCCGCCGCGAGGAAGGTCGCGGATCGGGAGGCGCGGGACTGGGAGTGGCAGTCGTCGTGGCAGTGGGAGTGGCAGCAGGAGCTGGACGTGGAGACGCGGGGACGACGCGCGATGACGCCGCCAGCCCCGGCGCGGTCGCCGGCGAAGGTCCATCCGAGCCCGGAGAAGAGACCGGCGGTTGGGACGTTCGAGCTTCAAACCTCCTCGGCGACGACCACGCCCACAAAGGCGGCTGCGACCACGCCCACAAAGGCGGCTGCGACCACGCCCACAAAGGCGGTTGCGACAACGCCCACAAAGGGTGTCGCTGCGACGCCGGTGAGGACCCCGCCGGGGGCGAGGTCAGCGGCGAAACCGCCGAGGTCGCCGGCGTTCGTCGGGTCCCCCGCGCCGACCGCCGCCGCGAGGAGGAGCCCGTTCAAGGAGCCCACGGCGGCGGCGCCCGTGGCGGTGTCGTCGCCGGCGCCCGCGGCGGCGTCGCCCGAGTCCGAGCCAGAGCCGAAGGTTAAGTTTGGCCGCCGAGCCCGAGGCGACGTCGAGGCGTCGAGGGATCCGCGCACCGTGCCGCCGTCGCCGCCGATGCCGTCGCCGCCGACGCTGACGGAACGGTCCCCGCCGACGGGCAGACCCGGCGCGTCGTCGTCGTCGTACGCCGAGAGGAGAGAGGCGTACAGGGAGTCGAGGGCCGCCGTCGCGCCGCCCGCGGGGGAGGTCGGCGGCGACGACGGAGGACCGGCTCGTCCATCGGTCCCGAACAGGTTTGATTCGGACGATTCGGACGCTCCGTACGTCGGCGAGGACATCGAGACGCTGCCGGACGAACTGTCGTCGGGCGGGGAGGACTCGGACATCGAGGTTGTCGAGCTGGTGGAGATCGACGGCGGGGCGGGGGGCGGGAACGAGGAGGCGATGTGGAGACCGGCGAGCTCAAAGTATGTCTGAGAGACGACGCGAGGTGTGCGGATTTGAGTTTGTCGACGCGTTCTTTGCTCTTTTTCAAGACCTATTTGGTAAGCACCGTCTAGGACTAAGTGTTTATTTCTTGCACTCCTTGCACTTAGAGCGCCGACGGCCGTGCTCGCAGATTCCAGACCCACCGCACTCCTTGCACTGATAGCGCCGACGGCCGTGCTCGCAGATTGCACCCCCGCCGCACTCCTTGCACCGAGAGCGAATACGATCGTGCTCACATATTGAGCCCCCACCGCACTCCTTGCAGTAAGAGCGCTCACGAGCGTGCACGCAGATTGAGCCCCCGCCGCACTCCTTGCATTTAGAGCGATCACGACTGTGCTCGCATATTGAGCCCCCGCCGCACTCCTTGCACTGAGAGCGCTGACGGCCGTGCTCGCATATTGAGCCCCCGCCACACTCCTTGCACTTAGAGCGCTCACGAGCGTGCACGCAGATTTGAGACCCGCCGCACTCCTTGCACCTAGAGCGCCGACGGCCGTGCTTGCAGAATGATGCCCCACTGCACTCCTTGCAATGAGCGCGCCTCTTCCCGTGCGGACAAGCCCTGCACACCTTGCAATTCGACCGCCACTTCACCCCGTGCTCGCATGGCCCCTTCGTGGGAGGGGCTCTCTTCCGCTTCACGCCCTTCTTCCTCGCATCCTTCTGATCCTCTTCGCTCTCCGATCCCTCCATCTCGGCGACGCTGGCGTACAGCCGGTCGAGGTTGGGTCGCCAAATCGTCGTCCCCTTCCCCGCGAGATCCTCCGTCTTTTCGTCTTCCTCGTTGTCGTCCGCGGGAGGTTCGACGTTGACGGCGGGGGGTTGGTGGTGGTCGTCGTCGGGCTCTTCCTTAACGACGATGGGGTCCCTGCTCAACAAGTCTGGGTGCCAGATGGTGGTCATGGCGCACGGCGATACGAGTTATGACGACCTTGGGTCGGGCTCGAGCGTTCCCAGAAAACTGACAGCGACGGTTCTCGGCAGGCACTCGCCTCGGGCGCTCCGCGGTGATTTCGGTCGGTTGCAGTCTGGCGAGAAATTCACGTCGAACGCTCTCGCCCGCGCGGGCCACAGACCGGAGCGCGCGCAGGGTTGGCGGTCATCGCACGTCCACACGTCGAGAATGTCCGCGCTGTCCAACCACACGCGGGTCACGCGCCTGTACAGGTGCGCCCTCTGCCCTCGACCCGCGCTTATCCACCCGACGAGTAGGGTTTTTTTTTGCCAACCCGCGCGGGCCGTGGACAACAATCCGAACGGACCTCTGACCTTCGACCCCGCCCGTCCCCACACCCCCCCGAACCCGATCCAGGCACTCGCTGAAGACCATGCTCTCATGGGCGGTCCAGAGGGACATCTTCTACACCGAGCGCGACCGCATCCGCGCGCAGTTCGAGGCCAACGCGGGCCTGAACCAGCCCGGGCAGATCGCCAAAGCCATCGCCGCGGGCGAGGCCAAGCTGGCGGAGTACTCGCACCCGGACCCTTACACCGTCCCGACGGCGTACGGGGGCAGCAAGTACGCGAGGAACCCGCCGGTGCCGGGCGAGATGGAGGTGGTGAGCGACTTCGGGAGGGAATCCTACGTCGTGCCGGGGAAGTACTGATCGTTCGTTCGATCGATCCCTGGAAGTCCAACCCAGACGTCCCATATGTAGACTATCGTAGCTAGGTCCACTCGTTGTAACTTCGTACGCTTTCGACGACGTCGCCGCGCCCAACGCGCGTCACCGCCTGGCCCTCTTCTCGCCCCCCGACTCGTCGTCCCCACCCGATCGCTTCCCCGGCGCGACCCCGCGTGTGGGTTCGAGCTCGTCGCTCGCGGGATGAGCAGCGAGAGATGCGGGCACGTACGCGGCGAGCCACTCGTTCCGCCGGTGTACCTCGTTCGCCGACGCCGGCGATTGCCTCGGCACCGGGCACGGGAACGGGCACCGAGCCATCCCCACGAGGACGTACCCGAGCTCGTCCTCCATGCGCTCGCGCTCGGCGGCGAGCTCGAACTGGTTCCTGTTGGCGGTGAGCACGGGGCACCCCGCGGCGCGAACGGAACGCATCCAACCTCCTCCTCCTCCTCCTCCTTCGTTCCCCTCCTCATCCTCCTCCGAAACCTCGCACTCGTCCAGCGCCTCGCACAGGTCGAGCGCGAACACCAGGCACGGCCCGGGTGAGTCTCGTGACGCGTCGTCGTCGCCCTTCGTTCCCCCCGCGGCGGCCGCGAAGTCGTCGTACCGGCCGCGATGAAACGATACCGATCGGGTGCCCCGGTCGTCCCCGCCCACGGATCGCTTCACGCCGTGCCACCCCTCCGGGAGGTCCGGCGCGACGACGGTGACCTCGACGCCGGGCTTCTCGAGCGCGGCGCCGTACCCGACGAGCCACATCGCGTCCGCCGCGGCGTCGCACCAGTCGCCGCCCGAGCCGTGGACGACGTGAACGACGGCGGGCGTGAGCTCCTTGTCGGCGGCGGCGGTTTCGTCCTCCTCGGCTCTGCCCTCCCCGCCCACGCCGAGCATGAGCGCGTACTTGACCACCGGGAACAGCCACGACGCGGCGACGAGGGAGAGGGGCGCGGAGAGGAGCTCCGCGTGCCTGCGAAGCGTCGCGGCTGTTTTGGCATTTGCATCTGCATCGTCGTCGTCGTCCTTTGGCTTTGCGTCGTCGGTTCTGGCGAGCTTGAACAGCGCGCGCCAGCGCGGCTTGGTGGCTTCGTCCCTGGCGGCGCGGGCGGCCGCCTCGTTCTCGTCGTCGCCCTCGTCGCCGTAGCCGCGCGGGCCGAGCAGCGTCGCCGTGGTGCGCCTGCCCAGGAGCTTGAGCTTGGCGACGGTCGCCTTGACCGCCGCCGCCGCCCTCGCGTCCGCGTCGGGCACGTCGACGTCGGCGAGGTCGGCGTCGAAGGCCAGGAGGTCGCACACGCGAGCGTGATCGCGCGCGTCCGCCGCCATGTGCGCCTCGCCGCAGTACACGATCGCCCTGCATCGAGCGCACTCCACGGAGGGCGGCGCGTCGCCCGCATCGTCGTCGTCGTCGCCCGTCGTGGTTTCGGGGGCGCCGCAGACGCCGCAGGAATCGACGCCGAGACGGGCGCCGCGTTCGAGCGCGGCGAGGGCGTCGGAGCCGAGGGCGTCGGGGTCCGGGACGTCGGGGGTTGGGAGCTCGGCGACGCGAGCGAGCGTCGCGGGGGTGAGCGACCAGTCGTCGGAGGCCATGGCGGGCGGCGACGGTTATTTGTGATGCTTCGCGCGGATCTGCTGGAAGGCTGTGAAGAATCGGCAATCCAAAAAAGGGCAGCCCCACACATCTCGGCTGCGGCGTCGGCATGACCGCCCCGACCATGTCCGCCATGCGCGGCGCCAGCTTCAAGGATAAGCTCGCCGTGCTCGAGGCGACGACGCCGGACGGTTCGATCCCGAACGAACCCGGCGCGCTGAAGCCGCGGTACGACGATCTCAAGAAGTCCCTCTGCCTCGACGCCCTCGTCGCGGGATGCCCCGACGCCTTCGTCGACTTCTACTACCTCTGCACCAGCGGGGACGGCGTCGGGGACGATAACCTCACCGCGGACGAGATGGAGCGCGCGCTCATCAACCCGGACGACTACGAGGAGTTCGAGGAGGTGCCCATGGACAAGATGCCCTTCGTCAAGGATGCGCTCGTCGCCGCGGAATCGGCGCTGCGAGGCGACGCGTTGGGCGGTCCGAACGACGACCCCGCCGTCGCCGTGCAGGACGCGTACGGCGCCCTCGCCGAGTACTTCCTCGGCACCGACGACCGCGCCAAGGCGGCGTACTTCTACGACAAGTGCGTCGCCGCGGCCGTCGCCGCGAGGCGCCCGGAGCTCGAGATGGCCGCGTGCGCTCGCGTGGGAAAAACCCACGAGGCGGCGGGCAACCTCGAGACGGCGGTGGCGTCCTTCGAACGCCAGCTCCGACTCGCGGACGACCTCTCCGCCGCCGCCCCGATGGACGCCGACCTGAAGAACGCGCTGGGGGACGCCAGGGGCAACTGCGTACGGACGTATTTCGCAATCGCCGAGCGATCCGCTGATGCGGATGATAAAGAGCGTAGCGTCGCGTACCTGACCTCGTGCCTCCGCGTCTGCGTCGAGGCTGCCGAGGACGCGGCGGACACCTCGGACGACGCCGAGGGCGGCGGGCTCGACGACCTCGAGAAGGGCACGGAGGGTAAGGCGAATCACCGGTTGGGTTTAGCTCAACTCGCCGCCGGGAGAGCCGAGGAAGCGGCTCGGTATCAGGAACGGTACCTGGAGTTGAGCGAACGCGACGGGGACGACGTGGGGGTCGGGTGCGCGCTGAGGGCGCTCGGGGAGGCGCACCTCGCGCGGGGTGCGGTGGACGAGGCGGTGGCGGCGCTGGAGAGGTTCGCGGCGATGGAATCGACGGGCGCGGGGGCTCGCGCTCGAGCGCACTGCAGCCTCGGTCGGATCTTGCTCAAGCGGCGGGACTACGCGCGATCGGTGGGACACTTCGAGCGGTTTCACGAGCTCGCGCGGGGGTTGGGGGACGCCAGGCTGCTCGACGTGGCGCGGGTGAACCTCGGGGTGGCGAGGGGGGTCGCTTCGGAGGGTGGGTTCATCGCCAAGGTGGCGGCGGCGGGTCCGGCGTCGGAAGCGGCGGCGGCGCACGTGGAGTCGTTGGTGACGTGGAAGGACTCGCGGACGCCCATCGAGGGCGTGCACTCGTAGCGGCGCGGGGTTAGGGTTAGGGTTTCGGGGATGGCGACGAGGCGGGGATGGCGACGACTCCCGCTCGTGGTGCGCCGTCGCTTCAGCCGTCGCGTCATCGATATCGATTCTAAGTCTACGTTTCTTCCGACTCTAATATACGTCCCAAAGTTTCACCCGTCACCGCACGGTTGCAAACTGCCCGTACTCCGGCGTGGTGAACTGCATGCCCTGCCCGATCATCGCCTCCGGGCTCGTCCTCGGTCCGTATATCTTAACCTGCCGCACGTGCGTGTCCCTGCCGTTCTGGTGGTTCGAGAGCACGGCGATTTGCAGAAAGTACGTTCGCAGGCACTCGCCGTCGCCGCCGTTGAGAGCCCCGGGCTCGTTCTCGTCCTTGACGAGGGACACCCGCGTCCACCCCGAGGGTTCGTCCAGGTCCACCGTCTTGATCTCCCTGAGGTCGTGGAACGAGTTGCCCGCCCGCACGCTAATCTTGTTGGGAGTGTAGGACTCGTCGAGGCGGTAGTCGGCGTAGATGCAGAGCTCGCGCACGCGGACTTTCTTCTGGAACTGAACGTTCACCAGGTGCGGCTGCGCGCCGTCGCTCTGCCAGTAGGTGTCGAGGCTGTTGTCCCTGAGCAGCTCGACGCCGTTGCCGGGCTTGGCGGACGTCACCGACCACACCGCGAGCTTGCCGATCTCGCTGACGTCCCCGCGCCTGGAGGGGTCCGCGCCATCCGCGCCTGCGACGCGGGTGCGGGCGTTCAGTCAGATCTGTCGCGACTCGGTTTGAAAGGGGGGGCGCGTGGGGGGACGGACAGACCGGGGGAGGGGTTGGGGGATGGGCGGGCGCGTACCCGACGTCGTAGCCTCGGGGTTGTTGGACATGTTCGCCCCGACGCCCTCCGGAGTCGCGCGCGATACTGTGACCGCGCCCCTCGCTGATCCACCGAAGTCACGGAGTCTGCGCGCTGCGAGCCGAGAGGAGCTGTCAGTTTCTGTTTTCTCGGAACGCTCGACCCTTAGGTCGTCATAGCTCGTATCGCCGTGCGCCATGAGCACCATCTGGCACCCAGACTTGTTGAGCAGGGACCCCGTCGTCGTCAAAGAAGAGCCCGACGACGACCACCACCAACCCCCCGCCGTCAACGTCGAACCTCCCACGGACGACCATGGAGAAGACGAAAAGTCGGAGGATCTCGCGGGGAAGGGGACGACGATTTGGCGACCCAACCTCGACCGGCTGTACGCCAGCGTCGCCGAGATGGAGGGATCGGAGAGCGAAGTGGAGGAGAAGGACGTGACGAAGAAGGGCGTGAAGCGGAAAAGAGCCCCTCCCACGAAGGGGCCATGCGAGCACGGGGTGAAGTACCGGTCGAATTGCAAGGTGTGCAGGGCTTGTCCGCACGGGAAGTGGCGCCGTTTTTGCAAGGAGTGCGGTGGGTCTCAAATCTGCGAGCACGGCCGTTATCGCTCTAAGTGCAAGGAGTGCGGTGGGTCTCAGATCTGCGAGCACGGCCGTCAGCGCTCTCAGTGCAAGGAGTGCGGCGGGGGGTCAATCTGCGAGCACGGCCGTCGGCGCTCTCAGTGCAAGGAGTGCGGCGGGTCTCAAATCTGCGAGCACGGCCGTCAGCGCTCTAAGTGCAAGGAGTGCGGCGGGGGCTCAATATGCGAGCACGACCGTCGCCGCTCTCAGTGCAAGGAGTGCGGTGGGTCTCAAATCTGCCAGCACAATCATATACGCTCCACGTGCAAGGAGTGCGGCGGGGGCTCAATCTGCGAGCACGATCGTATTCGCTCTTCGTGCAAGGAGTGCAAGAAATAGCTCAGCTCAACCGCAACGATAACGACGCCGCCGACACAGACACGCGCGAGGCGAGAAGACACGTAGACACGTCCTCAATCAATCAATCAATCATTCAATCACGACGTCTTCACACGTCGCCGCGTCCGTTCGTCCCGTTCCGCCGCGGCTACGCTCACTCGTCCTCCTCCTCGTCCTCCTCTACGTCTACGTCGTCCAACCCGTCCTCATCCTCCTCCCGCTTCACCGCCTCCCCCCGCGCGATGGCATCCCGCCGCTCCTGCATGGACTGCGTCACCATCCTCAGCCGCAGGTACTGGTCCCGCGCCTCCCTCGACCGCGTGATGGCCTGGATCCTCGCGACAGCCTGCTGCACGTTCTCCTCCTCCTCGTCGTCGTCGCTGTCGTCGTCGTTGTTGTTGGTGTCCGAGGTTGATCGCTTGTTCGAGTCGTTTCCGTCGTCCGAGTGCGACTTGTGCGATTGCCTGCGACCGCGAAGGGTCGCGGATTTGACCAGCCGGTTCGACGCGCCCCCTCCCGAGCGGTACACCTCGTCGAGGGAATCCTTCGACGAGTTGGCGCGTTCGAGCATGGCGCGCTCCCAGTCAACCACGCGCGCCGCCGCCGCGCCGTCCTCCCCGCCCCCGCCGCCGCCGCCGCCGCCGCCGACGCCCGCGGAGATGAGCTGCATGATATCCGCCGCGCGCCTGCGCTGGTGGTGTCCGCCGGGCATGAGCGTCTGGAGCCTGTCCTGTCGGCCGCGGTAGTCGGCGGCGCGAATTTCGCCCTGCAGCGCCACGGCTCGCTCCTGAAGCTGCGCGATGCGCCGGCGAAGCGCGGCGAGTGCCTCTTCTCCCCCCGACGTCGACCGCATCGCAAAGTCGGCACCCTCGGCACCCTCCGGCGGTGACCCGGCTGCCTCCTCCACGGAGACGTCCATCGCTTCCGATTCGGGAATCGTTGAGTGATGAAGTCCTCCGCCGGACCTCTCGCCGAGTCGTCGCTTTCCGAGCTCGGGCGCAGCACCGGTGGCCGTCTTGCTCACCTTGAGCGAGCGGAGCGAGTCGGTGATTTTCTGCGCAGCCTTCTCAGCCTTCTTCACCACCTTCTTCACGTCCTTCTTCACGTCGCGGTCGGCGCCCGTCCTCGGGGCGGCGCCGGTTTCGACGCCCTCCGTCACCGTGTTGAGCTCGCCCCCTTTCTTCCGCGCCTTGCGGCGACGGACCGAGTGCTTCCTGAACGCCAGCTGGATCATACCCGCGGCGACAGCCTCCCTGCGCTCGGTGCTGGTGCCGCCCCCCTCCATGAACTCAGCCTCAGTCTCAACTTCCGTCTGCGAAGTCACCGCGTCGGTGGCGGTAACTTCCGTCTCCGTGGCGAGAAGAAGGGAACGCATCGGCACAGCCTTGACGCGGTCCCGCTGCGCCCGGCCCGTGCGGTTAGCGGTGGGCCCGGCGCCGGGGGTGACGCCCGGCGGCGTGACCCCTGCGCCGGACATCAGCGGCGTGGTCAGGCCCTGAACCTGCTGCTGCTGCTGCTGCCGCTTGCGATCGAAGGAGGCTGAGCGAAGCGATCGGCCGGTAGCCGGCCCTTGCGCGCCTCCGTACAGGGAAATGTTGGACAGCGACGCAGCCAGGGACGTCTCCGAGATGTACGCGGCGATGCCGCCGTGTCCAAGCGCCGCGGCGAGGTCCGCGGCGGTGTACCCGCCCGCGCCCCACCTCGCCATCGCTCGGATGTTCGCGCCCGACGCGAGTAACGTCGCCACCGTGTCCTCGTGGCCCTTAGCCGCGGCCCAGTGCAGCGCCGTCCGGTTCCTCCGGTCCGGCTGGTTCACGTCGCAGCCGCACTTGGTCATGGCGGGTATGGCCCACTTCATGCCGAGCGCCGCGACGCAGTGGATGAGGCCCATGCCCCCCGCGTCCACCCTCGCGTACGCGCTCTTGGGCTGAACGTACGTAGGGTTGGGCACGATACCCTCGGCGCGGGCGCGATGGTGCTTCGCCTCCGCGGCGATGGCGTGCCGCAGCCTCGCCTCCAGCGCCGTCTTGAACACCTTGCCGACGTCCTCGTCGGACAGGTTGGACATGTTCGGGTCCAGCGCGGGGTCGGCGCCGAGGTTGAGGGCGGCGACGGCGCGGCGCGTGAAGCCAGCCCCGGCGCCGCCGCCCAACCCGCCCGACTGCGAGCCGGACCGTCCGGGCGAAGCAGGGGAGCCGTGCACGTCGCGGCTCTCGGACGACCCGCCGCCGTTCCTGTTGTCGGGGGAGCTGGTGTTGCCGCCGCTGCCGCCGGATCCCTTGCCGTCGGAGGGACCGTTCCCGGAGGCGGTAGATCCGCCGCCTCCGCCACCTCCGCCGCCGCCGGGTCCGCCGGGTCCGCCGGGTCCGCCGCCGCCCGACGCCTTCGAGCTCCTGTCCGCGCCGATGAGCAGGTGCACGAGCCTGAGCTGAAAGTCCCGCTCGGTGACGCCGCTCGTGAGCCGAATCTCCGCGGCGCGCTTGTCCCGCGCGCCGCCGGCGCCCGCCTCGCGATACTCGAAGGTGCGAATGTCGGACGCCGGTCGTTTGCCGCTCCCGAGGCACGAGATGTAAAAGGGAACCCTGCCGGCGTTCATCGGGGGCGCGCGGCATCGCAACACCCCGGGCGACACCTGCTCCGCCGGGACCTCGACGTCCCCAAAGACGCAGCAGAGGTACAGGCCCTCGGGCAGGCCCGGTCTCGGCGTGCCCGTCACCAGAACCTTTCCCCCGCCAGTCTCCGTGTCCCACTCTGGGGAGAAGTCGTCGATGGCCCAGAGGATCGGCGACCCCTGCTGCGCCGGGGGTATGAAGGGCTGCCTCGCGCGGTTGTACCTCGCGTGGCTCGCCTCCGCCGCGGCTCTCATCTGCGCCGCCCTGAGCGCCGGCGACGGGGCTCGCGGCGAGATGTCGCCGTTGTCGCCGTCGCTGTTGTTCATCTCTGCGTCCATCTCCGAACCCTCGCTCGGGTGCGACGGGACGCGGGGGAACCCGGCCATTCGCTGCTGCTGCTGCGCGGCGAGCGCGGCGGCGCGGTGCGCGCCCCGGCCGCCGTCGGCGCCCCTCGGCCTGCGCGTCGCCGCCGCCGCCTTGGCCAGGGGCGAGAGTGCACCCTCCGCCGTCTCCTCGTTGTCGTCTCCGTCGTCGTCGTCGTCGTCTCCGTCGTCCTCGCGGTCGGCGTCGTCCTCGTCCTTGTCGTCGCCGTCCCAGATGACGGGCCTGGCGCGCGGCGGCCTCGCCCTGGTGCCGCTGCCAAAGGAGGAACCCCTGCGGTGGCCGGGTTTAGCCCCGCCGCCGCCGCCGCCGACCGAGCCCGCCGCGGGCCGCATCGCCGCGGCTCCCCGCTCCAGCGCGGCCATGTCCTGCTCGAGCCGATCCACCTGCTCCGGGCTGGCGTCCGCGTTGACCGAGGCGACGCGGACCAACGTTTCCTTGAGCGACGCAATCTTGGACTCGAGCTCCGCCATGCTCGTGACGCCATCCGCGATGTCGCTCCTGTACTCGCCGGGGAACGCGGTGCCGATGTTGGGACCGGCGGCGGCGGCCGCCGCGGCCGCCGCGGCCGCGGACTCGACGGGCATGCCCTCGACCTTGATTCCCTGGGCTTCGGCAATCTGATCGACGGCAAACTCCTTGAGTAAGTCGAAGTGGGGCCCGTTGGACGATTCGTCCTGGCCCATCTCAAAGTACCCGTGATCGAGCGGCGGGCCGCTTCCAATGCTGAGGATGGACCTGTTGCTGCCCTCGCGGAAGGGAACGGCTCGGCCGCTGGACGGCTGGCGAAAGGGAACGGCGCGGCCGGCGGCGTCGACGAGCGTGGCGCTGGCGCGCCGGTGAACTCCGCTCATTCGACCCGGTCCGCCCGGGCCGCTCTCCTCGCCAGCCTCGTCCTCGGAGGCGAGCACGCTGTTGAACCAGCTCTCGGACTCGGCGACGCCGTTGAACTGCTCCTGGGCGGCGTGGTAGAGCGCGTGGGGGTCGCTGTCGCCGTGGGGGTAGTGATGCGTGGGCGGGGCGCCGTAGCCGTGGTGGCCGTACTGGCCACCAACCGCCTGCTGCTGCTGCGAGTACTGCTGGTAAACCTCCGGGTGGTACTGGCCGGGGCGCGCGGGGGACTGCATCATGGGCGAGCCCCCCGACATGCCTCCCATGCTCGCCACCTCCTCGTACCCGGACCCGGAGTACTGCGACATGCCGCTGGCGTACCTGAACAAATTGCGGAAGCCGTTTTGGTCCTCGCCGTCGGTGGTGCCGCTGTTGGACCCCGGCGCGGACCCCCCGGGGGCGAGACCGAGCCCCGCGCCCTTCGCGCCGCCCCTGCCCCCCACGACCATCGTGGTGTCGAGGTAATGCACCAAAACGACGCCCTCGTCGCTGTCGAGGAGCCAGTAGCACCGGCGCTGGAACCTGTCGTTCTCGGCGGCGTGCGCGTAGTAGCAGTTCAAGAGCTCGACGTTGCCAACTTTGAGCTTCTCGTGCGTCTCTCGTACCGTCTTGCCGTCCTTCTTCTTCTGCCAGTCGTGACCATCCTTGCGGAAGAACCTGACGGCCTTGCGGTCGAACAGGAAGATCGTGCCGGCTGCGTGTGGAGCGGAGGAGGGCGGGGGGGGGGTCAGTCTTTTTTCTTTTTCTCTCGTCCGTCGCCGGGCGGGGTGAGGATCTTTTGGGGGACTAGGGTTAGATTAGGCGCGCGGGTCGCGGCGACGAGGCGCGGCGATCGGGTTTCGCGCGGCCGCGCGCTTCCCCGATTACACGAGCCCTTGAAACGGTGTCGCGCGATCGAGATCGCGGGTGAAACAAGCCGTGACGCGCGCGATCCCGCTCTCCGTGCGGAGGCCGAAAATCGCCCACGGGGCGCGCACAGAAGAGCAGAGGAGGAAAAAAAGACTGAGAAACTCGGTTGAACGCTGACGCACCCGGTGGCCTCACGGGCGCCGTCTTGCTCAGCGCGAAGCCGTACGATCGGTAGTTGAGCAGCATGTCGCACACTTCGGTGTTCTTGAGCCACCTGGTCCTCGACTGGTTGAGCATCTCGATCACGTGCGCGCGCGTGCTCCCGTCGGGGCCCTCAGCCTCGGGCATTATCAGCGCCGTCGCAGAGACTCCGCCGAATCCTCCATCGGAGCCCGTCGCGGGCGAGTCCGAGCCGCCCGCGTTGTAGCTCGGTGACACCCTCGGTTGGTACATCGCGAACGCGTCACGGGACGGAGATTCCGTTCGTCGCCGCCGCGGCGGTAACGCGGAGCTCCTCCCTTTCCTGTACTGATGAGTACTGTGAGCCGGTGGCGACGGAGGGACAGTTGCTTTTTTGCACTGCGATCCACGTGTTTCGGCGCGGCGGTGCCGTGCGGGTGGAAAAATCTGCCGCGCGATTGGTTGAGAAACGATGAACTTTCACGTTTCTCCAATGGCGAGCAGTCAGATCTACCAAACGACGAAGGCTTAAATCTGCGACGCGTTTTCGCGGGAAAGATGACTCACGGCAGTTTACCCGCGGCAAAATTTGTCATTGCCGAGCGCATTCCAGAGGCTGGAGACGATGAGAGTTCAACTTTCCTCCTCCCCTTTCGCAACCGCCTCCACCGCCTCCACCGCCTCCAAGGCGCGAAGTTCCGACACCACCGCCCTCTCGAACGACGCTGCGTCCACATCCCGGACCCCCATCATCGCGCCCGTCGTTCCCCGCGCGTCTTCGTTCCCCCCTACCTTCGCCGACGTTCGCTCGAGGGCTATTTGTCTCGCGACGCGAAGGTTGTCGAGAAACGCGCTCGCTCGAACGGACGCGACGCCCGTCGGATCCACCGGCACGCTCCACGTCGGCGCCCTCGCCTGCATCTCCACCGTCCGTTGTAACGCCTCGGATACGAACCGGCGGGCGAACGCCTCGGCCTCAACGCGATGCTCCTCGGAGACGTTGTCCTCGTACAAGGCGCGAGCCGCAGCCGCCGCTCTCTCGCCCGCCCGCAACGCGTTCACCGCGGATACCTCCCAATCCGAACCGTCGTCGTGTTTGTCGGAGAGGGGAAAGGAACGATGAACGGTCCCGCCTTCGCCGCCGGTCGCGAACGCCGCCGGGTGGGTCGGCGCGTTCCGATACTCCCCCGTTACATCCAAACGTAAAAAACCTCCCTCGTTCGCCGCCGCCGCCGCCGACGCCGCGGCAAATCCGGCGTCGCGCGCGGACCCCGCCGCGTCGCCCACGGCGCTCGCCGCGGAGGGCGCCGCGAGCTTCGCGCCGCGCGCCGCGAGCCGCATCGCGTCGAGGATCGTCTCTCCCACGACGTTTTCCGCGGCGTCGTCGTCGGGTCGCCGGCGGAAAATCCTTCGAGGCGCCCACCGCTGGAAAAAGGACGCGTCGCCAGCTGTGTCGTCGTCGTCGCCGCCAGCTGTGTCGTCGCCGTCGTAGTATCCGTCGCCGTCGTAGTATCCGTCGTCGTCGTAGTATCCGTCGTCGTATCCGTCGTCGTCGTATCCGTCATCGTCGTATCCGTCATCGTCGTATCCGTACGCTGCCCGGTCTTCGTCCCGTTCGTCGGGGTAGAAGACCGGCCTGTACATATCGTTCATCGCGCGCCGACGCTCCGGGCTCGCCACCTTCGCCGCCGCCGCCCTGGCGTCCTCGACCCACTCCCGCAGCGACGCCGGGTCCATCGACGTCGCGTACCTCGCCGCGGCGTCGGAGGAGTACCGCCGGTACCGATCGGCGAGGAGCTCGACGCGCGAGCGGAGCGAGTCCCCTACGGTGGTGTCCCCCCTCGGAGCGACGACGACGCCCGGCGCGCCGCCCGCATCGGCGCGCGCCCCTCGAAGAGACGCGAGGAGCGCGAGCGGGAGGAGGAGCCGGAGGGCGAGGCGGGCGCGGGGCGCGCGTGCGCTCTTGCGAGGGGGCGCCATGGGGAGTGGTCACGCGCGGCTCGGTGAGACGAAACGGGGCGCGTCGCTCTCTCGCCTCGGGTCGAACATTTCAGCATCGCTCGTCGCTTCGTCTCGGTTTTCTCGGAGCGCCCGAGGCGAGTCCCTTCTCGGGAGAAACCGTCACTGTCAGTTTTCTGGGAACGCTCGAGCCCGCCCCCAGGTCGTCATAGCTCGTATCGCCGTGCGCCATGAGCACCATCTGGCACCCACCCTTCGTTAGCGGGGTCCCCATCGTCGTCAAAGAAGAGCCCGACGACCACCACCACCAACCCCCCGCCGTCAACGTCGAACCTCCCGCGGACGAGGAAGACGAAAAGTCCGAGGATCTCGCGGGGAAGATGTCGACGATTTGGCGACCCAACCTCGACCGGCTGTACGCCAGCGTCGCCGAGATGGAGGGATCGGAGAGCGAAGAGGAGGACAAGGATGTGACGAAGAAGGGCGTGAAGAGGAAGAGAGCCCCTCGCACGAAGGGGCCATGCGAGCATGGGGTGAAGCCTCGGTCGAGATGCAAGGTGTGCAGCGCCTGTCCGCACGGGAAGTGGCGCCGTCGGTGCAAGGAGTGTGGCGGGGCATCAATATGCGAGCACGGTCGTCGGCGCCATAGCTGCAAGGAGTGCGGCGGTGCATCAATCTGCCAGCACGGTCGTCGGCGCTCTCAGTGCAAGGAGTGCGGCGGGTCTCAAATCTGCGTGCACGATCGTATTCGCGCTTACTGCAAGGAGTGTGGTGGGTCTCAAATCTGCAAGCACGCTCGTCAGCGCTCTCATTGCAAGGAGTGCGGTGGGTCTGCTTTCTGCGAGCACGATCGTATTCGCTCTCGGTGCAAGGAGTGCGGCGGGTCTGATGTCTGCGAGCACGATCGTATTCGCTCCACGTGCAAGGAGTGCAAGAAATAGTCCGAGATGGTGCTCAACACGTTGCCTTTGTATTACTCGTCAGCTCGCGACGCCCTCGGCGGCGCTACTCGCCTCTCCCCTCCGCCGCGCGCCCCCTCACCGTCTCCACGGCGCCTCCTCCATCACCTCCGCGAACGCCTCCGTCTTCGCGAAGTCCTCCACGTACAGCGCCTTGACGATCGTCCTCGTCCCCTCGCTCGCAGCGGCCACCCTGTGCCACGCCGCGCCCGCCTCGAACACCAACGCCGAGTTCGCCGGCGGCGCCAAACCCCGAACCAAACCGTCGCTCCCCACCCACTCCGTCCGGCCGTCGCTGTCGTTCACCACGGTGTATATGAGCTCCACCTGGGGACGCTCGTAGAGGACGACGTCCTGGTGCCACGCCATGGAGGACCCGGGCCGGTACAGTCGCGCCTCCACGGGGTAGTCGCCCAGTACGAGTCCCTCCGCGCCGGACGCGTCGCGGAGCTTCCGTAACGCCCGAGCGTTACAGAACGCGGCGTACGCCTCGGACGTCGGCGGGACCACCGCGGAGAGCCGCCCGGTGGCAAACGAGTGGTCGCTCTTCATGCGTTTGCGGAGCTTCGTACATCCCGCTGAAACCGCGGCAAATGCATCGGCGTCGAGGAAGTTTGGGAGGTACCACACCCTCGCGTTCGGGTCGGCGTGAGGGGCGTCGACGTCGAGGTCGAGCGAACGCGTGACGGGGGAGAAGAACGGCGACGATGGGACGGGAACGCCGGGGACGCGCGTCGACGACGAGGGCGAGGATGGGGATGACGGGGAGGTCTCGGCGAGGGACGGGATGGACGCATCTTCGGCGGACGACGCGCGCCGTCGCGCCGGCAACGCGCGACGACCGCCCGGCACCGCGCGTCTCCCTCGCGATGGGGCGACGATGCACCGAGGCGATGGACCGGCGCTCGCGCGTGCCGCGCGTGCCGCCCCCGGCGACCCTCCGGTGCGCGCGCACGCGCTCATGCCGCCCTGCCGCCGCGAGTGCCCACCCGCACGGGGCCCCCCAACTTGCACACTGTCACCGCGGAAATTTGACGCGACGTGATGATGACCGTGAAACGAGGGTTTGCGTTGCGGCTCACCTCAGAACTGACAGCGCACGTGCGCACGAGGCTGAAGGGTCGCGGCGGCAGTCGCCAGACGACGCACGATCCGAGCGAGGGCGCGGGACCCATCGTCGCGTATCAGGTCGCGGTCCATCAGGTCGCGGAGCGGCGCCGCGTGGCGAGCGTCCGTCGAATAGGTTTGCCGACGGTGCGTGCGGTGGCGATCGACGATTTTCATTTTCATTCGCCCGACGGGGACGCGCCTCCCGCGTCGCGCCCGAGCCCGGCCCGCGGTGTGTTGCGCACCAACCTTCCCGAGGAGAGGACGATGACCATGTTTTCTCTGTGGTATTTGAACAAGTACGCCAATGCCATGTGCGCAGCTTTGAAACTAATCTGAAACGCTGACTCTCCGAGCCGGGAAGGCTTCGCGCGGTTTCGCAACACCCTCTTCTTCGCCCCGATTCGACCCGCGCCCGAACCGCGACGCGCGCATTCCGATGAGGAACAATAAAACTTTCGTTCTACCTAGGTCCGTGACAATGCGGAGAACTTTCACCTTGGAGAACTGAGGAACGCGCGTCGCGCCCGGCCCGTTCGCTTCGACGCCCGATCGTCCCGCCCCCGATCGACAAGACACGGCGACGCGCACCGCGGTTTCTGATGATTCAGACGGTTGTGTTTCTTTCCGAGTTCGACTCATGAGGAATGAACAACTAATTGGAGACCTGATATGAAGAGCCGCGGATCGGACCGCGTCGTCGCGCGACGCTAGAAACCCCGGCGCCCACCCGCGAACCCGCCCGATCCTGAACCCCCGCATCCCCGCCAACCGCCGATTCAACGCAGGCGCAAAGACGAATCGAGAAGCCAAGATGGGCGTCCTGATGTCCCGCGTGATGGCCGCGTTCGGCGACAAGGAGGCTCGCATCCTCGTCCTCGGCCTGGATAACGCGGGGAAAACCACGATCCTGTACCGCCTGCAGGTGGGCGCGGTGGTCTCGACGATCCCCACCATCGGCTTCAACGTGGAGACGGTGACTTTCAAGAATGTCAAGTTTCAGGTTTGGGATCTGGGCGGGCAGACCTCCATACGGCCGTACTGGCGGTGCTATTACCCGAACACGACGGCGATAGTGTACGTGGTGGATAGCTGCGATAAGGAGCGGATACCCACCAGTAAGGAGGAGCTGCAGGGTATACTGGAGGAGGACGAGCTGCGCAACTGCATCATCATGATTTTTGCCAACAAGCAGGACCTGCCCGAGGCGGCCACGGAGGTTGAGATCACGGAGGGTCTGGGACTGAACGGAGTCAAGGACAGGCAGTGGGCCATATTCAAAACGTCCGCGCTCAAGGGAGAGGGGTTGTGGGAGGGGATGGAGTGGCTCAGCCAGCAGCTGAAGGCTCGCGAGGGCAAGTCCTCGTTCTGGAGCATGTTCGGTTACTGACGGGACCCGTGCGTAGCAACATAAGAAGGGGAATAGCGTAGTCGAGACCCTCATTTCGTGTACAATGACGATAACCCTCGTTTAAAAAAAAGCGTCGCAGCCTCACAAGAACGTGTCCGCGACGGTCGGATTCGACGCGTACGGCATCACGCAGTCGCCGAGGAGCGCCGCCGCCGCCGCCACCTGTGCGGCGACGACCATCGGATCTTCGCTCTCCTCGCCCTCCGTCGCGTTGGGATCGATCGCGAGCTCAACCGCGCCCACCGCCGCGTTCTCTTCCCCGTCGTCGACATCCTTGGAGCTCCCACCCGCGGGAGGAGCCTTGCGCTTACCGCGCCGAGGCGGAGGCGATTTCTTCTCGGGCGGTTCCCCCGCGGCGGGTGCCGCCGGGGGCCTTCCAGACGCCGCCACGTCCACCCTGAGCGTATTCTTGGCGATGGTCCACCCCTTGACGACGCTCGCGGGCACCGGCGTCGCCTTCTCCTTCCCTTTCTCTCCCTTCCCCGCGCCCCCCGGCTCGGGGTACTCTTTCCTCATCAGCTCCGCGCGTCGCTCCGGATCCTTTCGCTCGCGTTCCTCGCGCTGCTTCGCGGCGAGCGCCGCGTGGAGACACGCGCCGATGGCCTCCTTCAACGCGTCGTGCACGCGCCTCGCCTCTGAGCTCGTCACCCGTCTCTTGGCGTGCTCCCTCGTCTCCGCCTCGGTAACGGCTCCCCCATCCGGGGGTAACGGCTCGGGGGCTTCCACGAGGTGGGGCTCCAACACCTCGAGGTACGCCTTGAGGTTCGGGACGATGAGCAGGCGCGTGACCCGAGGGCCGAGCGCGGCTAAGCCGGCAATGGCGCCAAAGTGCGTGGAAAACGGCTTGCGCGGGTCGAGCATCGCGCGCAGGAGCGTGCGGGTGATGCGGGGCTGTATCGTGGGGTAGTCCTTACCGAACCGCGCGCATATGCCGGACATGACCTCCGCCGAGTATCGCCGCAAGGTCCAGTGGTCGTCGGTCGGGTCGGCGCTGAGCCGCTTGGCCACCATGCACGTGATGAGCGTCGGCATGAGCTGGTGCAGGTAGAGCTCCACGTGGATCTCGGGATTGGAGCACAACGCCTCGATCGTCCCCACGAGCGCCTTGAGCCTGGGCATGTTACGAAGCGACGTCGCCACCTCGTCCTGCACGAACTGGGTGAAGTAGGGCAGGAGCTGGTGCAGCCCGCTATCGGTGGCGAGGGACTCGAGCGCGGCTCTGAGCACGGGAGCCTCGGCGCCGCGTTCGCCCCCGCCCCCCCTCACGACGGCGGTGATGCGGTCGAAGTACAGCTGGAGCTCCTTGCTGAGCTCGTGCGCGACGACGGGTTGCACGACCGCGCCGGTTCCTTCTTCCGGTTTGACCGCTCCCGTCGCGCCGGGCGGGGGCTTGACGTCGCCGGGGATGACGGGCGATCGGAACAGCCTGTCGTTCTCGGTCGATGTGACGCCCGGGGTTCGATCGAGCTCGGGTCGGGGCGCGGGATTTTCCGGTATGAGCGGTTGCACGCCCTCGACCGCGAGCCAGTGCGGCACGACGTTCACGGCGATGGGCGGGCGCGGGAGCTTCGCGGCGAGGATGTCCTTGAGGTCGAGTATCTTGTTCTCCGGGATGTACAGCTCCGGGTGGCCGGGAACTTCGTGGAACGGGATGGGGCCGGCGCCCGCGGGGAAGCCGTAGAGCGGTTCGCACCGTCGCATGACCAAGGAAGAGTTGATGTCGTCGGTGCTGAGCTCGGTGCGCTTGCTGTGGCGCATGAACTTGCACGCGTCCTGGATCACCTCCCTCAATCGGTACTCGACGTCGGGCGCCAGCGCGCGCGCCACCTCGTCCGCTAAGGACTCGATGCCGACGTGCTGCGCGATCACCTTGATGCTCGCATCGGGGACGTGATCGAGCTCCGAGAGCTTGGACACCGACTCCGTCACGGGGGGTTCGCTGGCCATGACGATCGTCGACGCCTTCAAACGCGCCCCGCAGCAATGCCCTAGTCGCTCCGAGCAACAACGCGAAGAGACTGGCCTGCTGTCCGGCGTTGCCCGGGCTCGGAAAAATCAAAAAAAACACGAAAAAAAAAAAACACGTGCGCGACACCCAAAAAGTGACAAAAGGGCAATTTCGTCGTCACGTGGCAAACAAACGCGCCCACTTGTCACTCAAAGTTGGGCGCGCGCGGGGATCGGGAACGAGGCGTTCCCGTCCAGCGCGATGGTGGCCCTCGCGCCGTTCCTGGCCATCTTCGGCATTAAGCGCGTGAGCAAGTTCCGGCGGCGATGGACCGAGCGGAAGAGGCTGGTGATACAGTCCTCGTGGGCGGCGCTTCTCTCGGCGCACGGCAACGACCGGATGGCGACGGGCTCCAAGATATTTCGAAAGCTCTTCACCGGGGACACCGCCGTACTCCGCCTGTTCCCGTTCCGGCACCAGGCGCGCACCTTATTCGTCAGCGCGCCCTTCAAGCTCCACGCCAAGCTGTTCGTCGACACGATGACGGAGCTCATCGCCAACCTGCACGACCTGGAGAAGGTGGAGCGCGACGTACGAGAGTTGGGAAAGCGCCACCTCACGTACGGGGTCCAGCCGGCGCACTTCGACGCGATGGGCGAGGCGCTCATCGCCGTCCTCGACGAGTCGTGCCACCACCCGAGCGATGAGGTCACGCTGGACAAGGAGGAACGCGACGCGTGGTTGGGGTTCTGGGGTTTCATCGCCAAGGAGACGCAGAGGGGACGGAAAGGAATAATTGCGTCCAACCCGGGAAGCCGGAGGGCTTCGGAGGACGGCAAGCCACGTGCGAAAGGGGGGATGAGCGCGGCTTGATTGAGACGGGTCGACGCGTCGCGCGGGGCCCGGATATTACCGTCCCGGCGCGTCGCATTCAACATGTTGTAACCGAGTACGAGTGTAAGTTATCGCGTGCACCCGGGAAGGGACCCGCCGGTGGCGCGAGCACCAAACCCGCACGGCTGTTTTGCCCACGTGTTGCCCACGTGCCAGCGGCGTGTCGATGTCGCGTCGTGTCAAGCCACAGCTAGTCTAACAAGGCACCAGAATCGGGGCGCGGGGAGGCGGCATGGCGAGCGGACCGGACGAGGAGACCGGCGAGATCCGCCCGGCGCCGTTCGAGCTCGAGCCCGAGCCGACGCCCGCGCCGCGCGGCCGGAAACCCGCGGCGTGGCGCGCGTCCCGCTGGACCGGGGGCGCCGCGTCCGTCGCGCTGTTCCTCCTCATCCTGGGCGGGCTGGCGTCGAGCCGCGAGGGGGGCGCGGCGCGGGGTCGCGGGTGGCGACCGCACGATCCGCGCCCCGCGGACGCGCGGCCCGTCGTGGACCCGCGCTCGACGCTCACGCTGGACGGACCCGACCGGCCCGTCGCCGTGGGCGCGGCGGAGGAGATGGCGCACGTGCACGCGATCGACGCCGAAACCGAACGGTGGTCCATGCTCCTCCCCGCCATCTCCGCGGACCATAGGGTCTTCGGCAAGCCCCGCGGGAACGGGAAACGCGCCGGACCCGACCAGCGCCTCGGCTTCGCATGCCACCGACGCGCCATACCGAGGGCGCTGGACGAGCCCCTGTCCATCGTGGGGTTCGAACCCGTGACCACGCGGCCGGAGGCGACGCACCACATCACCGCCTTCGGCTGCGACGCGGGCGCGGAGTCGTTGCCGGAGACGTTCTTCGGTGCCACGTGCGCGGTCTGGGCGTTCGCGGTGAACAAGGAGAACGCGGGTCCTGGGGGTAAGAAGGCGCCGTGCAGGGTGATGATCTACGCGTACGATAAGGGCGCGAGCGGTTTTAGGACGCCCGAGGGAACGGCGGTGAAGGTTGGGAAAGGCACCGGGATCACGCACGTGGTGTACCAGGTGCACTACCTCGTGCCGATGGAGGAGGCGGTGCCGATTAACCCGTGGGCGGACTCGAGCGGGATCGTGTTCGAGATTGCGAGGGGAGAGGCGCACAGGTCGCGGCCCAAATCTTTGGGCGTCATGGCGGCGATGCACACGCGCATGCAGCTGCCGACGGGGGAGGCGAAGCTACCGTTTTCCTACACGGTCGGCCCCTTTCGCGATCGTCTCGCGCCCGACTTCGAGGCTGGCGCCGGTGAGGTGACGCTCGTCGCCGCGCACCTCCACGGCCATCACATGCTCAAGAGGTACGAGACCGGTTTGATTCGGGGCGGGAAACAGGAGCCCTTCGGCGTTATTCCCGCGTATCGTGGCTACGGACCGGACCAGTCGTTTCATCCCCTGCCGCTCGGGGTTGACAACGCCGGGGCGTCGGTCACGATGGGCCCAGACGACGTCATGTACATCACGTGCACGTTCGACACGAGCGACGCGGGCGGCGACTGGGTGGACTACGGCGTGGCGCACGGCGCGGAGATGTGCGGGCAGATTCTCTATTACCACCCCTTCGCGTCGAAAGCCGAAGCCGGCGGGGACGGGGGCGCGGGCAGGCTGGTCCGACCGGAGCCGACGTCGGGCGAGGACAGGGACAACGACCTGTACAACGTCTTCTTCAACCAGACGGACATACTGACCGAAGGCGTCGAGCAGGATATGGTGGAGGGGGCGGCGCACGCGCTCGCGGGCGCGAGCCAGTTCATAGTAAACTAACCACCTTTAAGGTAACCTCGAAGGTACCCGAGGTAACTTTTAGTACCAACGTCGCGTGTTACAAGTATTAGACGAATCATCAACGGCGTACACGTATCCGTCAAGAGGGCCGAGGGGGTCGCGGGGGAAGCGGCGACGTGCCGAGCGGCGACGGCGACTTCCTCGTCGGGCTCACGCTACCGCCCCGTCCGAACCCGACCCCGGTGGGCACCCCCGTGGGCACCCCCGCCGCCGCCGCCCACGCCCGTGCGTGCGTCGTTTCAACCCCGGTGGGCACGCCGAAACCCGTCACTACCGCGTCCGGGGAGGTGCCCGCGCCGACGCTCGCCCTGGCGAAGGGGTTAGCGCCCGGCGGGGTCGAACCCTTGCCGTTCGTGGGCGACGGGGAGCCGACGCCGCCGACGCTGCCGACCCCTCCGAAGAGGGGCTGCGGACCCCTGAGCCCGCGCGTGAGCTTCCTCGGCCTCGGGTTCAACGAGTTCGGGTAGCCCAGCGAGTTTGGCAGGGACCCACCGCTTCCGGGTTTCGCGCCCCTGGAGCTCAGCGAGTCCCTTCGGCCGGCGCCCCCCGGGTCGGTGTCGTCATCCGACGAACTCTCGCCCACGTCCTCGGACCCGAGCTCGGAGTCCAGGGTGGCGACGTCGTCGTCGTCGTCGTCGTCGTCGCTGAACCCGTCGTCGTCGTCGTCGCGGGCGTTGCCCCGCCACGTGACGTAACTCTGCGGCAGCCGGAGGAGCGCCGAGGACCGTCTCAGCAGGTACGGGTCAAACGGGAAGAACATCCGTAGCGGCCGACGGTGTCTCACAGCCTCCGCCACCTCCCTCCCGAGCGTCGCCACCGACTGCGTGCGACGTATGCCGGCCGCGCCGTTGTGCGATCCGGCGCGCGACCCCCCCTCGCCGACGGCTTGCGCGGCGACGTCCTCGACGGTGAAACTTCCGCCTCCCCCCGCGCCGCCCCCATCCGCGCGGTCCTTGCGCTCCTTGTCCTCGCGCTTGTGACGCTCGATGAGCGCCTGATCGAACCCCTCCATCCCCGCCGCGGCGGCGCGAACCAAAAACTCGATGACCACCTCGGAGACGCAGGTGTGGAGGGGCTGGAGGCGAGAGTAGAGGATCTGTCGGAGCGGCATGGACCGAAGAGTCTCCGCGGGTTCGCCACCGTGCCGCGTTATGTCGTCCATGCGATAGCAGAGGACGTACATGAGCGTCTGACACGCGCTGTCAAACACCGCGAGCGTCGCGGCCGACGCGTTCGCGAACTCCACCTGCTCCGTGCCCGTCGCCTCGTTGCTGTTGTTGTTGTTGTTGGTGTTGTTGTTGGTGTTGGTGTTGTTGTCGCCGCCAGCTGTGTCGCCGTTTTCGCCATTTTCGTTTATCTGAAACGACGAACCAAACCCGCGCGAGAGTCCCTCGCTCTTCACCCTCGCCACGCTCGTCACCCCCGCGCCGCTCGTCGCGCTCTCCACCGTGGCCCAGCACCAGTGCGCCAGCCGCCTCAGCGTCGCCGCGAGGAACGGAGGGCGCAGCCACGCGGCGCGGGCCAAAAAGCTGGCCAAGTACGCCGCCGACGCGAGCCTCGGAGCCGGGCGAGCGATCGGGTCGGTGACGCGCCCGATGAGCTGGTCCACGATCCGCGCGCTCAACATTTGCGCGGTCCCGTCGAATTCACCCGTCAGTGCGTTCGCGACGTGGGGCCCGCCGTTGGCGCCGAGAGAGGCGCCGGGAGATGTCGCCTTCGCCGCCGCTTCCCGGGCGCACGCGTGAAACACCAAAAACTGCGTAAACTTTGACTCGTGCGCGGGGAGCAGGGTAGACACGAACACCTTCAGCAGGCACTCGTTCAACGCCGCGGCGTCGCCGGAGTCTATCCGCCTGTCGATGTGCGCCAGCACGAGCGTCATCATCGAGTCGATCATGTCGATCTGCTCCTCGATCTCGTCGCGGCCGCCGCCGTGGTGCATCGGCGATCGAATCGATCCCTGCCTCGCCCCGCCCGCGCCGGACTCGCCGCGCTCCCACGCCGCCGCCTGTCGCACCAGCTCCTGCTCGATGGTCTTCTCGATGTCCTCGAGCTCGAATATGCCCCCCGCGCCGTTCTCCTTCCCGTCGTCCTCCTCGTCCTCAACCTCGGTCTCGTCATCGTCGGAGAGGTCGCCGTCGGGGGCGATATCCTGCCATCTGATCTCCACGTCCACGTCCAGCAGGTGTCTCACCACGCCCCGCAGCAGGCCGTCGCGTAAGGGCCGTCCCGCGGGCGTCTCCACCAAGGCGAACGCGGCTCGGAGGTACTGGCACTGCCGAGCCTTGACGGCTGTCTTGTGCGGGATCCTTTGAAGTAAGATGCCGCCGAGCACGGTGGCGGACAGGGGCACCAGGGTGAGGATCTGGGTGATGGCGCCGACGATCATGGCGGTGGTCTCCGCCGCGGACCGAGGCGGCGGTCCCTTAGGATCCGATTCGTCGTCGTCCATGTCCTCCCCGTCGCCCCGCGACGCGTCCGCGCCCGGAGACGGCGACTGCCCCGTCCTCATGTACGCGTCCAGCTCATCCTCCAACCGTCCTTCGGGGTAGCCCCTCGGGGGCAGGAACGCCTCGACGAGCATGTCGAGGCACGTCGCGAGCATCGAGCCGGTGTGAGTGCTCATCAGGTTGACGCAGAACTGCACGACGAGCCTCGCGATGTCCTCGTGGCAGAGCCAGAGCGAGGTGCCCATGACGCGCCGCAGCAGTTCCTCGTGTAGCCGCTCGTCGAGCGACGACACGTTCTCGCCGAGCACCTCCAGCATGAGCAGCTTGTCCGGGTCCCCGGAGGGCGTCGCGGACGCGAGGCCGTCCAACGCCTCGAGGACCTCGTAGTACTGCGCTCGCCGCCCGCCCCGCACCCCGTCCAGCGAGTTCTTGACGAACTGCTTGACGTACTGCTTCGCGCTCTCGGGATCCGGTTGGTCGTCGTCGCTGCCTTCCGAGTCGTGGTCGTCCGCCTCCATCGACGCCGTGGCGCTAGGGCTCGCCGGCTCCGCGCGTCCGCCCCTAGCCTTCTGCCGGGCCACCGCGGAGAGGTCCATCTCTCTCTCTCTCTCTCTCTCTCCGCCGCCCCGACACCGCCGCCCAAAAATGCCCGAGAAAAGCGAGGTTTCCCTCCTTCGTCGAGCGGAGGATCCGCTCGCGGGGCGATTGTGACTGCCCATCGTTGGGGCGAGCGGAAATAAAAAATATTCACGAGACTTTCTATGCGATCGGGATACGTCGAGGTCATCAATATAGGTTAAAATCGTGCTGGGCGATTTTCGGGTTAACAAACCGTCGTTGTTTTCGACTTCAGCTCGACCAATCAGCGGCGGATACGTCTTTCGCAGGATAAACTAAAGGTGAATGAAGACGATGCGGAGCGATTGAGACGACGGCACCGCACACGTCGACGCCGCGCCTTCGCACCGAAGGAACGTCGCACTAACACACCACCAACACCACGATGGTCGTCGGTCTCTCCGCGCCCGCGATGTCGGCGCTCTCCAGCCGCGCGGCGGTGGGCCAGAGGGTCCGCGCTCGCGTCGCGGTCCCGTCGGCCACGTCCCCTTCGTCGCGCCGCCCTCTCCGCGTCGTCGCCGAGGACTTCCCCCAGCCCGCGCAGATCAAGAACACGGACAACTACCGCGACGGTGAGGCCCTGTCCAAGAAGTTCAAGGAGCTCAAGGGCATGGGCGAGAAGAAGAAGGTTGTCATCGTGGGCGGCGGCCTCTCCGGCCTGGCGTGCGCCAAGTACCTCGTCGACGCGGGCCACGAGCCCATCGTGCTCGAGGGCCGCGACGTGCTTGGCGGCAAGGTGTCCGCGTGGAAGGACAAGGACGGCGACTGGATCGAGACCGGCCTTCACATCTTCTTCGGCGCCTACCCCAACATGATGAACCTCTTCGCCGAGCTCGACATCGAGGACCGCCTCCAGTGGAAGGTGCACAAGATGATCTTCGCCATGCAGGAGCTCCCCGGCGAGTTCACCACCTTCGACTTTGTCAAGGGCATCCCCGCGCCCTTGAACTTCGGCCTCGCCATCCTCCTCAACCAGAAGATGCTCACGCTCGGCGAGAAGCTCCAGACCGCGCCGCCTCTGATCCCCATGCTCATCGAGGGCCAGGACTTCATCGACGAGCAGGACGAGCTCTCCGTCCTCGACTTCATGCGCAAGTACGGCATGCCCGATCGCATCAACGAGGAGGTGTTCATCTCCATGGCCAAGGCGCTCGATTTCATCGACCCCGATAAGCTCTCCATGACCGTCGTGTTGACCGCCATGAACCGTTTCCTCAACGAGACCGACGGGCTGCAGATGGCCTTCCTCGACGGCAACCAGCCCGACAGGCTCTGCGCGCCGATGGTGGACCACATCAAGGCTGGCGGCGGCGACGTCAAGCTGAAGCAGCGCGTCAAGGAGTTCGTGCTCAACGACGACGGCAGCGTCAAGTGCCTCAAGATGGTGTCCGGCGAGGAGATCGTCGCGGACGAGTACGTCTCCGCGGTGCCCGTGGACATCATGAAGAGGATGATGCCCAAGCAGTGGGGCACCATGCCCTTCTTCCACCAGATCCAGGAGCTCGAGGGCATCCCCGTCATCAACATCCACCTCTGGTTCGACCGTAAGCTCAAGAACGTGGACCACCTCTGCTTCTCCAGGTCCCCGCTCCTCTCTGTCTACGCCGACATGTCCACCACCTGCAAGGAGTACTACGACGAGGAGAAGTCCATGCTCGAGCTCGTCTTTGCGCCGTGCTCGCCACTCGCCGGCGGCAAAACCAACTGGATCGCCAAGTCCAACGAGGAGATCGTGGAGGCGACCATGAAGGAGCTCGAGAGGCTCTTCCCGCTCGAGATCGGACCCAAGTCCCCCGACGGCGTCGGCGCCAAGCTCCTCAAGCACGCGGTGGTCAAGACGCCCAGGTCCGTGTACGCCGCCATCCCGGGCCGGAACAAGTACCGCCCCTCGCAGGCGACGCCAATCTCCAACTTTACCCTCGCGGGCGACTGGACAAGCCAGAAGTTCCTCGGGTCGATGGAGGGCGCCGTGCTCGCGGGTAAGCTCGCGGCGGAGGTGGTCACCGATAAGGCTGTGTACGGGGCGCCCACCAAGGGCCTCAAGAAGATTGTGCCGGATGTCATCGCGGAGGCGAGGAAGCTCCAGGAGAAGGAGCCGGTGGGTGTGACCGGGGAGTCCGAGGTTTCCTTCGGCGGCGGATGCGTGATGGAGGATGCGGACGAGAAGGAGCTCGCGGTGCTCGACCCGGAGCAGATGGTGAAGCTCGAGGGCGCGCCCGCCCGCTAATTCACCGACACGTCGACCGCAATACCCTGTCTTGCCGTAAATTTTATCATAATACGATTCTTTCTTCGCAATTCGTCTGCTCGCTAGCTAGTAGTACTGCTTGCGCGGGTTACCCAGCGGGTTCGGCCTGTACCTGTATCCCGTGGACATTCGCTTCTTATACTGCTCGTAAATGTCGTCCTGCGACGAAGGCGCGGTGGGATCCGAGGCTCCCAGGCCCTTGCGCTCGAGGGGATTATACCCCAACCCGCCCCCACCTCCGCCGCCGTTGAGCCTCGCCTCGATGGCCTGCTTCGCCTGCGCAGCCTGTGCCGCCGGATCCCCCGCCGCCGCCATCATCCGCACGCGCTCGTGCTCGGGCACGAACTGATCCATGTGATGCCCCCGCCTGCCCAACGCGTCGTACTTGGCGTCGATCTCCTCGTGACGGATCGGCCTGTTGACCCCCATTCGCCGCGCCTCCGCCTCAGCCGGCGTCGATCCGTCCAGCTGTGCGCCGGGAATGGGGTCGCTGAAACCCTTGCGCTCCGACCGTTGGCGCTCGACGCGCTCGCGCTCGGCGCGCTTGTCCTCGCGCCACTTCTCCTCCCTCGCCGCGCGCTGCGCGAAGAACTCCATCGCCCGCAGCGGGTCCCGCGCCGCGGCGTCCTTGTCGAACCCGACCACTCCGCCCGACAGCTGTGCGCCGGGTGTAGGGGTGCCGTCGGGGGTGCCGTCGGGGGTGCCGTCGGCGAACCCGGACCTGGACGCGGCGGTGATCCCCGCGGGTCCCTGCGCGCGCGGGTCGTGGTAGAACCTGCGCTCGTCGCGGCGCGGACGGGGTCGGTCCGGCGAAGATGTAGTGGCATTCGACGACGCGATGGGCGCCCCGCCGACGACGCCCGAAGCCGCCGCCGTTCGCTCAGAGTCCGGGGCTGCGCCGGGTGTTTGTCTCTGGGGCGCGGGACCGGCGTCCCAGCCCGAGTTTGGCCGTTGGGCGGGCGCTTCGGGGGGATTTTGTTCCCCCGGGGCCATCCCCCACCGGCTCCTCCGTCTCGGCTGCGAGGCGATTGCGTCGTCGGGTGGCGGAGGAGGAGGGATCCCGGCGGGCGGGGTCATCGCCGCGGGCGCGGCGGGTTGAGCGGGAGCGGGCGCGGTGGACGCGCCCGCTCCCGATTTCTCCCCGCCCACCGCTTCCGCGATCTTTGATTCGTAGTACCTGTAGTCGTTGCACGTCTTATCGTGGAGGAACCTGAAGGGGGTGTCGCCGCCGGGATTTTTGGCGCGCGCCCCTTCTTCGGCCGCGCGTCCCCTCGCCGCCACGAATGCGGCGAGCTTGTCCGCGGCGCGCTTCACCTCCGGATCCTCCGGTTCCTTGACCGCTGTTTCATCAGATGCGAGATGAGTGTCAGTGACGGTGATCGGGGCGAGGGTTTGGACGGTGTTCGACGGATCTGAGAGCCGTCGATTTACTCTTGTGATCAATTCAAGTCATACGTTCGGACTTGAGCCGCTTTAGCTCCTTCTCCTCTTCGTCCTCTTCGTCGTCCGCCAGCTGCGTGGCGAACTTCTGCCGCTTGGCCTTCATACCGAACGAGAGTTTCATCATGGCGACGAAGATACCTCCTCCTTCGCGCCCTCGGCTCTGGCTTTGGCCCGGGGGGCGCGATAGAATTCTCGGGCTCCCTCGTTGTCTCCTCGATTTTCGCGATCGGCGGTCGGTTGACCTCAAGTCCTTCCGCTCGCGTCACCGCACGGGCTTCGGTTTCTCCTCCTCTTCGAGTCCCTGCAACGCCGGCGGCGGGGGCAGCTTGCCTTTGCTGAAGTACGGGCCTTCCGCCCTGAACTTCGCCTCCTCGAGCTTCATCCGCTTGTATTCCATCAACGTCTCCTGCGACGACGGCGGCGCGATCTGCTTGGGGCAGTAGAACGGATCGTTCCACTCCCTGGTCACCCCGGGCAGTCCCCTGGTGTGCCACACCCCGGAGATGCGCTCAACCTCCGCGGTCTGCTCGCGCATCTCCTCCAGCGCCGCCACCTGCGCCGGATCGGAGGCGTCGATCTTGCTCTCGAAGTACTTGAGTTTGTCTCTGAGCGCATCGCGGCGCTCGTCGACGATGCTGGCGCCGTAACGCTCCGGTCTGGTGCTGACGCCCGTCTCGCTCTCATGCGCCATCGGGGCCGCGCGGGTCTCCTCGGAGAACGACACTCGCTTGCCGGCGCCGTGCTTGGGCATGTCGGTCGGAGGATATCGACGCTCGCGGAGGGGTTGATCGATGCGAGACACGCGTCGGGAGGGAGCGGTGGGGCGCAATATCGGCTCCGCCGCCTTCGTCTCGCGCCACGTGCGGTGGGTTCGTGCGGTGCGTCGAGGCGTTTTCGGCGGTTCGGCTTCCGAAGGACCAGTGTCCGGCCGGAGATTTTGCAGGTGGGGAGCGCCAAGAAAGCTGCGCCAAGATCTCAGCGTGACTTTTTGTTTTTCGAGCGAGCGGCTAGGATTGTCCCCTCGGTAGCTCGCTCCGCTGAAGGACCCGCGCAGACAACATGAGCGCGGCTACGGTGGTGGACACGCTCGCCGCCACGCGCGGTGTACCCGCGCCGTCCTCGCGGCGCGCGCCGGCCGCGCGCGCGGCCTCGTCCCCCGCGGCGATGTTTCACGCTCGTCCGGGCCAGATCCGCCGAGGCCTAGGTTCGACCAAGGCGCCGTCGACGACCGGCCGCGGCAGGCGGCTCGCGAGGGTCCGCGCGGGCAAGGACAAGGACATCGAGGCGGAATCAGCCGCCGCGATCGGCGACTTCGACCCGCTCGGCCTCGCGAGCGAGTCCGAGGCTGTCGACGCGGACGCACCCGCGCGAGACGCGCGATCTGAGAACCCGGGCGACGAAGACGAGAAAACCGGCGACGCCGAGGAAACCGCGGCGCCGGACGCCTCGGGTTCGGCGTCCGGCGAGGAGACCCCGTCGCGAAACAAGACGTCGTCGGAGAAGAAGAACGCGTCCGATGCCGAGGGAAAGGACTCCGACGCTTCAAACGCGGGGTCTCCCAACCCCTTCGCCAAGCTGGTGCCCAAGGGTGTCCGCGACTGGTTCACGTCCATCCCCGCAAACGCGCAGGCGCGACACGTCGACCAGCTCTACGAGGCCGCGGACGCGTCCCCGGGCAACTTCGTCAAGCAGGACACGCTGATGCGGGAGCTGTACGCGTCCAAGCGGTACGACGACGTCATCAAGCGGTTCGAGGAGCGCGACTTCGCGTCGGGGCCCGGCTCCGTGGTGGCGTACCTCAACTCGATGGCCAAGCTGGGCAAGCTCGAGCAGTTCGACGTCCAGATGCCGCCCAAGTCGCAGATATCCATGATGAGCGTCGAGGTGATGAAGGACAAGAACCTGCGCCTCAGCGGCGACGAGGCTGTCGAGCGCGTGATGGAGTCGGTGGCCACCGCCGCGGCGGACAAATCCGAACTCCCGATTTTTCTAAGAGACTTGAGCGTCCGAAGCAAGGGCAAACCCGAGGTGGCCAAGCTCCCCGCGGGTCGATCGGCCGCGGCGCCGCTGCACGTGGTCATCTCCGACGGCGCGGGGGGTGTCGCGCGCGGCGCCGGGGCGAAGGCGGGCGACAACGGATTGGTAAACTTTTTGTTTTACTGCACGCTGGGGCTCTGCGCGTGGGGAGGCATGGGCGCGGTGAGGCAGTACGCCGGCAAGGTGTCCGCCAGCAAGGGTGCGTCCACCTCCTTGATGACGTCCTCGCAGACGGCGAACAGGCAGGGCGGCTTGTTACCGGGCGACGCCAAGCCTTCGCTCCCGGCGGCGCAGAAGAAGGAGTCCTCGTTCGACCCCAAGGAGTACAACAAGGAGGCGCTGAGCGAAAAGTCCGTCAAGACGTTCAACGACGTCAAGGGGTGCGACGAGGCGAAGCAGGAGCTCCAGGAGATTGTCGAGTACCTCAAAAACCCCGACCTGTTCACCAGGCTGGGGGGTAAGCTTCCCAAGGGTGTCCTGCTGTCGGGTCCCCCGGGCACCGGGAAGACTTTGCTCGCCAGGGCCGTAGCGGGCGAAGCCGGCGTGCCCTTCTTTTACCGCGCGGGCAGCGAGTTCGAGGAGATGTTCGTGGGCGTGGGCAGCAAGCGCGTGAGGCAGCTGTTCAGCGCCGCCAAGAAGAAGACCCCGTGCATCGTCTTCATCGACGAGATTGACGCGGTGGGCACGAGCCGGAAGGCGTTTGAGACGCAGAGTCGGAAGACGCTGAACCAGCTCCTGACCGAGATGGACGGGTTCGAGCAGAACGAGGGCATCATCGTCATCGCCGCGACGAACATCCCGGAACAACTCGACCCGGCGTTGACGCGCCCGGGGCGGTTCGACAGGCTGATTCACGTCCCGAACCCCGACATCGGCGGCAGACGAGAGATTCTCGCGCATTACCTCTCCGATAAACCCGTCGAGGCGGACGTCGACGTGGAATCCCTGGCGCGCGGCACGTCCGGTTTCAGCGGCGCCGAGCTGTTCAACCTCGTGAACATGGCGTGCGTCCAGGCGGCGGTGACGGGGGAGACGACGATCACGTCCGAGCTTCTCGACTGGGCCAAGGATAGGATCGTCATGGGCGTCGAGCGAAAGTCCGCCGTCCTCACCGAGGAGTCCAAGAGACTCACCGCGTACCACGAGGCTGGACACGCCATCGTCGCCCTGCGAACCCCGGGCGCGATGCCCGTGCACAAGGCCACGATCGTTCCGCGCGGAAGCGCGCTCGGCATGGTCACCCAGCTCCCCGATAAGGACGAGACGTCCATCACCCGAAAGCAGCTTCTCGCCAGGCTCGACGTATGCATGGGCGGCAGGGTGGCCGAGGAGTTGATCTTCGGGAAGGACGAGGTGACCACCGGCGCGCTGTCCGACCTGCAGCAGGCCACCAGGCTGGCGACGTACATGGTCGGCGAGGTTGGTCTGTCGTCGCTCGTGGGACCCGTCCACGTGGACTCCATGAGCAAAGGGGGTCGCAGAGCGACGGAGGCGCTGGTGGACAAGGAGGTGGTTCAGCTCCTTCGCGATTCTCACGCGAGGGTGACCAAGCTGCTGACGAAACACACCGCGGACCTGCACACGCTCTCCGCGGAGATGCTCAGGCAGGAGACGCTGACGGGCGACGAGATTCGCGCGGTGCTGGGGATGGAGCCGGCGATCAAGCCCGCGCCGCCGCCGCCGAAGCACAAGCCGAAAATTGCCGGCGGGGACGAGGCGGCGCTGAAGGAGGCGGAGGCGTCGAACAATCCGGGCGAAACCGAGAAGGACGGCGAGGAGACGATCGACATTTTGCTCCCAGAGGTTGTCGAGCCGGTCGAGGCGATCGGGGACAAGTCCGAGGCTAAGGAGAGCGAGGTGCCCGCGTGACGCGAGCGCAACGAATACGCACGAAAAATTCATTCCGCAAAACAAGAATGATACCCCCGCCGTCCACCTAATCTTACCTGTCCTCGTTCCTGGCGTCGAGACCCGCCAGCTCCACCGCCACCCTCGCCCCCACCCGCGCGTTGTTCTTGACCAGCGCCACGTTACTCTCCAGGCTCTTACCTCCGGTCAGCTCGCGGATCCGCTTGAGCAAAAACGGCGTGGACGCGTTCCCCGAGATTCCCGCCTCTTTCGCCTCCGCCAGCGCCCGCTCGATCGCCCGCTCGGACGTTGCGCCGTCCGCCTCGTGCTCCGCCGGGATGGGCACCGCGAGCACCGTACCGCCCAATCCCAGTCGACGCCCGGCTTTGACCACCGCGGCCGCCTCGCGCGCAGTGTCCACCCGACCCGGCGCGGCGCATCCCGACTTTCTCGTGAAAAACGCCGGAAACTCGTCCACGCCGTAGCCCAAAACGCACGCGCCCTGCGTCTCGAGGTACTCCAGCGTCCGCGGGATGTCGAGCACGGACTTGGCCCCGGCGCACACCACGCAGACGGGGGTTTTGCCGAGTTCGGTGAGGTCGGCGGAGACGTCCATGGTGTTTTGGCCGTCGCGATGGACGCCGCCGACGCCGCCGGTGACGAAGATCTCGACGCCCGCCCTGTGCGCGAGGAGCATGGTGGCGCTGACGGTGGTGGCGCCCGTGGCGCCCCTCGCGATGCACGACGCGACGTCGCGGCGGGACACCTTGAGCGCGGACGGTCCGAGCTTCGCGAGACGCGCGAGCTGGTCGTCGGTGAGTCCGACGCGGGGCACGCCGTCGACGATGGCGATGGTCGCGGGCGTGGCGCCGTTCGCGCGGACGATGGCCTCCACCTCGCGCGCCATGGAGAGGTTATCGGGATAGGGCATGCCGTGCGAGATGATCGTGGACTCGAGCGCCACCACCGGTCCACGACGTCGCACCGCCTCCGCCACGTCCGGCGCGAGCTGGACCGATCCGAGGACCGCGTCGGCACCGCGCTTTCGTCCCCAGGACCGACCGAACGAGCCGGATCCCGCGGTCGGATTGAGGCGCACGTCGCGGTGGCCCGCGAGGTGCGAGGCGAGCGTCGTCACGCGCCTGCTCGCGCGTTCGTCCATGGGCCCGATCCGTCGGCGTCGGTCCCCGTCGCCCTGCGCCGACTCCGTTTGACTTTGAAACGAAAGCGACTGAGAGTTTTATGCTGACGTGCAGTCTGCTCGTTCGTGCCGCACAACGAAGCCGCGCGAGTGGCATGACCGCCGGAATCCGCGCGGGCGTCCTCCTGGCGTTCCTGTGCGCATCGCTGCCCCTCGATACCCGCGCCGACCCCGCGTTCACGACGGAACGAACGCTGGAGGAGGTGCCCCCGAGCTCGATGCCGGGCGGGGTGAGCGCCCCGGTGGAGGAGTCCCACCTGCCGCTGTACAGGGCGCACGCCCTCGCGGCGCTGGACGCGCTGAACCGAGCGAGGGACGAGCGCGAGGGGGTGTACGAGCTCGGAGACGTGCTGGAGGCCCGCACGCAGGTCGTCGCAGGTCAGTCGTCGCCACGGCCCGATCAACACCCGACGCGCGCCCGGGATGCCGACTCTGAAAATCCTTCCCTCCCTTGTCGACGCAGGACTGATGGTGCACGTGAAGTACCAAGCCGTGAGGGGGTCCGAGACGACCGTGTGCGCGGCGAAGGTGTGGCAAAAGCTCGACGGCACGCACGAGGTCACGTCGAACACGTGCGAAGAACGGCGATGAGACACGACGCCGGCGGTGATCAAGATCCAAACGCTCGACAAACCTCACTCACTCCTCGAGAACCTCCTCCGATCCCTCGTCGTCGTCTTCGTCGTGGTTCGGCTCCACCCCGTCGTCGTCGTCGTCGTCGTCGTCGTCGTCGTCCCCCGGTGACGGTTCATCTCCCTGTTCGATCCCCTCCATCGCGATCGTCACCACATCCCCGGCGAACAGGTACGTCGCGATCGCGCCGACGGCGACGAGCACGGACCATCGACTCCGCCGCCTGAACCTTCGCTCCTTCGCGCTCAGCGGCTTCTCCTCCCCGTCGCCGCCGAAACCGCTCTCGCGACGCCCCCACCAGTTGCGACGTCCCCGTACGTTGGCGCTCGGCGGTTCCCTCCACGACGACGAGTCCAACGCCCCCGGCGCTGACCCGCCTCGGCCGGGGTTACCTCCATCCGGCGTCGGAAACGTGGATCGCTCCACGGCTTCGACGTACTTGATTAGCGCCGGGAAATCCTTCATGATCCCCCGCGCCACGTCCATGCACGGCGCCCTCGCGTGGTACGCGAGGTGCGCGAACAATAGGGCGTCGACGCTCGTCGGCTTGGCGCCCAGCAGGTACGGACCGCCCGTCGACGCCAGCTTGGCGGCGAGCGACGCGTACGCGTCTCTCAAGCCGTCCCTCACCCGATCGTCGTTCGATTCGACCGCCGAGGCACCCGCCAGCTGTGTCCTGCGCCACATCCAGGGTAGGACGTGCGACAGCGGAGCGGGAAAGGCTGCGCCGTACGCTAGCCTGGTGTGTTTCGCGAACCGGTCCTTATCGATCCACTGGTACCACGCGGTGGTGGTCGCGAGCTTGTGCTCGACGAGGGCGACGTACGCCGCGAGTTGGGCACGATCGTCGGGACCGAGGTGGGCGTCGACGTCGCGTACCTTGCGCCTGAGGTGCTCGACGATGCGGTGCCTCGCGAGGGCGCCGGTGGGATCCCTGTTGGTGTCGCCCGGGACGGCGCCGCCGACGACGTCGAGGTTCTGGTCGAGCGCGGGGAGCGCGCCGGACGGGGAGGCGTAGTGCGTGCGGCAATCCTCGACGGCGAAGCGGAGGCCCGCCAGACGCAGGTAGGTCTCCACCGCGATGCACTCGGGGGAGAGGGAAGGGAGGTTCCATCGTCCGGGCCACCTGTGTAGGATGAGCTCGGGCGTCTCCGAGGAGCTCATGGGCGCGTCTTTGGCTCGGTGCACCGAGCCGTGCGACGAGAAGCGGTGATCGGCCCTTTTTGAACCTTCCGCGCTGTCTTTGACGCGGGCGGGGTGCCCAACCGTCTGAACCGTCAGCGCTCTCGTTTGGTCCTCGGGATTTTCAGGAGCGCTCCGGAAATTTTGGAAATTTCTATGGTTTCCGGTAACGATTCGAATTGCAATTTTGCAAATGATGACGCGTAGGAACTTTCACCTCACTCGGGTGCCTACGGCAATTTTCGGGCGTTCGACATATGACACATCGCCGGATCCCTTCTTGTTACGGGCCTGTTTTGTCGATCGCCGAAGGTGACGACCGATGTAAAATTCTCATCCGAACCCTGCGGGAACAAGGAGGACGCGGGTTCGCGCAGAGGGAGACGCGCGGGCGCGGGCGACGCGGAGGCCGGTCGCTTCCGATCCAGGACTAAGGGAAGGATCGGTCCCACCGCGCGCGTTCGAGGTAGTCGGACGGGAGAAACCCGCACCCGCAGATCCGAACCCCTGCGTGCTGCAGGCTTCGTCGGTTTTTTATTTCCGGGCGCGGGGCGATGGGTTCCCGAGGCTCGGGCGAGATGAACAACATCATGATGGAGGAGGATGACCCGATGGATCTGGGTAAGCCGATGAGCGCGGACGAGTTCCATGACAGGTTCGACGAAGGCCGCGACCCGGGCCTGGGCTTCTACAGGCATGACTATGACTCCGTGCATCAGTTGGACAACCTCGAGGAGGTCATCGCGCAGGCGCTCCCGCGCGACCGTGGCGCGATGGAACGGGATACCGAGCGCGAGGGCATGCCGCTAGAGACCGTCATCCCGTACGACTTCGATCCCATGCGAGACACCATCATCATCGACATCCCGCGCGGGTACGGCGCCGCGTCGGGCAAGACCATGGAGATCAAGTGCCACAAGTTCAAGCCCGGCGCGGCTGTCGCCATCCCGGTTCCGAAGTTCACGGCGGCCGGGGGCGTCGCTCAGGGAAGCGCCATCGGGAGCGCATCAGACTCGAGGACGATGGGCACGACGTCCGAGGCGGAGCCCGCGCCGTCGACGACCGGAACCACCGGAACCGCCGGAACTGGCTCCGACGACGGGGACAATGCGACGGCGGGGAAGAGCGTGCTCGCCTTGCGCGCCAAGTCCGCTACCCGCACCACCACGGTGTCGCAGCTGTGCACACACGGCAACTCCGCCTTTGACGACGTCGACCACACGACGGAGGAGTTGACGGAGTTCAAGGCGGAGGTGACCTTGATGGACGAGCTCGGGCGGCTCATCGACGGCGGCGGAGACAGTGACGGATCGGGGGATGGGGCGGGCGCGGTGAGCGGCGAGCCGCCGGGCGGCGGCGAATCGGCGCAATCCGGCCGGCGTTCGGCGCGGGAGGATTCGAGCGCGGACGGCATCTGGTTCACCGACAAGAAGGTGGACGCGGACCGAAGGAGGGACCGAGAAAGAGGGACCGAAGGAGGGACCGAAAGAGGGACCGAGAAGGTTGACTTTGGCGGCGACGCGGCGGCGGTGACGGCGGCGCGCGGCGATGCCTCGACCCCGGGCACGGACGAGAGGAGCGTCTCGGAGACCAGGTCGAAGAGCAGGGCGGACATGGACGAGATGGGGGTCCCGCTCGAAGATCTGGAGGGGTGGGTCGTCGACTCCCCCGCCAAGAAGGACGGGCTGAAGAAGAAGAAGAAGGAGAAGAAGAAGAAGAAGCTCACGTGGTTCTTCGGCAAGAGCTCGGGTTGGGGCTTCTTCGGGTCTGGAAAGAAAGGGGACTTGGACCCGCAGGGTCTGCACCTCAACGAGTCGGCGCTGGAGAAGATGCAAAAATCCGGCCGCGGCGATACCCCGTCGTCGAGAAGGGCGAGCATCGACGAGCCTAGACGGAACAGCTTCGACGGTTACGGGAGGCGAAGCGGCGAGTGGCGGGGGCCCGATCCGTGGAGCGGGATGATGCCCCGCGCCGGTCAGCCGCCGGTGAAACGGAGCAGCGGCAAATCCATCGTCTCGCACGGCTCCTCCGGGTCGATCGAATCCCTGAAAGAGGCGCTCGCCGCGAGGCAGAACTCCTTCGGTCTGGTGCAACGCGCGGATTCGATGACGGTGCCCAACGGAACGGGCGGTCACGCTTTCAAGGTTGTCGCGTGCCAGGGTCTCACGGTGCAAGACGACCACGCCTGGAACGGGCGAGCCAGGCCGCGTTCCCCCGATCGCGTCGCCAGGCCCAGCCAGGTGGACTCGAACGGGCGACGACGTAGCTCGCTGGACTCTGAGTCTGGGGAGGAGTCGGAACCCGTGGTGATGCCCAGGTCCAACTACGTTCAGCGAATGGAGAGGAAGGAGAGGCGGGAAACCTCCGCGGGCGGGGACGGTTCCGCGATGCGACGACGCACGGGTCGCGCGGTGGACAAGAAGAACGTGCCGGGCGTGCTCTATCTGGACGATATGCCCTTCGCCGAGGGTGGCTTTGCCAAGGTGTACAGAGGCGCGTTCAACAACGACGGGTTATCAATCGCCGTCGCCATCAAGCAGATGACCTACTCGCTCCCCGAGGGCGAGACCCCGACGTCTCTCAAGTTCTCCCGCGATCTCGTCACCAGTCGCGACGAGCGGACCCCGGGCGATAGGGCGCGAGACAAGCTGAGGGGGATGGGGAGGTCGGCGACGCGCGAGGTTGAGATTTCAAAGTTGTGCACCCACAGGAACGTGGTGTCGCACATCATGGATCACACCGGCCCGTCGACCGACCCGGCGGACATCGCCGAGGGTGCCACCATACGGGAAGACGGCGAGGCGGAGCACGAGCCGTTACTCGGCAAGACGTCGCGCTGGAAAACGTACATCATCACCGAGTTTTGCATCGGCGGTTCTCTCCGCGATATCCTTCGCCAGCCCGAGCTCGTCGCGGCTACCAAGCAGGTCAGGTCGTCCGCGGCGCAGCTGTGCGTGCTGAAGCAGGTGGTGGAGGGAATGAAGTACCTGCACTCCATCGGCGTCGTGCACAACGACCTGAAGGCGTCCAACGTCTTGCTGCACCCCAGCGGCGAGACCAACTGCAGGTGGAGCGCGAAGATCGGCGATTTCGGCATTGCCAGACGGATCCCGCCCGGTGCCGCCCGCGTGCCCCTGGACATCATGAACGGCACGGTGTCGCACATGGCGCCGGAGCTGCTGAACGACAAGTTCATGTCCCGGGCCACGGACGTTTACTCGTTCGGGGTGTTACTGTGGGAGATTGCGGCGCAGGGCGAGACGCCGTTTTCGGGTATCGACGCCGTGGACGTCGTCGCCGCCGTCGTCAAGCACGACCTCCGGCCAAAGTTTGCGGAGAATGCGTTTTGGCCGTTGGTTCAGCTCGCCACGCGGTGCTGGCACGCGGATCCGCACGAACGCCCGAGTTTCGAGCGGATCGGCGTGGATCTGTCCGCCTGGGAGCCGCTCGTGACGTTCCAGAGGGTGGAGAACGTGTCGTACATGCCCATCCGCGAGGGGACGGAGGGCATGTCCGGCGCGGATGCGACGCTGACGGAGGGCATCGACGACAACGACTCGAAGAACCCCAGCCAGGCGAGCAGCGAGATGCCGCTGAGCACGGCGAGCGTGGAGTCGCTCGAGGCGCACGCTCGAGAATTACGCATAGCGGGAGGGGAGTGAGTCGCGCCCCGCGCCCCGGATCAGTCAGCCGCGCTGATCAGAGATAACATCTTTTTTTGCAAAATACCTTCAAGGTAGTGTTGAAAATACAGCAGTCGACTATCTATGATGTCCATGTCACGCGCGCGAGAGGATGGTTATGGGCGTGGCGCTCATCGGATTGAACGGAATGGATACCCTCAGTTCGCCTCGCATCGCTCTGGCCGAAGCCGGTTCCCTCCGCTTCCGCTTCCCAGTCTCTCCCCACCTCAGCAGGGTCAACCTCGCCCTTCCCACCTCATCCTTCGTGTTCGGCCTCCAAACCGCGTCGGCGGTGTCGGGCACGCTGGGGAGTCGATTCTCGCCCTCCTCGCGGTCCTTCTCGCGAACCGGAGAGTTTGAACGCTTGAGCATCGCCTTCAGCCTGGCCTTGGGGGGAACCCCCGCGTTCATCGCGTGTACCGGGTGCTGAGCCAAAACGGAGTGTGTCGCATCGACGCGCATGTCCGTCCGTTTCCCGTCTCGGAGCCGCGAAGAAAGATGGTCTTGAGATGCGGGAAGCTGACCGGACAAAAAATCCTCGGGATGCACGAAAAAAACGCCCGCCTCGTTGGCTGGCGGCCTCGTCCCGGGCTCACAACCCACCCGCGCTTCGCGTGAGACGCTCGAAATGAACATGCTCGACGACGATGACGAGGAGGTGATCGGCCCCACCATCTGGGAGGCGGCCGCCGAGGAGGAGATCCAGGAGAACTTCTGGTGCGTCGCCCGCGAACCCTCCACGCGCGATCTTGTCACCTCGGAACGAACAATCAGCGCCCCTCGGACTTCCGACCTCCCGACGCGCATCTGACGCGCTCATCGCCCGCACCCCGCACCGTCCACCATTGCAGGGAGTATCACTGCCGCAAGAACCGCAACGAGGGCAAGGGTGACGCCGTTTACAACAACCTCGCGTACCTGCCCGTGTGCAACTGCATGCCCGTCTGCAGGAAGGGGTGCAGGAACCCAATCTGGATGTGGACAAAGAAGAAGTGAGGGGGCGGCGCACGGCATAGGGGTCTCGGCCGGGGCGGCGTGTCCACTGGATTATTCACCAGAACTTCCTCTCTACATTGCACAGATGTTTTCACGCGTCCCAAGCGCATCATGTGTGTGTGTTTGAACTCACACAAGATGTATTCGATGCCGCAGGCAGGAACGCGTGAAAACATCTGTGAATGGCGAATCCAGTGCACGCGTCGCCCGACCTAAGCCCGTAGACGCCGTTCATCAATACGAAACAACGCGCTCCTTTACAAACCAAGACTCGATACGAACTCGTCTCCTCCTCAGTACTGCGGCGTGGACTCGACCGGGTCCCCTCTCGTGTTCCTTCGCATGATCTCGCGAGCCAGCCGAACCTGCCTTCCCAGCACCAGCACCGAAACCTCCCCTTTCCCCAGCGCCCCTCGCGCGGTCCGCCCCACCCTGCGCACGTACTCCGACGGATCCCTCGGGAAGTCGAAGAGGACGACGTGCGTCACGCCGGCGGCGTCCAGGCCGCGGCTCGCGCGGTCGGTGCACACCAGCATCTTGGGCGCGTCTCCCCGCTTATGCGGCTTCAAAAACTCCTCCAGCGAGCTCTTGCGCCGGTCCGGGGTGAGCGCGGCGTGGTACGGGAGGGGCACGAGATCCTGTCCGTCCTTGTCCGCGCGAATCAGGAGGTTCTCGATCTTCCTGCACGTCTCGATCTTGTTGCAGAAGAGCAGCATGCGCTTCGATCGCCCGTCCGTTCCCTTTTCCTTCTCGGCGGCGAGAAGCTGCTCGAGCGCGGCAAACTTGCGCCAAAACCCGCTCTGATCGTCCACCACGTCACCTCCCGAGCAATCCACCAGCCTCTCCAGCAGTCCCGCGGCGGGCCGGTGCAGCCCCGGCCCTTGCACCACCCTCAACGCCCCGTCGAAGAACGCCCGCAGCTGTTTCAGGACATCCTCCGGGATGGTGGCGGTGACGAGGACGAACCGAGTGGCGTTAGGCACCGCGTCGCGGAGCGGCGCAACCTGCTCGGCAAACTCGAACGAATCGCCCAGTAAAACGTCGCACTCGTCCATGACCACCGCCTGCAGGTCGCCAGGGTCCAGCTTTTTCTGCTGAACGAGCCAACCGACCCGCCCCGGGGTCCCGACCACCACGTCGCAGCCCTCGCGGATGGTCTCGATCTGCGTCCTCGAGTTTTTGTCACCCCCCGTCACCGCCAGGCTGCGACACCTGAGGCCGCCCCTGGACAGCGTGCGGATGACGCCGAGCACCTGCACCGCGAGCTCCGACGTCGGGACGAGCACGAGCATCCTCGGGCGCGTGGGCTTGGCCCTCCCTTCGGTGCGTTCCGTCTCGGCGAGTCGCTGCAGGAGGGGGAGAAGGTACGCCAGAGTCTTCCCGGAGCCCGCCTGGTCGGCGAGTAAGACGTGATCGTTCGAGTCCTCCTCCGTCAGCGCCCTGTAGCTCAGGCTCTGTATGTGCGAGGGTCGCTCGATGCCCATCTCCTTGAGCGCCTCGGTGACGCCGTCGGAGGCGCCCAGCTGCGCGAACCTCGCGCCCGAGAAGAAGTTATACTCGTCCTCGTCGTCCGGCTCCCGGGTGTACACCATCGGCTCGAAATCGTCGTCGACGTACTTGGACATCTGCGTAGGGACGTACCTACCCTTGGCGCCTTTGCCTTGCGACCACTGCGCCGCGTCGTTGAGCTCATCCTCGAGCCCCTCGAGGACCCAATCGTCGTCGTCGTCGTCGTCGTTCCAGAAGCCATCGTCGTCGTCGGCGGCGGCGGCGTCGGGCGGGGGGGCGTAACCTCCGTCGCGAGCGCCCCGGCTTCGATCGAGCTCGCGCGAAAGCGGAGGTTTTCCCCCGCCGGTGTCCCGCTGGAGATCGGACTGCACTCCGCGATCGACGATGCCCCGGATCTCATCCTCCGCGGCGGCCACGTCCCCGCCGCTCACCTCGATGACGCCCAGGTCCCTTCGAACGTTGACCCGGCACCCGAATCGCTGCTGAAGCTCGTTCACCATGGCGCCGCCCTTGCCGATGACCCTGCCCTCTTGGCCCATGCTCTGGATGGTGACAAAGTCCGAGTCGGGCAAGGCGGTCATGCCGTAGGAACCGCGTTCGCGGCCGCCGCCGTAGGAACCGCGTTCGCGGCCGCCCCCGTAGGAACCGCGTTCGCGGCCGCCGCCGTAAGAACCGCGTTCGCCGCCGTAGCCCGGCGCGCGAGGCGACGACGCATCGTCGGGAAATGAATAACCGCCGCGGTCGTAGTCGCGTCGGGGCGGGGCTCGGTCGTACCGCCTCGGCTCCTCGTAGCGGCCGTCGTATCCCCGATCGTCGCGACGAACGCGCTCGCCCCAGTTCCCTCCGTCGCGGTCGCCGCCGAACCCTCGCTGGGCGTCGATGCCGCGCCCGCCGCGTCCCTTCTGGCGAAGCGAGCCCCGGCCGCCGCGGTCCCGGCGCTCGTTCCAATCATCCTCCTCGTCGTCGTCGTCGTATCGGTCGCGGCGGGGCGGGCCGCGTCCTCTGCCGCCGAACGCGCGGCCTCCGCGGCCTCCGCGGCCTCCGCGCGGGCGGGCGCGGTCGTATTCTCCGCGGTCGTCGAAGCCGTCGTCGCGGCGCCGAGACTCTCCGCGGGATTCCGGCGTGGTGCCGTCGCCGTACTCGATGACCCGAAAGCCGCCCGCCGCGCGCGTGATGGTCGCCCCGCGCGCGGACGCGCGCGCCGAGGGGCGAACGCGATGGCTTGGCGAGGAGATGGCGAACGCGCCGCGGTGAAGCGCGACGAGCATGGCGGGTTGCATGGCTCGCGTCGTGCGAATGTGGTGGCGGCTGCGAAGAACCCCCTTGCGCTTTTCCGCATCCGATGCGCTTTTTGCGATCCAGTCTAATTCGTATTTTCATCGTATGCGATTTCAGTTACGTAGGAGGTGGTCATATACCTTACGGCTGTTTTCAGCCAAATCCTAACTAACCGCCTGTGCGCTTTCCTCCTCGGCCAAAACTTCCTTGGTTTGGTTGTAGGCGTCCACGTCCGTACCGTCCAGCAGGCCCATCTCCTCCAAGTCCGCCAACATCCCCAGCGCCCCCTTCATCGCCTTTGGATCCACCGCCCCGGTCACTCCGCACTCGTTCGCCACCCACAGCACCTCGCAGACGCCCGACACGACGTTGGCCTTGGTCATCGCCGCGAGCATGAACGACAGGCACCGAACGTTGCCATCCGATACGCCTCGCTCGTACACCCAATCGAACCTATCGAGGCTCGACGGTTCATCCCCCTTGGCGACGGTGAGCAGCGACAGGGCCAGCTCCAGGTGCGATTCGTACACCGCCGTCTTGGCGAGCGCCAGGTCGTACACGGCGTCCTGGACATCGTCGAACGGCTTGTACCCTCGGGAGGGATCCCAATCCTCGCTCTCCCTCGCCGCCGCCTTAGCCTCGCCGACGCGCGCCAACGCCGCCTGAAAGTCGCGTTCGCGCCGCGCTATCCGGTCCTTCGCGTCGTTCGGGTCGGTGGGCGGCGGGGGCGGCGGGGGGCGGTACTTCTCGGCGGCGGCCAGACGCGCGGCGCGTTCCTCCGCGAGCTTCTCCATGGTCCTCGCGTCGTCCCTCTTTTCGAGTTTACGCGCCTGACGCTTCTTGGCGCTTCTCTTGGCGACGACGGGCAGTGCCCTCGCGCTGCTTCCCGCCCTCGATGTCTCCGCGATGTCTCCTCCACCCCGCGGTAGAGACCGCGGGACCAGCGCGCGCGCCTGCCCGCACAGCATGACGCACCCGCAAAGTGTCCTTCGTACCCTCTATCTGCCAAACTGTTCTATCCGAGTTGGCAAAACCTCGGCGGGACCGTCGCTCGCGCCTCAAAGCAACCTGCGCTCGACGTCGAGGTCGCGCTCACCGAGCGTCCTCCCGTCCACGGACTCATCCACTCGCGATCATGGCGAGCTGAGTACGCCAACCTGACCGATCCCCACCGAAGGTGAGGGACGGAGCGGCCTCCCACCCTCCATGGCTCCCTCTGGCCAGAATCGCCCCCGCGAAGGGGGCAGAGGCCGAGGCCGCGATGCGAGCGGTCGAGGCGGCCGCGGCCGCGGCGAACGCGGCCGTAACCCCGGTAGAGGCGATGGTAGCATCGGCGGCGCCGCAGCCGCCGCCCGATGCCGGCCACCCCCGGCCGGGGAGATACCCGACTTCGACGGGGGCTTCGTCTTCGTCGCTCGAGAGACGATCGCCAAAGAGGCTTTCGACAAGCGCCTGATTGGCATGGGCGAGGATGGCGCGTTCATCCTCGAGAACGACGTCGCATCCACCAACACCGCCGTGTTCATCTGCACCGTCAACGACGACGGCGCGGACCACCGGGTGATGCTCGACGTCTTCAAGCCCAAGCGTCGCGCGGGCGCCCCCGAGGGCGCCGTGTTCTCGCGCGCCGCCAACAGCGAACCCATCGACCCGACCGCATTCACGCGGTCCCAACGCGGCATGCCCGCGCAGATCAAGGTGCGACCGTGGCCCATGGGTTCCTCCAGGGGTGCCGTCAGGGGTGCCGTCAGGGGTGCCGACGCGACGACGCTCGGTCTCCACCGATACCTCCCCGCGCGTTTGTTCGGCAGGTACCTCGGCGCTCGCTTAGCCGCAAGGCTCGTGGACGAGGGCGCCGATGAGATGCCGGTGGTCCTCGACGCAGCCGAGGCGCGTGAACTGGCGTGGGCGCTCGTGCAGGCGACCGGTCGCGACGCCTCCAGGGCGACGGACCGCGCGACGGGGGGTGCCACCGCGGTGCCCGCGACGGGTCCCGGGGAGATCGCCGTGAAGGTTCGCCAGAGGGAGAAGAGGGACCATCCGGAGGTTGGCGGCGGCACAGCTGGCGGACGAACCGTCACCGTCGCGAGAGACGGGAGGTTGGTCCAGGTGCCCGTGTTACGGATCGCGCCCGCGCAACTCTCGCAGCAAAAGGTCACGACCGACCTCGATATCGCCCTCGACATAAAACGGGACGACGCCGCGCGGATCGCCGCGCTCAAAGCCGTAGGCGTCGCGTGCCAAGGCGCGGGGGGACCGGGCATGTTTCGAGACGGCTACGACTGGGACGCGAATTTTGTATCCGAGACAAAGTTTGAGAAGCTGGCCAAGGGACTCCGCTCGCTGGAACACGATCGCGTGCGTGAGATCAGGACCCTCGCGCCCGCGGTGTTGGGAACTGCGGCGTGCGCTTACATTCGCGGCTACGCGGCGGCGCACTCCTACAAGTACCACTCCGACAGGCTGAGCGTGCCGCACGGAAAATCGCTTTTCCCGATGAGTGGAAAAGTCAAACCACCGAATCCATCCGATAAAAAAGCCTGGAAACGCTTTGTCGATGAAGAATACACGCCGGCTCGAAACGCCGTGTGGGAGAGGGAACGACGGGTCAGGGAGGGCGAGATACCGGGCGACTCTACCACCTTTCGGGACTTCGATATGCAATTCTTCGAAATCATGTTCGTCACCATCGCAGAGCCAGTCGACACGGGTTCAGGGCCAGCCGAATGTCGGGATGCCGAAGAGATGAAGATGGAGGTGGAGCAAAAGGAATTTGCCATCGAAGCAGTGTGTGCCTGTCTCGCGCCGCTCATGGACGCGATCCTCGATGCTAAGGTGGCGGTAGATGTGGACGGCGATGACGCCTCCATCGTGCGGCATTCCAATATGCTGCATATCCTTTGGCAGCGCATACCACCCCTGCTCGAGTCATGCGTGTCAATGTTGAACGATCCTCACGTGGATGAGGATATGTTGCTGCCGATGTTCAGGCTGTTTTCCATTCTGACTAGAGACCTCACGATAAAATCGCTTTTCCTGGACGACGTTTCCGCGAGGTGGACGGAAGAAGGCTCGCTACCCGCGGGTGACACGTCAAAAACTTTTCCGTCGATGCGCATCAATGTCGCGGCAAAAGAGTTTGACTTGCCGTGGCGGCATAGACATGCAGTCACGTTTGAAGATTTTGTCGATGCGATCGTCCCTTTGGCATGCTGTCATCGCCGTGACGGTTCTCGTGGGTTTAACTGTTGGGTCGAGGCGTGTGAACTACTCTCCAAATTCAAGCACAAGTGGAACCGTCCGACAAGCACCCAACGCGCTCACCATCGTAAACTGCTGCATCGGCTGATGCAGTACTGCATCGAGCCAGACGAACTACAATATGGATGCACTGCTATTGATCCCGATCCGATTGCTGTCGCTCATTGCTTCCGATCTTGCATGGGCGATATCTGCGAAACTGCTTGGGAGGAAGCGACGTCTCTTGCATATGCCCTGATGTCACACGCTGTTCGTCTCAAAATTTACAATGAGATAGAGTGCAGCGAAGATCGAGAGATCCTATATCGTCGATCTAACAGGTGGCTTGTCTCAAGCTCACGCGCGACTTGTCAGGCGATTAACAGGTGTTATCCGGATTATGATGTCTTCTGGGGAATTTTCATAATGCTAGGAAGCCTTCTCGTCAGACTTCTGAACGGATCAGGATGCTCAGGAGATAAGCTCGCACAGTTGGAGAAGGCGACTTTGAAGGAAAAGCAAACGGCGATGAAAACTGTCGCGGATAAATGGGAATTTTTGCAAGGGCAATGTGTCGAAGTCGCAAACAGCTTCGTGTATCATACTTTCCCGAGCTTCATAAACTCATACTGTGGTACAAATGAAATGGACTCACCGGAAACGCACGTGCAGACAATTTATGCTAGTCTTGAAGGCATGCTTGCTTGCCTAAGATTTCACAACCCTGACCTTGAAAACATCGACCTCGACAGCGAACCAGAGCTCCCTTTTCATCTCGGTGAAGGTGTTTTTCGGACTGTGCGTTGGGTTTCACAAAGTAACGATCCTGAGACTGCACTGTGTGGTAAAATGGCATATTTGGAAGCAGCGAAAAGCTCCAACGTCGCTGTCCGCTTCATCGTTTCGCGAGCATCAAGGATTTTATTTGAATCCGATCTCGCTTTAATCAAGACGAGCCTTGAGAAGAAAAACACAAGAACATCGATTGCAGTTATAGAAGCGTTGGTACGCGCCGTCGATCTCGATCTCGATGTGTTCCTCTGCTTATGGAACGGATCAGGCGGGACAAAAATCGATCACAGAGTCAGGTCGGAGATTGCGCGTTTGCTTTATTCCCGCCTGGCTCCCGGGGAGTTGCTTCATGACCGCCTGGCTCCCGAGCAGATCATCAAGAGCCATCCAGTGCTAAAACCCTTAATTGACAAGTTCATCACTCTGAAGTGGAAGATTGATCTATTTGACACCGCTGAATTCGATTTCGACTCAAAGGCGGAGGCCCTACTGCTGCCGGCTTTGGATCCAGACACCGCGGATGGTAAGACCCTCACAGCACTTCGGACGCTCCTCGAGGACAAGGCATCGGCTAAGGTTTACATGCACAAATCGGAGAAGATTTTCGATAAGGTGCGCGAACTTGCAGAGGAATGCAAGGACCCAGAAGTTCGCATCGCAGCCGCCGAGCTTCTGGTGGATCCCGTGATCATTCCCCCTGATGACTGGAATGCGGAAGTTCGCATCATCTGGAACGTGCACCGAACGGCGTTGAGATGCATCGGCGACAAGGTGAAGATGGTCCGAGATAAGTGGGCTGCGGCGCTGCCTGGACTTTCGCTTGCAGCTGCCTGGAGAACGGGCAAGAACCTATGCGACACACCGCAATGGGTGACAAGCTTCGCGCTCGCGGCCAGGCGCGCCAATTTTCAGTCGGCTGACCTGAAAAGTATCTTGGACGCGCTCATGAGCAAGGACATGACCAAGGTGGCTCCCGCAACTATCCGGAAGATGCTCGATCGAGCGGTGAAGGTTGCGCCGCCGCCAACGCGCCAGGATCCAGTGGCGGCATCGCTCACGTCGGTTGGCGGAACACTTCTGAACGCCGCCGCTGCGGACAGGGCCGAGATGCGAGGCGCTGTTGAGACGCCGGCGGTGAGAATATCGGAACCCGCGCCGATGGATGTGGACTCCGAGAAGGACTCGGACTCATCGATCGATCTCAACGCAATCTCCATCAACGATGACGCGGTGATGTGGTGGGCCGTGCAGGAGACTGCGCGGCAGTGCGTCAGCGCGAGGCTCCGCACACACTATGGCAACGCCTCCGAGACGCTTTCAGTCATCGAGCAAAGCCTTCGAGAAGTGCGGCACGCCAAGACGCCGACGGTCGCGGGTGCCAAAAACGTACCGCGGACAAATGCGCACAGCATGACGGGCACGTGGCTCCTCTTGGAGTTCGTTCAGGCTCTCGAGCGTCAGATGTACAATGCCTACGAGGGTACACTCAGCTTACCGCCTCCCGGCAAGTCGGCGGCGAGCTTCTTCAGGCTCAACAAGCAGATCTGCGTTGACTGGCTGCGGCGCATCAAAGAAGCCTCGCTGGGTGCCGCGAAGAGCTGCGGCAACGTCGCTGTGGGCGCAAACATCGCGTTATCGCGAGTCCAAGGCGCCTTCAAGACGCTAGAGCGCCGCGTGGAGAAGGCTGCAAGACGGCGGGCTGAGGCTCCCGCTCGACATCTTGAGCTGAAAAACGCTCTCAGCGAGGCAAATGTCCGGCTCGGCAAGGCTCACAAGCGCCACGGGCTGGTTGCCGCGAGGTTGGAGCGCGCGAGGCAGCTGGTGTCGGAGCGGATGAATGCAAACAGGTCGAGGCAAGAGATCGACAAAGCCAGAGAGAAGGTTGATGAGCTGAGGGAAGAGGTCAAGGATACGAAGGAGGACCGCGAGAAGCTGTACCGCGAGAAGAGTGAAGCTCAGGACAAGTTGAAAAACTTTGAGCGGAAGTCCGCTGGGGAGGAAACCGACTCCGAGAAGGACGCTGTGGCTTTTGTCTTCCGCGCGATTAGCGACGCCGTATCGCTGTTGGTGTCGTTTGGTGAGCCAGACCTGCTGATAGGCCTGGCGGACTGGTGTGAGCCCCGATTGAGGTCTGCGGGCCTGGATGGCTGGCTCCCAACTTCCCATGATACAACCTCCGACGATGCGTTCAGCAAGAAGGCTGAGGGCCTCCTCGATTGGGTCCGCGCAGCTGCGCTTGAGGCGGATGGACGTCACGAGGAGGCTGCTGAGAGATACCGACAGTTGCTCAAGACTCCTGTCAAGATTGAATCCGCCTCTGTGCGTGCAGTGGCGAAGCGCCTGACGCATGCCTACGCCTCCGTGTGCGACTGGGATGGTCTCGACGATTGGCGAAAAGATCTTCGCAACATTCAGCAAGACGCCGATAAGGCGGGATCCAACGAGTTGACCTCGGCGCTCAAGGATGTCGATGTGAAACCGGAGTTACTCGGAGCCTGGGCAAATTTTGATCGGTATCAGTTTGCAAGTGACTGCAAATCACTTCTAAACGTCCCTATTAGGATTTCCGAGAAGCCCCCCGCTTCACCGATGGAGGTTGTCGATGTTCTCAATCACGCGACTCAGCGTCATCTTGAGGAGCTGTTCGTGCGCAATCCTCTCAGAGACCCACCTGAGAGGATTGCCGACACCAGGAAACAGTTGCAGACGGCGATGAAGAAAATGCAGGAGCCAATGCGGCTGTCCAACCTGATGGGTTCGCCTGGGGTGACTGAGACTCTGCACCTTGAACTTGCCACCGCCGACTTAGTTTGCGCAGCAAAGCTCGACCAGTATCAACGTCTCTTCGGGGCCTCTCCAAAATCCCACGGGGCTGTCCAGCGTCAAGCTGCGTGGATCAAGCTTTGCAGGGTGCTGAATTCTCTTAGTCTCAAGAACGGCGATGACTGGTCGCGGACTGCCCTTTTGCAGATCCCTTTCGCATCAACGGACGACTCGCCCTCGGCCAGACTCCTTATGGAAATCCTCTCTTGTGCTGAAAAACGGGGAAACTCGAAAGTTGTCTGCAAAATCCTATGTCAAATTGAAGGGTCACGAGACCCTCAGAGTAGTGCTCAGCTTGATCTGGAATCCGCTTGGTTGAGAAGTTATCCGCTTGAGAAGTTATTTGATGACAGCGAGTTCATTGAACACGTGTTCAAGAAACATTCTCTCTCTTCAAAGTTCGAAGATATCAAGAAAGCCAGTTTCAGCAGGACTCGGTCTCACGATCTGTACGAAAGCCTCGTCAAGCAGAGCGCGGTGGATCTTGATGCGCAATTGGCACGCCACGAAAAGATCTTGAAAGACATACAAGGGAGAACTGATACTGACAGACTGAGACATCACATCCAGGTCATGAAAGACTTGATTCCCCTCAAGAGACGAGAGGACGAGATTGACAGAGAGCGCGCCCGAATTTTGCACAATCCTGAAGAACACTTGCCAGCAGGACTGCGGCAAAACGTGGAGCCGAGGAGGGGTGCTCTTCTCAAGAAGGTGGCTGATTGGGATCTGTTTGGTGATCGTCACGATGAAAACGCGAAAGTGTGGCTCGAGTACGCCAGATTCTTTGACGATTTCTATCGACGCGACATAGACGATCCGAACGATCCGAACAATCCGAACGATCCGAACGATCCGAACGATCCCGCACCCTGGGGTCCAAAACGCCGCGACAGACATCCAATCTCAGCGGCGGGTGTCGAGGACATTGACGGAGTTTGCGGCGAGCCGACTCCAATCGACCGCGGTGCGGATGTGAAGGAAGTCACGCACCTTCTCGAGGTTGCCAACGCCTATGCGCAGTATCTCGTCAGAAACAAATCCCTCGATAGAGACACGGAGTTGGATCGGCATCATGCCATGGTACGTCTCCTCGACCTGGCAACCAGTCAACAAATTGGTGAGAGGGACGAAATGACCAAGATCTTTCAGGAAATCCCAACGCTGACTTTCGGTGACTTCATTCCTGAGCTGATTAACCTACTCCACTCGGACGTCCGAACGGTTCGGGAAAATGTCACGGCTGTGCTGGTGCGCGTAGCCAAGGAAATCCCGCGTGCATTGTCCTACGCCATCGCGGTGGAAGCTGCGGCGGCGGATGATGAGGCAGATGCAGCCAACGAACTCGCCATGAGTACCGAGGATATCCCAGAGGCTCTTGCCGCGGTGCGCGAGCGCTTTGCCAGCGCATCTCGCGCGCTCGAGGCCATCGGCAGGATCAAGTCGGTCCTGAACATCCGCCATCCGCGACTGTTCGCAGACGTCACGCTCATGGTGTCGGAACTCGGGCGCCTGGCGGTTTTGCACGATGAGGAGTTGCTGACGTCGCTGCAGGAACTCCACGGCGACGTGACCCGACGAATCGCCTCGATACCCGAGTCCTCGGAGACCCTCGGAGACTCGCCGGAGACTCTGGAGCTGGTGATGCGCCCCGCGGTGGTCGAGCTCGATCGACTCGTCCGCGAGGCTCTCTCCGGAACCGGGTTTGTCACCCCCCACGTCAAGTCTTTCGCCAGAAAATACCGCGACGGCTTGCTAGACGCCGCGGATCAGTTCAGAAGGTCCATCGCATCCGACCCGTCCGCGGGTTGGCGCGCGGTGAAAGAGCAGATGGTGCATCTCGCGCGCGGTCTGGAGCGCAAACGCGAGCTGAGACTGAAGAACCTGTCCCCGTCGCTCGCGAAACTGGGCACTCGCGCCGGCGGTTTCACGGCGCCGATGCCCGTGGGCTACGGCGTCGACATCGTCTCCGTCGGCTCCGACGTCACCGTGCTCCCGACCAAGTCTCGCCCCAAGCGCATCACCCTCCTCGGCTCCGACGGCGATCTCCGGATGTTTCTGCTCAAGGGGAACGAGGACCTCAGGCTGGACGCGAGACTTATGCGATTCGGCGAAATCGTCAACGCCGCGCTCTTCTCCGACGAAGAGGCGCGGCGGCGGCGGCTGAGGTATTCCACGTACTCGGTGACGCCGCTCGCGGGGAACAGCGGGCTCATCCAATGGGTGCAGAACGCGACGCCGATGTCCGCCGTCTTTGCGGGATGGCAGCGACGCGCCCGCGCGGCGTCCGCGCTACCCCCGCCCGGCGCCGTCCCAACCGACTGGCGCCCCGCCGACCCACCCGAGGCTTCGAAGACCAAGCCCCTAGATCTCTTCTACACTCGGGTGTCCGCCGCGCTTCGCGCCGCGGGGGTGACCACCGCCGCGAAGCGCCGCGAGTGGCCCGCGGACGTGCTGCGCGACACGGTGGAGCGGATGCGCGCCGAGGTTCCGCAGGATTTTCTCCACCGCGAGCTGTGGTGCGGCGCGCCGACGTCGGCGGCGTGGCTTTTAAAATCGATGCGTCACGCGAGGTCGGTGGCGACGGCGTCCGTGGTGGGCCACCTCGTCGGCCTGGGGGACCGGCACCTGGACAACGTCCTCGTCAACCTCGCCACCGGCGACGTCGTCCACATCGATTACAACGTCTCGTTTGACCGCGGTTTGACGTTGCCGGTGCCGGAGGTTGTCCCGTTTCGTCTCACCCCCGTCTCCGTCGCCGCGTTTGGACCGACGGAGACGCACGGACCGTTCAGATGCGCCGCGGAAACGGCGCTGGCGGCGCTCAGGAGACCGCCCGCGAGGCAGGCGCTGCTCGGCGCGCTCGAGCTGCTGACGAGGGAACCGCTGACGGACTGGATCGATGACGGCGCCGGTGCCGGTCCGACGGCGCGCGGGCCGGGGAGGAAGCACGCGAGGAGGGGTGACCTGGCGAGGGAGCACCAAGCCTTAGACATCGCCGCGGGCCTCGAATCGTTCGCCGCGAAGATTCGTGAATCCGCGCTGGCACCCCAAGCGGGCTCCGTATGCGGCTTTCCTTCGGAATTCTTCGAGCTCGCTCGCGAAGTCGACGGGATTCTCGCGGAGCTGCGGGGACGCGCCGCGGAGGACGGCGCCGCGGTCATCGCGGCGGCGGAGGCGGCGGAAGCGGCGGAGGCGGCGAGGTTGGACGCGCGGGACGCGGCGGCGGAGGCGGCGCAGGCTTCGGACGCCGAGGAGTTCTCCACGGCTGGCGTCTCCGTTTCCAACCTCGACGACGCGATTCGGAATTTGTCGGAACACGCGGCGGACGCCAGGTCTTGGTCCGACAGGCACGGGCGAGCGCTCGACCGACTGGCGCCCGCCGCGAAGGTGCTGTCCGAGCTACGGAACAGGACGACGACGACCGCGAACGACGGCGGGGCGCCCATGCTCCGCGCGGCGGCGTTAACGGCGTCGTTGGCGCTCAGCAACGAGCTCCAAGAGGCGGCTTCGAAAATCGACGTCGAGGGCGTCGGGCTCCTCGCCGCCCGCGACGAGGCGACGGACGCCGCCGCCGCCGCGCTCGAGCGATACAACGCGTGGGTGACGTCTAACCTGCCCCCGTCGTACCCGGAATCCGATCGACGCGCGGTGTGGGCCAAGGCGCTCGAGGAGGCGCGAGACGTGTCAGTCCGGGGTCCCTCCGGGCTCTGTCCGGGCTCTATCCGCGACGCCGTCGAAACGTTCCGTCGGCTCATCGACGGCGCGAGTGCTCCGGACGAATCCGGAGCCATCTCGTGGGCGCGATACTGCGCGGCGACGGGCGCTTGGCACGAACGCGAGTCGAGGACGCTGCCGGCACTTCGATACCAAGCTGTTATAGCAGCGAAGGAGTGCAAGCGTCACGCCGCCGCGGGCGCGCGCCGGTGGGACCAGAGCTTCGGGCAAACCGTGGATCGCGTGTTTCGCGAGATGCGCTCTGATGAGATGGAGGGGACCCGGGAGAGGCCGGCGCTGAGCTGGCTCGTCGAGTACGCCTCGCGCGCGCCCGTTCGCGCCGGGAGGGCGGATGACTCGAGGATGGCGGTGACTCACCGGGCGGTGACTCACCGGGCGACGGAACCCCCGCCGGGATCGAGCGAGCCGTCTGCGGAGCCCCGGGCGTCGTTTGCGCTCTCGTCCTCCTTGGGGTTCTTCGGTGACATGGGGGGCGACGGCGAGGAGCTGGGCGGCCTCAGCGACGGGGACGACGACGGTTCGCTCGAGAATGAAATGTCCAACCTTCGCGTCGAGGAGGATCTCGACATCGAGGAGTTGATGCGCGACGGCGGCGACTCTCAGGCGCCCGAACCTCGAACCGACCGTTACGACGACCGTTACGACGACGACGACGCGAGCGTTGGGACCCTCGAGGAGCGCATCGCCGCCATGCCACGCCGCGAAAGATCCGCGGTGCTCGCGGCGGCGGTGTACGGCGCCTTCAACTCGGACGATTACCGCAAAATCATCCGTTCGCAGCCGGCGAGTTATCACGAGTTACCCCCGGCCGCGTTCATCGATTCGGTGATGGACGCGGCGACGCTGCCGCACAGGGTGATGAAGCACGTCCTCCCCGTCGTTCTCGACCCGCGCGCGGTCGATCCGATGCGAAGTATGCGCATCGTGGAGGCTGCCCGCGCGGCGCAGGCCCTGGAGCGACGAGCGTTTGACCCGAATGACGGGGCACCGCGTTTGATTGATGAGCGTATGGCCCTTAGGAGGGAGTGCGGGCAGTTGGCTGTTGAGTTGCGAGCGCTGGTGAAGTCTCTCGCCGAGGACGCGCCGATGCTCTCCGAGGCGCTTCTGACGCACGTGTGCCGTGATACCCTGTTGTTTCCGGGGGGTAAGACGGAATTCGGCTCACCCGAAAATGCTCACCCGATGTATTCCGTAAAGGCGCTCTCCAAGCTCGTCACCCGCGTGCTCGCCGCCCACGGCGCGCACGTTTCCGGGGATTTGAGGGAGGAGAACATCGTCAACGGGGAACACGACATCGGGGGCAAGCAGGAGATCGTCGTCGCGACCGTCTTGAAAGAGGCTGAGGAAGCAGCGGACGTCATCGACACGTGGATCGTACAGGAAAGTCTCGAAGAAACCGTCGCGAGAGTCACGTATGACCTCGTCAACTCTACCGACGGCGTCTTTATCGAAACCCCTAAACCCGAGCAGGAGAGGGTGTACGAGGCCACGAAGGACGAGGACGCCATGGCAACCGCGATGCTCGACGCCGCGCTCAAGGCGATGTGCGAGATTCGTCGCTCCCGCGCCGAAGCCGACTTGGCGCGATGCGAGCTCACGCACGCCGCGTCCGACGCGGCGATTTCGCGCGCCGAGTGGCTCCTGGAGTCCCGGCTGGAGCGGGGCTCGATGGGGAGATGGGGCGTCGAGGCTGACCCGGCGCGGTCGAGGCGTTGGAGGTCTAAACACCTGGACGACGTCGCGACGGCGGGCGCGGAGCTCACGTCGGCTGACATCGCCGTCAGGGACTGGTCTCGGAGGGCGGCGGCGGTGGAACGGTCCGTGGTTGAATTTTTCCAGTTTGGAAGCACCGATGCCGACCGGATGGATACGTTCAATCGCGTTCTGGAGGATCGCGTCCGCGCGCTGCGGGATTCCGATCAGCGCGCGGCGACGTGTCGACAGCTGTGCGAGGGCGTCGAGTCGTTTGAGCGGTGCAGGGAACCCGAGCGGGAAGCCGCCGCCGAGTCCGACCTCCTCCCCGAGGGCTTCCTCGACTTTTCGTTCGACGCGGCGCTGGACGAGGACGACGTGACGGGAGACGTCGTCGAGCGCGGAGACGACCTACCTAAGTTGGCGGCGTCTGGGATCGCCAGGAACCCGTTCAAACGCAGGGGCGACGAAAAGAGGGAGATCGTTCCCGAGGAGAGGGAGCGAAAGCCCGAAAGGTCCAAAAAGTCCAACCGAGACGTCGCCGGCGGCAGATGGGAGAAGACGTACGAGTTGGCCATCGAGGAGGTCATCTTGGCGTGCGAGGAGGTTTTGGAGACGGCGGAGCTGACGTCGGCGGCGGGACCCGAGGCGGAGGAGGCGGCGGTGGCTCGCGCCGAGGCCAAAGCGAAGGCTGAGAGGGCCCGGGAACTGGCGAGATTGGCGGATGAGAAGAGTCGCGCCGTCGTCGACGACGTCGGCGTCGTCGCTTTTGTCGAACCGAGATCGCGCACCCGGGAGCTCCTCGAGGAACTTCGCGAGGCGATGATAAGGTACCGAAGTTGCCGAGGAATCGACGTTGGCGAGGAGTTTGAAATGTTGCAGTTCGTCGCGGAGACCGGGCAGCACCTCGAGGGGCTCAACGCCGTCTTCGCCAAGGCACCCGCGGACCTGGCGGAGGCGTGCGACGTGGAGAACGCTGAGCACTTCGCCGGCGCGGCGTCGGACCTCCTCCGGGAGTTCGAGGACCGACTCGCGGAGATGGACGCGTTGGCTAAAAAGGCTCGTCAAGTCGCGGATGAAGCCCTACGCGGAGCGAAACCCGGCAAACTCGTCGCGAAACCCGGCAAACTCGTCGAGCATTCGCCGCAGTTTGTCGACGCCGTGCGCTGGCTCGCGCTCGCCGGCGCGGACGTCAAACGCGGCGAGGCCCTGCGCGACACCGCGACCGCGCTCCGCGATACCCTGACGCGCGCGCAGGAGACGGCGAGGAACGTCTCGATCGCCATCAAGGAACACACGGGCCTCGGCCTCACCGCGATGTCGACCCGGGACGACGACGCCGAGAAACCGACGCGTAAGATGAAACAACCCGTCGACTCGTCCGACGACGACGACGACGTCGCATCCGCGACGACGACGACCGTTACGACGACCGTTACGACGACGACGACGATCGCGGCGAACGAGCGCCGCCGCGGCTCCGCGCCCCGTCGCTGGCGCGGCGGTCGTCACCCGACGGCCGTTCGCCTCATCTCCGTCGTCGCGGCCAAGCTGGCGGGTCGACCCAAGCTCGTCGAGGCGCTCAGGCGCAACGCGCTGGCCTCCGTACCGCCGACGGTTCCGTCCCCGCCGGGCGGCGAGGACGCTTTGGCGGCGGCGGCGATCGCGGAGACTCCGCTGACGGCGAAGGAGGACGTCGACAGGTTGGTGGCGCAGGCGACGGATCCGCGCGCGCTCGCGTCCATGTACGAGGGCTGGTGCCCGTGGCTGTAGACCGCGTCGTAGCACCGTGAACTAACTTTTGTCTTATGGATCAAAACCCTCTAAACCCTCGATACACGCGCCTCGCGAAGAAAGACGTCAAGACATGAGCTTTGTCGCCAACGTGGTGAAGAGCAGGAACCCGACGACGCCGCCGACGACGCCGGGATCCGCCCCCTTGAGAAACTCCGGAAGCTCCGCGCCCTCCCCCGCGCCGCCAACCCCCGCGTCCGGTCCGACCCCCGGCGCCGGCGTCCTCCCGCTCGGCGCCGGCCTCGGAAGCGCCTCGCCCACCGGCGGCGTGCCCGTCAGCTTCAGTCGCTCGTCCACGGCTCCGTAGACGTTGTACTCGTCGACGACGAGCCTGGCGTAGTCGGGCACGTGCCGCGTCGCCCGCTCCTCCCCGAAGGTGCGCTTGACGTAGAGGTAGTTGCGTATGGTGTGGTAATCGAGCGAGTACATGCCAAACTCCTTTCCTTTCGGGCCGATCTTCTCGAGGAGCCACGCGATGGCCTTGCCCACCGGTAACGGCGCGGGCTCCTCGGGCCCCCGGCCCAGCGTCGCCTCGTCGTCGGAGATGACCGTCTGCATCACGAAGGGCTTTCGCTCGCCGCTCGACACGCTGGGGGTCACGTCGCAGTCGCCGCGGATCATGTCGAACATCTCCTTGCCCCGCTCGTTCCTCACCGTGACGTACTGCGGGTGTCGGGTCATGTCCGTGTGATAGTAAGGGACGCCCATGTAGCCAACCACGATGTCGGCGAGGCCGTTGACGTAATCGAAGCACGAGTAGCACGAGGGCGCGATGACGTCCTTGAGCTTGTTCGCGGGAAGGCAAAAGTACGGAACCTTCTCGAAGCTCCCGTCCGTGTGCTTGAGGTGCACCTGGTAGTCCTGCATGAACTCGTAGTGGACGACGGTGGCTGGATCCTCAGACGCGTTTTCCAAAAATTTCGACAGCGTCTCCTTGCGGCCGTTGTCGGTGCAGTTGGTCCCCATGACGTACAGCTTCTCCAGGCCGAGGTACTTCTCCACCGACCTCAGCGCCTGCACCGCGCACCCCACGCCGATGAACAGCACCCTCTTCAGCCCCCGCGCCTCCACCTCGGCGAGCACCGAGAGGTTCGGCGACAGAGCGGGTTTGACCCCCTTGGAAGACAGGATCTCCTCGACGGTGGTCGCGAGTATGGGCCTGGGATGCATCGCGTTATCCGGGTCCGACGCCACGCACACCACCCCTTCCACCTTACCCGACTTTAGCATCTCGATCGCGATGGACGTGACGATGCCGGTCCACTGCGCACCCTCCACGGGCCGGTTGCGCTTGGCGTAGAAGACCTCGTCCACGACGCCGAGTCGCATCTCGTCGTTGCCGAGGTCGCGGCCCCTGCCGTGCACCGTCGGCTCGAGCGTCTCGATGCGGGACATGCCGTCGCCCAGGAAGGCGCAAGCGTCCTTGACGTGCGCGATGTAGTAGGTGTCGCACAGGCCGCACTGGGAGCAGTGCTCCTTGGCGGGGTAGTTGCCGCCCGGCGCGATCGGCTTGGACTTTTCGCGCCAGTCCTCCGCGATCGCGGCGCTGGCGACGGGCGAGCGCACAGCAGTGCGCCGGCGGCCGGAGCGCCGCGACGAACGGAGCTGCGCGAGCTCACCGTTGAGGTGTGCGACGCGGAGCGAGGTCATCGAAGCCATCGCGACCGGTGAGGTGCCGCCGTTGTGAGGCGAGGATAAGGGTTCGTTCCGAAGCGAGCTAACAAGCAGCGTTCGATTCCTATTCGAGCCAAACCGGGAAGACTGGGGTGCTTAGAAAATCAGATCGTCCCGCGCGCCCCCAGATGACCCGGCCACACGCCAAACCACGCGGCGACGCCCCGGCACCTCCACCGCGCGGACGCCCCGATGAGCCCTCCGCGCCGCCCCCTCCTTTCGATACCCCGCCCACCACCGCCGAGACCCTCGAGGCGCACCGAGAGATGGTCGACGCTCTGGAAAAAGAGCTCAAGCAGGCTTCCATCGACGCCGGCATGAGCGAGGTGCGAGTCGCGTTCGCGAGGGAGATCCTCGACCACGCCGAGCGGGAGCACCAGGCGAACGTCCTGAGGTACGACTCCGTCATGGTCGCGCTGCAGGAGGCGAACAGGACGAGCGCAACGTCGAACGGCGGCTCGCACGAGCCGCCCGCGCCCCCCGATCAGGAGCACCGACGCCAACCTTCAAATCGTCGGGATGGGGGCGACCGAGGCGCCGACGAGCCCGTCGCGGCGGCGGCGGACGAGGCGCCGCGGGTCGGACCCGACGGCGCGGATCTTCGGCGGGTGGTATCCGAGGCTGACGACATGCAGAGGTCGTCCGCGGTGCTGCGTTCGAAGCTCGAGGCGCAGCAGCAGCGGGAGCAGGCTCGCGCGGCGCGCAGGCGCAGGGAGGAGCTGGAGGCTGCCGAGCTCCGGCGAAGGGAGGAGGAGGCCCGGGCGAGCGCGGGGGCGGCGGCCAGACCGCCGCCCGCGCCGCCGTTCGTCCAGCGGAACAGAAGCGAGCCCCTCCCCGAGGAGGACTTCTGCTCCCCGGAGTACCACCCGATGCGCAGGGACGCGTCCTGGTCATCCGACGGTCACACGAGCAGGGAGCCCGAGATCGACGCGCACGGTTCGAACCCAAACGCCAACCAAAACAATAACACGACGACCGCCGGTGCGACATCCGATGAGGACGGCCATCCGCAACCGATAGCTCCGGAGGACGACGTCGCGGACGTGGCCAGGGAGGAGCTCCGCAACAACCTCAAGGCGTTCCTCCCAAAGGTGCACGTCCCGCGGGAGGGGCTCACCCCGGCGCAACTCAGGCTCGGACCCGGCCCCGGCGAGCTGTGCGTCCCGGGATTTTGCTCGGCGATGTGCGTGGCGTCGGCGGCGGTGGGCTTTGTGCAGTACGCCTCCCCGGGTACGGCCCCGGTGGACCCGGGAAACGTCCCGGGAATCATCAAGTCCCTGCGCAAGATCGCCATACGCAACCACCCCGATCGTAACTCCGTCGCCAAGGTTGGCGAGAACCAGGCGGCCAAGGCGAAGGTGATCACCGCGCAGGCGACAAACATGGAGTCGCTTCTGGACGAGTTCGAACACGTCAACGTCAGGGTGCACGTCGACGTCCCGACGGGGCCCGGCGAGGGACCGAGCTCCGCCACGTCCTTCGTCCTCAACCGGCTGCACCTGGGCGCGTCCACGGAGCAGCTCATGGACCTCGTCCTCGAGGAGCGACCCGAGCTCAGGTCGAGGAGGGACGGACTCGCGATTTCGTTCGCGTCGGCGCCGGGGCGGCCGGAGATGAGGCTGCCCATCGACGCGAGCACGCTGAGGAGCTGGGAGGTGTCCAGGGCGAGCGTGTTCCGGGTGTGGGTGCCGGCGCCGGACTGGATGGCGTTCGAATCGTAACGTACGTCGACTCTCGTGATGTTACTTACAATCGCGAGTGTTTAGCGCTAGCGGGTCGACGGGAGCAGTTCGCTCGGGCGGCAACGCGATGGGCGTTGCCAAAAGAAGTAAAGACAAGTAAAGACACGTTCGGACGCCCTCGTCACACGTCGGGGGTTTGCCCCGCCGTCTGCTTCGCGCGAAACGCGCGCGCAGCCTCCTCGGCCTCCTCCACCTCGCGCCACGCCTCCTCCACCGTGTGCGCCGCAGAGAGCTGCGCAAACGTGGCAAAGTTGACTGACATTGCGGCAAACCGGGACAGCGCCACCGCGGCGGACCTCTTCTGCTGCGCCAGGCGCCACATATCCCCCGCGGTGATGAGCGACCCTGCCGAGGAGCCGGTTCCGTCCGAGGAGGCGGCGGTGGGGTCGATGGACGCGCGCAAAACGCTCCCCTCCGCAGTCCTGACGCGACGCGAAGCGACGGTTGGTGTTGGCATTTTCCCCCGGCGGGTCTTACTCGCCGGGGCGATTGAACTGACCGCGCGACACGACGGACTCGAACGAACGGATCCTTCGACTGTTCCTCGAGGCGCGAGGGGGGGCGCCGCGACGCGCGTAGCCGCCGCGACTCCCGTCATCCTCCCCTCCCTTCTCTCACTTTTTTCGCGGGAAGAAACGCGTATACAACCCGGCCGCCCGGCTGCGACGAATATCCGCCGTAGATATTCCAATCGGCTTGGTTTCCTTGGCGATAGTCGGGTCGCTGCTGACTCTCGGAAGGCCCGAGAGAGCGCGCAAGGCTGCAGCTGCCTGTGGAAAGGGACTATGAGCGACACGCGCGGGCGTAGGGGACACCCGCGGTGGTTCTCGCGCGTCCATTCCTTTGTGGGCGCCGCCACATCGATCCCAGGTGGCACTGAAAACGCGTTCGACCAAAGGCCAATCACAGCAGCTGCGCATCGGAAAAGCAATCCGAGCAGACCTGACCCGCGCCAGCGCCACGCCAGCAATACTCAGACCCTCTCGCGCGTCAGTCATGCAGGCGGCTCGCTTCGCCGGAGGATCCGTCCCCTTCGCGGGACGGACGCGCCGCGAGTTCTGCGCGAGTCACCGCCGTGCTCTTCGCTCGTTCGCGACGTCCCCCCGCGCGGACATCGCGGGCCTCACCCTCAGAAGAGGCAACGAAGGCGATGCCAACACCATCAGGCTCGCCATCTTACGCGAAAAGATGAACCCCTTGGGTCTCGACCCGAGGCGGTTCGTGGTGGCGGAGGAGGACGGGAGGGTCGTGGGTTTCGGGCAGCTCAAGCCCTGGGAGACCCTGAGCAACAGGCCAAAGGGAGATTTCGTCGGGAACGTCGTTCGCATGCTCAACCTGCAGCCTAACTGGCGGGGCCAGCTCCTCGAATTGGCCTCTCTCGTGGTCATGCCCGAGCATCGCGGCAGAGGGGTCGGGACCGCGCTGCTGAACCGACTCATCGAGGATTCGATCAACGCGAAGGACCCGGAGACCCTGTTGAAGCAGGAGACGACCGTGTGTCTGCTCACGCTCAAGTCCACCGTCGGTTTCTACGAGCGCGCGGGGTTCAGCGTCATCACCAGCGAGCAGTACGTCCCGCGACCATTGCAGGCTGAGCTGGCGGCTGGCAAGGTGGTCGCGGCCGTGGTGGCTGACGACGAGTGCGTCGCAATGAAGCTCGAGTCGCTGGACATCGAGGAGATGTAGTCGTGAGGAGGGAGAGCTCACGTGTACCATCACGGGTCGATGCGAAACTCGCGCTGTACTACAGACCTGACGTCGTGTAACAAACCTAAGGGTTAACATCACTGGGATATGATACTTTCACCCGAGATACTCCGACAGGACCCTACCGGCCGCTCCCCCGACCTTCCCCCTAGACTTTGGCGCGCGCGCCTCGCTCGCACCCTCGCGCCAATTGAAGTAAGGCACCGACGCGGGCACGCGCGCCGTGTGCCGCCTCGGCGCGGTCTCCCCCGCCCCCGACTTGGGACCCAAACCCCGAAACGGATCACCGACGACTCGGTATCCGGCGAAGGCGGCACTGCGTCTCCGATCGTGACCCGTCTCTTCGATACCAGTCCCCGCCCCCGCATGGACGAGCGTGTGGGTGTCCTTGCACGCGGGGTACATCTTCGCGTCGCACCGCACGCCCCCGCCGTCGTCGCTGGCAAGGTCGCAGAGCCGACACGCGTCGTCACGGACCTCGCCGTCGACGGCGTGAAGCGAATTCGCTCGGCGAACCGTAAAGGCGGAGCCGATCGAGATCCCAACCGCTATATCCCCCTGTCGCTCCATGTCGTCGCCGTCGTCGTCGTTCCAGCCGCCGGGGGGAGGCCCGTTCGCCTGTGCCTTCGCCTTACCGACGTGGTAATTCACCAGGAACGCCCTCAGCTCGAGCGCCGTGTTGAGCGCGTGGCGAGATACGTACTCGATTTCCTCCTCGTCATCCACGTAAGGGTCGTCGCAGTCGCCAAACAGGAGGAGCGAATCCCCGGACCACCTGACGCACGATAACACCCCGCTCTCCACGCACAGCTTCGACGCGAGCGCGCACAGGTCGTCCCTCGTCGTCGCGCACGTCCGCGACGCATCGCTCAGCCGACACACGCAGACGCAGCTGGACGTCGAGCGGCTGGGAACGGCGGCGCCGTCGGACCCGACGTCCCCGCCGGCGTCCCCTTTCCCCTCTCGCCAGTCGTCGACGCACCTCCCGACCCCCGCCGCGCTCCTCGCAGTGGAGCACGCCTCGTCCGCGTCGTGCGTCTTCCCGATGTCGTACCCGCCAAACTCAAAACTTACCCGTCCGTCGATTCTTTTTTGCAACCGGCGAAGCGTCGAGCGGCACGCTAACCGGAACGCGAGGACCGTGACGCCGTCTCGCGCGTCGAGCACGGCGGTTCGATCGCTCGGTCGAAAGACGCGGACGCCGTCGGGCCTGGCGTCGTCGCGGTACCCGAGCCACCTCTTAGCCGCGTTCGCCGTCGCGTCGTCGTCGTCGTATGAATCGTCGTTCATCGCTCCGTCGATCGTTACGGCGGCCGTCTTCTTCACCCCGCCCCGCCTGTTCGCGTCGTCCCTGGTGCGCTCCACCCTGGCGTCGCTCGCCCTCCGGTCGCGCACGACCCTCTGGTTCTGAAACTCCAACTTCGTCAGCATGCGGGGCCGGGTGGCGAACGCGGTCCACTCTTGGTGCGACTTCCACTCCGGGGACGCCGTCGACGGGTCAAAGGCGAACGTCACCCGAGGGTCGAACGACGCGACGTCGTCCAGAAACTTGCGGTAGTACGACCCTTTCCTCTCCGTCGGGTTCTTGGGCGACGTGATGACCTTCGACTTGGCGGCGACGAGGCCCACGTCGCGAATCTCGGCCAGCTTCGACGCGTCCGGGTCGGTCGACGTTGTTCGACGTTGAACGCCCCGTTTCGCCTTGTCGGCGCACGGGCTGAAACCCCCGCCGAACGAGGGCCCGACCCGGTGCGAGTCCGAGCGCGGGTCGTACACGTCGCGGTGAAACGGCCATCCGACGACGAGACGGCCGTTTTCCTTCGCCTCGTCCCTCGCGTCGGAATCCCTCGCGCCCCTTTGTCGGAGAAAAGGCCGGAGCGATCGTCTCGAGCTCGGGACCAGCGTGGGTCTATCGGGGCGGCGCTCGTCGACGTCGCCCTCTATATCCGAGTCGGAGTCGGAGTACGCGAGCGGGTTCCTGCGCAGCTCCTCGTGAGGGTCCACGGGCTCCACGCCCTCGATCGCCGTCCCGTCCGGACCGGTCCACGCCGCGCGGTTCGCCGCCTCGGAAGCCTCCTTCGCCGCCAGCGATTTCCTCAGCGCGTCGTCGGCGGGCGCGGGATGGCACCCGCGTCTGAACCGTTCCATCGCCTTGGGCGAGAAAATCTTGGCGAGGTGCTTGCACGCGATGAACAGCGCGGCGACCGGCTTGGCGCCGCGGGCCACCGCGAAGCACGCGCACGGCGCGGGTCTGTCGAAGTAATCGCCCCCGCCGACCACGCCGAGGGAACCCACGACGCGGAGCTGAACGTCGACGACGTCCGAGTCACCGCCCGGTGAGTCACCGCCCGGTGAGTCACCACTCCCGTCGCCGCGGTCGCCGTCGCGGGTTAACATCGCCGCCCCGACGCGCGCGCGGACGACGCGGCGACGATCGTTCGCCTTCGCCGCGTCCGGCAGCGCGGATCGCAGGTGATCCGGCACCGGCGCGTCCGGCTCGTCGATTCGTTCTTCCTCCGGTTGTCTTCCGGTTGTCTTCCGGTTGTCGATTCGTATCCGGCGGATGATCGCCACGGTGCCCGAGAGGATGAAGTACGCCCCGCGGCACTCCTGTCCTTGGTTGACGAGCGCCAACCCGGGCTCGTACCTTCGCTCCTCCGCGTGCCGCGCCAGGGCTTCGAGCTCGACGAGCGTCGCGTCGAAGAGGCCGGGTATTCTGCACAGAAAGTCCACCCGCTTACGAACCGTGACGTCGAAAGGTTCCCACTCCGTCCCGCCGCAATCGCCCGGCGAGATGGTGACGCACCACGCGTCAACGTCCGCGACGAACGCGTGGCGATGCGGCGGCGCGGCGGCGCGCGCGGGGACGCCGAACGACCGACCGGGAACGAACGTTTTAGCCACCCGCCGGCGTCGTCGACGTCCCCTCTCCCCTTTGAATTCGTCCTCCTCCTCGTCCTCCTCGTCGTCCCCGTCGCCGCGTCCATCCACGTCCGCGTCGATCCACGCGGACACGGACCCGGCGATCGGTATGAACACCTTATCGTCCGGATCCCCCGGGTTCAAAAGCGTCTGGCCCGCTGAAAACCTCTCCAACCTCGCGCGTCGACACAGCTCGACAGCCTCGTATCTGGCGCACTCGCCGAACAAGTCGCACGATCCGTTCACGAGCTCGTACAGACCCTCCGTCTCCTCGTCCGTGCGCGAATGGGCGGGGGCGTCGAGGGCGTGTTCGTGCCGCTTCGCGTCCTCGCCGCGGCGCTTCATGTGCCCCGCCGCGAGCGCAAACTCCCTCCAGGCGTCGAAGCACGCGTGATGACCTTTTCGCCATCGCGCCAGCGCTCGGGAGATCGCGTTGCGGGCCGCAGCCTTGGCCGAGCGACCGCGGAGTTTGGGGCGCATCGCCTCACGAAAACACGCGTGAACGATCCTCGCCTCCATCGGTCTCTCGCGCGCCCCATCTCCCTCATCCTCATCCTCATCCTCATCCTCGTTTGTCGACCTCGCCCTCGCCGCCGCGAGTCTCTGATTGGCGAACGCGGTTCTGAATCCCTTCGCGGCCGCGGTGGCCCTCTCGCCGGCCAGCGCCAGCGCGCTCATCGCCGTCGACGCGCTCGTGGACAGCTCGCTCATCCCCGCGCGCCGCAGCTCGTCGGTGGAGAGCTTGGAGCGGTCCTCGGGGGGCGGGGGCGGCGGGGCGAAGTCCGGGTCTCCCGGGTCGATGAGAAGCGCGAATCCGTCTCGCCACGCCGGCACCGGGGCGGGTTTCTCCGCGACGATACGCGGTGGGGGTTCCTGGTCCATCTGGTGACGCGTTACGTGCTCGGGCTCGGGGTCGAGTCGGCGTCGCCGCCGGTCTATCCGCTCGTTCGGGAGCGTCGCCTGTCGGTGGGTGGGGCGATGTCAAATTTGGCTCGAGGAGCGAGGAGGGCGGGGGTATCCGGGGAGCTCACCACGGGGACGTAGGGTGACCCGAGGCTGTCCTTGACGTCGCGAACCATCAGTCCCGCGCTCGTTCGCTTCTGAACCCTCTCGCGGGCCGCGGACTGCGACGGCACCAGTACCCCAACCGAAACAGAGCTTAGTGCTACGAGACATTCAGTTTCACCCTCAACTTGGATAGTCTATGATAACGAGAATCTGGGCAGTTCGGGCAGTCCGAGGGGCGGCCGAGGGCATTGGAGGGATGTCGCAGGGGGAGAGATCGCACTACACGACGATCATAGAGGATCATGGGGTGTACGGGAGCACGTGCGGCTACTGCAAGTCCAAGCAGAACACCTTCAGGTCGCACGGCATGAGCGCCCACGTCTGCTCCGTGGAGGACTACCAGCACCTCATCGATCGAGGGTGGAGGCGGTCGGGTAACTGGATGTATCAGCCCGTGCTCGACCGCACGTGCTGCCCGCCGTACACCATACGCCTCGACGTCCACAGATTCGCGCCGACCAAGTCCCAGAAGAAGGTGGAGCGCAGGTTGCGGGCGTACCTCGAGGGCCGCATCGACGAAAAGGGTGCACCGACGAACGACGACGCCCGCGACCAGCCTTCGACCGCGGTCGCCGCGACGGGAGGAGGAGCCGAGACGGACGTCGCCGCCGCCATCATCGAGCGCGCGGTGACACGCGCGCTGGCCAAGTGCGCGCTTAACGGCTCCCTCTCCCCACCCGTCGCGTCGCTCGTCGCGTCCAACCGCGAGATCCCGGTACGGGTCAGGCGAGCCGTCGCCAAAGCCGCCGTCGACGCCGGAGCCACGCACTCGTGCTCCGTCGCCGTCGCCCTCGCCTCCGCCGCGTGCAGACGGGGCGGCGGGTTGAATTGCGGCGCGGCGACGGAGGAGGCGAACGCCACCGCGAGGGCGCTGCTGGCGGCGATGAGGGGCGACGAGGAGCTCATCGCTTTCGCCGACGCGTTCACAAACTCGGGACACCTCAACTTCGTCGTACGTCGTCTCCCATCATCGAAGGAGAAGGAGAAGGATGGCGACGATGAAGGAAGAAGCACGGGAACGAGGGCGGATCGGAGTGGGAGATTTGATTCGATGATGGGATTAGGTCAAACGCCCGGCGTCGTGTGCTCCGACTCGCCCCGCGCGACGTCGACGAGGTCCAAAAAGGCGACGGCGGCTGGTCACCGCAAGGTAAAGACGCTCACGGTGACCACGCGCCCGTCCGCGTTCGACGAGGAGGAGTACCGGCTGTGGCGCAGGTACCAGACGCGCGTGCACGGCGACGACCCGAACGAGAACAACGAGCTCGGGTACGGTCGGTTCCTGGTGGACACGCCCCTGAGAAGGGTGCGGGGAAACGAGCAACGCGGCGCTCTCGTCCCGGAGGAGGAGGAGGAGGAGGACGGCTGGGTGGGCGGGTGGATCAGACCGACCGCCACGTCAGGCGCCACGTCAGGCGCCACGTCAGATGCCGCTCCTCCCGTCGCGCGAAAGAAGAGGTGGGTGGCGTCGCCCCCGAGCGGCTTCGGCTCCTTCCACCAGCAGTACAGGATCGACGGTAAGCTCGTCGCCGTCGGAGTCGTCGACGTCCTGCCCTACTGCCTGTCGTCCAAATACTTCTTCTGGGACCCCGACTACGCCGCCCTGTCCCTCGGTAAGCTCGGCGTTCTGCGGGAGATCGAGTGGGTCCGGGAGGCGAGCGCGCACTGTCCCACCCTGCGGTACTACTACATGGGCTACTACATCCACGACTGCCCGAAGATGCGGTACAAGGGCGAGTACAAACCCAGCGAGCTGAGATGCGCGGCGACGGGCGCGTGGTGCGACCTCGACGGCGCGTGCGTGCGCGTGCTCGACGCGGGGCTCGGGTTCGCGCCGTTCGCGCCCGGCGCCGTTCGCGAGGGTGCTGACGTGGATGATGACGTGGGTGCTGACGTGGGTGCTGACGGGGCGCCCTCGCGGACGGTGGAGGAGCGGGACCGCGCGGCGGTTGAGGGGTGTATCTTGGGTCTCGTCGAGGGCAACCGGGTCCGCGAACTACAGCGGTCCGCGAACGCTTTTTTGGACGCCGCGCCGCTCCCGCGGGAGAGCAAGGCCAAGCTGAGGGCGAGGTTGGGGCGGTGGGCGAGGGCGGTTGGGAACGCGAAGGAGTCCATGGTGTACCTCCTGTCTCTGGACCGGCTCGGGAACAAAGCGGAGGATGACGACGACGAGTCATCTGACGAATCTTCTGACGAATCTGACAATGAGGGCGAGAGAACCGGCGAGGAAGATGAGCTCGAGCGCGACGACGCGACCGCTCGCGCGGATCTCGCCATGCGGGTGTGACGAAACGCACGCGAGGTGCCCTACGGTTATAAACTAGAACTAAGTGTTAGCCACTAAGCCACTAAGCCACTGAGTGAATCCGGTCACGCGAACACCAGCCTCCTGCCTTTGGCCCTCGGCGACCCGCGCGACGATCTCTCCGATCGCTCCGCCGGCGGCCTCGGCCTCCTCACCACTCTCCACCCGCCGATCGCCTTGGCGGCCCGGGGGGATATCGGCGCCTTGGTCTCCGGTCCCAGATCCACCGGCGGCGTGGGTCTAAGGCCCGCCGGGTGGTGTTTCCCCGCCCCGAGCGACGATTGAAACGGTCGGCTGGCGATGGCCCCGACGACGGCCTCGACGACGGCGGCCGAGGACGCCGCCCGGTCCCGCCGCTCTCGACCCGTCGGCCGGGGTTCACGAGCGGTTCCCGTCTCCCCGTCGTCTCGTTTCGTCACGCTCGCGGGGCTCACTCCCCAAACGTAGTCGCGATCGAAGGAGCCGTCCGTGCCGTTGCCGGAGACTGACGACGGCGAGAACGCGGGCGACGACGCCCTCGGAGAGTCGAAGGTGAAGTCATCGTCGACGTCCTCGGCCGCGCTCGGGCTCTCCATCGAGTGGGACGTGTCGCTCGCGACGCTCAGCGGACCCCGAGGTGAATCCCCGGGGTCATCCTTGGAGACGTCAAGGGCGGGAGGCGCCATGCTGTCTGGCTGGGCGAAACGGTCTCTCCGCGAGGTGACAGCTGCCTGATCGCGCTGCTCGCCAACCTGAGACCTCGGCGTCCAACCTGGCATCTGTCCGGCAATTCCGCCGCACTTGGGCGGGGCACTCGCGCGCGGCCGGGGCCCTTCGATACGTTCGGTCGAGGATGAAGCTGTTCCTCGATCCCGGCTCCACGGTGTCGCTCGCGGCGGCCATCACGGGTAACGTGAGCGAGGTGCGGGCCCCGATAACGTCGCGAGTTCCCACCCGATTCCGACGACACCGGAATTCGGCACCGAAGACGGAATTTCCCCATCCATCGTCCCTCCCCAACCTGCTCACCCGCACTTTCGACCTTCCAACTCTCCGTTTTCTCAGGCTGCGCTGGTGTGGCTGCGTCGCGTGTCGTTTTTGGCCCTCGGATACCGGCTCGGCAAGAGGACGGAGCGGGCCAAGGCTGCCAAGAAGCGCCTCATCGCGCGCCGGACGCTCACCCCGTTGCTGCTCGACCACAAGCACGCCGACACCCTGGTGGACGCGGGAGGGCTGGCGGCGATCGTGGGGGATCTGCCGCAGTGGTGCAAGAAACCCGACCACGAGACCACGGCGTGGCTCAACGGGCTACTCGCGGAGCTCTGGCCCCAGCTGTCCGCGGCGCTGAGCGAAAAGATCGGCACCGCTGTCGGTAAAAAGCTGGCCCGGATATCGCCTCTCGGACTGAACCTGTCGTTCAAGGAGTTCGGCCTGGGGAACGAGGCCATATCGCTGCTGAGCGTCAGAAAGGTGGGACGGGCGAAGGACACGAACGAGGTCATCCTCGACTTCGACATGCGGTGGTGCGGGGATCCAACCATCGTGCTCAACGCGTCCGTGCTCGGGCTGCCGCTGATGGTTCGGCTGGACGAGCTACAGCTGATTGGACCCCTCCGCCTGTGCTTCGCCGACTTCGACAACAACCTGCCGTGCTTCCACATGCTGAAGATTGCCTTTGTGGAGAGGCCGGACATCAACTTCAAGCTCAAGCTCGTCGGCGGGGACATCGACATGGTCATGGGCCTGAAGGAGAAGATAACCGAGGTCATCGGCAACGGCCTCGGCAAGGCGCTCGTGTGGCCAAAGTACATCAGGGTACCCATCGCCAACAAGAACCGTCCCGGGGCGCAGGACGTCAAGGTTGGGGTGGACAAGGCGGACGCCGCGGGTGTCCTCGAGGTGACCTTGGTCAGTGGGTCCAACCTGCGGAACATGCGAGCCATCGGCAGATCGGATCCGTACGTGACGTTCTCACTGACAAACTCGGGCAGGAACGAGGTCAAGTCGTCGGTGATCAAGCACGACCTCAACCCGCGGTGGAACGAGCACTTCAAGATCGTGCTCGACGACCTGGACTCGCATGAGCTGCAGTTTGTGGTGGCTGACTACAGCGCCATGGCGGAGGACGCGGGGGTGAAAAAGATTGAAAAGTGTTTCACGAAGATGGACGTCGCGTGCTGCGGGTGGTGGCGGCGACGGACCGGGGCGAAGGGCGCCAGGGACGCCAAGTCACGCGCGAAGGAGCTCGAGGGTGCCATGTTCCAGACGGTCATGGGCACGGGCTCGGTCAAGGTGTCCGAGCTCAAACCATTCCAGGAGGTGACCAAGCAGGTGCCCCTCTCCAAGGATGCCATGTCGGTCTTCGCCGATCCGACGAGGCGCAAAAAAGTGAGCGCCGGCTTCGTCACGCTGCGCATGCGAGTCATTCCCCTCACGTCAACGGCGACGCGCACGGCGAAGAACCTCGAGTCCGCCGGGTTGAAGGTCAAGAAGGCTCTGGTGAAAAAACGCGAGGAGCACGGCGTCGCCGTTCCGAAGAAGACGTTCATGGAACGGTTCGGTCGACCCCCGACGGCGGAGGAGCTCGAGGAGGAGGCGCGACGAGCGTCGGAGAAACCGGTGGACTTCGACAGGAGCGCGAAGGAGGCGGTAGAGCTGATGCTCAACACGGTGCTGGGCGGTAACCTCGACCGCTCCGATCCGCGACAGGCGGAGCAGGTGGAGCTGCTCAAGCCCCACCTCAACGGCCTCCTCTACATCACGCTGGTCAAGGGCGAGGGGCTCGTGGCGAAGGACGTGGGCAACACCAGCGACCCGTACTTCAAGATCAAGCTCAAGTCCCAGAGCTGGAGGTCACCCGTCGTTTACAAGACGCTGAATCCGGTGTACGACGCGAGCACGGAGTTCATCGTGTCCCCGGCGGATCTTTTGTCACCCGGCGTGGTGATCAAGTGCGAGTGCTGGGACAAGGACATCGTGGGTAAGGAGTTCATGGGCGAGTGCGACGTCGAGCTGAGGGACGTCGTGAAGCGGTCGCTGCAGGCGGTGGGGGGTTGGGTGTACCGGAGGGTCGAGCTGCGGGGCGTGGAGCACGGGTCCGTTCACGTCAAGTTCAGGTTCCAGCCGGCGGATGTCGGCATGAGGGAGAAGACCCCGGAGGCGAGGGAGCGGTACCTGGCGAGGCACAAATCCAGGATGCGTCGAAAGGCGGAGAGGAGGAGCGTCGACGGGAAGGGGGACGGGCTCAAGAGGTACCCAGACACCGCGACGGACGACGGCGACGAGGGGCCCGAGAAGGTTGTTCACTTTGACGCGGGCGACGTGGGCCAGGAGGATTACTTCGATTTCGGCTCGGACGATGAGCCGAGCTCGGAGGATGAGGAGGACGCCGAGCTGCGGTCGCACCCGTCGTCGTCTCCCACGCGCCTCAAGGTCACGGACGACGAAGGAGGACCGTCGCCGCCGCCGTCGCCGCCGCGAAGGGGACTCTTTGGTAGAAAAAAATAGTCGCGATTTGATCAGATGCGAACCACGCGCCGAGCTCCTCGACGCCGCCGCGTGTTACTTCTCCTCTCCTTTACGCCGCTCGGCTATCCCCATGAGCGCCTCGTACATCGCGGAGGCCCCACGCATCGAGCGTTGCACCCGCCGCATCGGGGTGAGCATCGACTTAACCTTGCCGCCGACCCCGGCGGCTAGCCTCACCGACCCACTCAGGTTGGCGACGGAACCCGCCAGCGCGCTCCGCACCGCCTCCGCCGCCGCCCGCCTCGCCTCCAGCGTCCTCGCCCCGTCCTCAGCCTCTAACGCCGCTTCACTCGATCGCGCGTCGTCGTCCTCGGGAGGGAGCACGGGAAGGGCGCCGCCGTCGCTGAGGTACCGCTGGAGGTCGACCGTGGATATGGCCAGCTCGTCCGTCCCGTCCCGACTCCGCGAGCGCTCAGCTTCCGCCCCGCCTTCGGCCTCGTACGACCGCCTGAAGTCGTCGATGACCGTCGCCGGGGGCTCGAACTCGCCACCCGCCGGCACAACCTCCACGCCGTAGCCGCAAGAGTCCGCCAGGAAGATCATCACCCGCGGGTCCACGCTGTCCACGGTGGGCATCTCGCACCCGTCCAGCTGATCGCTCACCGCCACGGACGCGCGGGTGGCGTCCCTCAGGTCCTCGAACGCGACGAAGGAGTTCGCGGCGGTGTCGCCGTCCCTCCTGGACGTGGTGTACACGGCCTCGTCCTCGGTCTCCGGGGAGAAGACGAGGATGTGAACCACCGGCAGGGAGTGCCACCACGGGGTGACGACATCGGAGGAGTCCCCGCCCGCGTGAGCGACGACGCGGCTTCGCCGAACCGAGGTGGGGGATGCGCGACGGAGCCGCGCACGACGACGAAACGCGATGGAACGGGTCGGGGCGATCGTGCGACTCGCCGACATCGTCGATGCGAGCGCCGTGGGCGCGGACATCTCTCGAACCCGGTGCCGCCCACCGGGCGCGTCCCCGACTGTGGCGCTAACTTTTACCAATCGCAGGTGGTTCCGAGACGTCTCGATGTCAACAATCGCCCCGCAACGGAAGAACCCTCGCCTCGTCACACCGCGACGCGCGGGGAAGTCGGAAGCACCGTCGCGGTCAGGGCGCCATGGTGAGCCCGGGCGCCATCATATTCGCATTTTACGTGGGACGCGCCGTCGTGGAGGGCGTCCACGCGTACTTCGAGCGAGAGGGCGACACCATCCGCGCCTGTTTGGCCAGGTTCAGGTTGCCGTCGGGCCCAAAGCTCACGTTGGAGCAGGCTCTGCGGGACGTGAGCGACGCCAATCGCGCGCTCGCCGACGCCTCCGTCGCGCCGGACACACCGCGACCCGGGTGGAGGTACAAGGCGACGCTGTCCTACAGGCCCGGGGTGGCGCAGGCTGCGTTCTTCAGGGCGCTCAAAGTTGGACCGAGGGTGGCGGCGTTGGTGGGCCGTGTTGACGTGGATCTCGAGGAGGTGCCCACGGCCCGCGACGCGCCGTCGAACATCCGCGGCGACGGCGACGAGGGAGTATCGCTCGAGGAGCTGGCGACGCGCGATGGGATCCGGGAAGGGGCCGACGACGACGGGTCTGACGACGACGACGACTTTGAGCACCTGAGCGTGTGCCGGCGAGCCACTTTGGCCGAGTTCTACACCCTCATACGCCCGGCGCTCGCGCAGATCGCGGTGAACAACGTCCCGGGATCCGTCCACCTCACGCCGGTCTCTCGAGCGCCGCGCGCTAACGACGGGAACGGCGACGGCGACGGCGACGGCGAGGATGAAACGTGCTCCATTTGCATGGACGCCGCCATCGACACGGTCACCCGATGCGGGCACGCTTTCTGCGGCGAGTGCTACGCGCGGTGGCTGTGCCGATCCAGGGATTGTCCACTGTGCCGCCAGCATCTCGCGCACCACGGGGGCGCGTACGAGCTCGTGCGACCCGAGGAGCTGGCGGAGGACGAGGACGGCGGAGCCGAAGCCGGAACTGTCGCGGCGGAGCCGGCTATGGACATCGGGTGGCTCCGAGGGAGACTGGCGTCGCTTCCGATCGTGAGCGAGCCGAGGAGGAGGGCGTGGGAGGCGTCGATGATACGCAAACTGATGGAGGGGCGCTCGAACGCGAGCGAGGCCTAGCCATCGTAGCTGAACCTTCACCTTCGTACCCGGGCGCTCCGATAAATCTTGATAATCAGAATAAGTTCACACAGGTGGCAATGTTAGAGATAAAATTCGTTAACCATGAACTGGTCAAAGTGAGCATGAATACATGTGCTGATGATGTAGAAAAGAGATCGCGGGTAAAATACACGAAGAAAGTGACGTCGCCTCATTCTTAGCGGGCGGCGGCGTCGGAGGCAGGGCACGGGGGCGATGAGTGTCCAGTCGCCCTCGCGGGGAGCTCGGGTGATGGCGGGGCTCAAGAGGGTGGGATCCTCCCTCTCGCTCGCCTCGCCGCACAAGGTGGTGACCCCTCTGGACTGGCCGTGCGTCCTAGCCATACAGTGCACGAGCATGATATCTATCCTCTCCACGACGTACGTCTTCAGCACCGCGGTGTTCATGGTACGGGCGTGGGGCGCGACGGACGAGGCCAAGGCGGCGGCGCACGCGGGCCTGATGATCGCCGCGAAGCCCGCTTTCAGCGCGATATCGAGTTACTGGTGGGGAAGCGCCGGAGACAGGCTCGGCTTTCGCGGTACATTACTCGCCTCCTCCGCGGTGACCGCGTGGCTAACCGCGTCTCTGGGCTTGGTCACGTCGTTCCCCGCCGCGATCTTCGTGCGCGCCCTCTCCGGCCTCTTCGACGGCGTCATGACCCTGACGCGCTCGTCCATGGCGAAGATCAGCGACAAGACCAACTCCGCCAAGGCGTTCAGCACATTTGGGGTCACGTACGGGCTGGGCAGCACCGTCGGCCCGACGCTCTCCGCGGTGCTCGCGTACCCCTGCGGCGCCGACCCGAACGCGCGGGACCCGTCCAAGGGACTCGTGTTCCCCACTCGGTGCCCGTCGCGGTTTATGAGGGAGTACCCGTTCGCGCTGAGCAGCGGGTGGGTGCTGGCGGCGGCGGCGTTTTTGTGGGCGTACGCGTACGCGTTTTTGAGAGTCGACAGACACGCTGGCGGCGGGGAGCCTTTGGGCGTCGAGGACGCGGACGTGGAGAAGGCGTCCTACCCGGGTGGGACCCCCGGGGACGTGGAGATGACTCCCACGAGGGGTGGTGACGGCGTGCGTGGTGGGGTGAGCGTGGGGAGGACCGAGCGCGACGGCGACGGCGAGACTCTCTTGCCGGAGAGGGACGGCGGCGGGGCGGAGGCGTCGGGCGGCGAGTCCGTGGCGCGGGTTCGCTCGGTTCGACCCAAGGTGGAGGAGGAGGAGGAGGAAGAAGAAGAAGAAGAAGAAGAAGAGGCTGGGCCCACGCCGGTGCGCGGGGGTTACGCGCGCGTGTACGACGGGGACGGGGCGGGTGACGCGAGTTCCGCATCTTCGTGGCGAAGAGATCCAGTCATCAGGCGGGCGGTGATCAACCAGGTGGGGTGCACGTTCGTCGTCATCGTCGGCGCGGAGGCGACGCCGATATGGATGGCCACCTCGCGTACGTACGGCGGCCTGGGGTTCACCTCGGTGGACATCGGCGCCTTTGGCAGCGTGATGGGGGTCACGATCCTGGTGTTTGCCGCCACGCTTTTCGCGTTTTTGGCCGACAGGTTCGGGGTGACCAGGTCGGTCATGTGGGCGTGTGCCGCTAACGGGTTCATATTCGCCGCGCACCCGCTGGCGTACTTCGCGCAGGAGCGCTCTCACGCGCTCACGTGGTTCCTCGTGTCCGTATTCGCGGTGGGGCGCGGGTGCATGGGGCCGGTTGTGATGGGAGGCGTGAGCCTCATCTTGAACAACTCAGCCCCGCGGAGGCAGCTCGGTAAGGTGAACGGGTTCGCCGGGACGTTCTCGAACCTCGCGAGGGCGGGCGCGCCCATCGTCGGCGGCGCGCTGATCGCCGGTATGGTGCACGCGACGAGGGAGACGGTCCACAAGGAGGACGACGGGGGTGTCGAATTTGACATTGCCAGGACGTTGCCGCCGACATGGTGGCCGTTTGTCGTCATCGCCGCGGGGTTCTTCGTGCTGGCGTGGCAGACGAGCTCGCTGCCGAGGTCCCTGGACAGCCCCCGCACGAGCTGAGCGCGGGCGCCTAGAGCTAGCTGGGATAGCTGTTTTCGATTCATTCATCCGAAATGCGGAGTAAGGTGGTATAATACGAACCAGTTTTCGCAGCTCTAAAATCCTATTGAGATCCTAAATGTGAGAGTACCCCATCGCCTTGGCGAGCTTGGTTTTGTACTCGCGAATGGTGCCCTTCCACACGGTGACCTTTTTGTTTTCGCACACCCAGATCTGGTCCGCCACCTGGTCGATGAGCCTGAAATCGTGCGACACCAGAACCACGCCCCCGTTGAACTTCTTGATGGCGTTTGCCAACCCGTCGATGGCTTCGACGTCCAGGTGGTTGGTGGGCTCGTCCAATAATAGCAGGTTGGGGTTCCGCATGTTGATCATCGCGAACACGATGCGGCTCTTCTGGCCGTCGGACAAACACCCGATCTTCGTGTTCTGCATCTTCGTGGTCAGCCCGAAGCGGTCCAGCCACGCGCGCCAGAACTCATCCGTGCGCTTAAACGTGGGCGAGTTTGGGTACGCCGACTTGAAGAAACCGAAAACCGTCTTCTCCGGGTCCAGCTGTTCCGCGCTGTGCTGGTTGTAACGCCCGATGAGGAGGGACGGGTGCGGCTTCACGTCACCCTTCGTGGGCCGCAGCTCGCCCGCCATGAGCTTGAGCAGCGTGGACTTGCCGCACCCGTTGGGACCGACGAGCGCGATGCGGGAGTCGCAGTCGACGCCGATGTCGAGGTCTTCGTATAGGTAGTCAGCCCGCTCTCCGCTGTACGCGAAGCACACTCCGTCGAATGGCAACACCGGCGACGGTAGCTTGTCGCAGTCGGGAAACTCAAAGGTGAACGTGTTCTCCCGTAGCTTCGGCTTGGCGACGGCTTCGGATTTGATCTTGGTGAGCACCTTGTCCTTGGACGCCGCGCTCTTGGCTTTACCGTTGGCGTGGTTAGCCTCGACGTAATCCGCCAGCTTGGCCATGTCCGCCTGCTGTTTCTCGTACAGCTTGAGCTGGATCTTCTCCTCCGCCTCCACCTGCGTGCAGAACGTCGCGTAGTTCCCGCCGTAGTACTTCAAATCCCGGTCGTGCAGCCACACGATCTTGTTGCACACCGTGTTCAGGAAATCCTGCGAGTGGCTCACCACCAACAGGCACTTCTTGTAGTGGCTCAGGTGCTCCTCGAGCCACACGCACGACTCCAGGTCCAGGTGGTTCGTGGGTTCGTCCAGCAGCAACAGCGTCGGAGCCGCGAACAGCGCCTTGGCGAGCGAGACGCGCATGCGCCACCCTCCGGACATGTCCTTTGTCGCCCGTTCCATCGGCACCGTTTTGTTGGAGAACCCGAGGCCGGCGAGGATCTTCCTCGCCTCAAACTCGAACGTGTCCGGGTCGAGCTCCGCAAGCCTGTCGCTGATCGCCTCCAGACGCTCGTCCTCCACGCCGCTCGTCTCGATGATCAGGTCCTGCGCCGCTTCCAGTCTCGCGATCTCCTCGGTGACGTGATCCACTACAGCCTCCACGGCGGTGCGCTCGGTGGGCTCCGCCTCGGCGTGGAGGTGGTACATGTCGATGTGGTCGGGAACGGGGATCTCGCGCAGCGCGATGGCGTTCAGGACGTTGGTCTTGCCGCTGCCGTTCTGGCCGATGAACCCGTACCGCGTGCCGACGTTGAGCTCCAGCGTGGCGTCGTCCAAGAGCGGCTGGCCGGCGACGGTGACGGAAAACTTTTCGATCTTGACGTCGGTCGATGCGGGGTTGGAGGCGAGCACGCCCGTCACCGCCCTCTGCTTCGCGAGCATCTGCTGCCCCGAGAGCAACTCGGGCTCACTCGCACCCCCCGCGGTGAGCTTCGCGATCGCGTCGCTCACGTCCTCCACCGCATCGGCTTTGCCATCGTCGCCGTCGGCGGCGGCGCCTTTTGCCTTGCCGGACTTCTTCGCCGCGCGCTTCGCCTCCTTCTCCGCCGCCCTCGCGGCTTTCTGCGCGGCCTTCTCCTCCGGAGTTAGCGCACTCAGAAGCTCGCGCTCCTTGTTCTTTACGGGCTTCCCCGTCACGAGGTCGATCTCGCCGGGCATCGTGAAAGCGTTCACGTCGTCCGCGATGTGCCTACTTTGTGGACAAGCCGAGAAAACAGGGTGCTGTGGCGTCGAAAGGCCGCGCATCTTTCGTCTGTCCCGTCACTGATACTCTGGGGCGCCACGAGGATGATGCGGCGGCGGATCGCGCTCGTGGCCGCGCTCGTGGCGGTTCTCGTCGCGAGTCTCGCGCCGGAATGCGCCGCAGCATCGGCGATCGCGCCGTCGGCCATCCACCTGTCCGAGTCCGACTTCGACGATCGCATCGCAATGACGCGGGCGGATGAGCACTGCCTCTTGGAGTTCTTCGCGCCGTGGTGCCCGCACTGCCAGAACTTCGGCCCCACGTACGAGCGAATCGCGGCGTTCTACAACAAGGGCGAGAACTGGGCCAACCCCACGGAAGGGCACGAGCGTCCCCAGCCGCACGTCACCGCCATGTCCGTGGACTGCGTCGCGAACGGGCACCTGTGCGAACACTTCGACGTCCGCGGCTACCCCACCGTGCTCTTCGGACGGTGCGGACAGTTCGCCAGGGAGCACAAGTCGAGGCACAGCGAGAAGATCGAGAAGATCGCCGCGAACAGGGACGCGGAGGAGATGGTGAAGCGGGTGAACGACGCGCTGAACGCGGAGCACGAGCTGCTGCCCCAGGCGGACGATCAGAAGCCTCCCATCGAAGACAACGAAGGGGAGAAGAAGGACGTCAAGGTGGAGGATGAGGCTCCCCACGCCGACCTCGAGGACATCGAGCACGCCACCGTCCTCGCCTACGAGCAGATGACCAGCGCCGCCTTGCTTCGACCCACGAACAGGGACCCGTTCGTGTCGTTCGTGAGGCTCATGGCGGATGCGCACCCGGTGGCTGTGTGCAAGGATGGAGCCAAGGCGCTCATGGACAAGATCGACAAGACCTGGCCGGAGCGCTCTAAACCGGACAAGGACGCGTTCGACAAGATCCGAACGCGACTCTCAGTACACAAGGTGTGCGGTGACGGCCACGTCGGTCCTCTCGTGTGGCGGCAGTGCGAGGGGAGCGTCGAGGGGAAGCGTGGGTACACGTGCGGCCTCTGGCTCCTCTTTCACTCGCTCGCCGCGAGGTCGGTGGTACCTTCCTCGCAAAAGAACGACTACGCCGGTGCCACGTGGCTCGCGACCGTCTCGCGATGGGTCGAGCACTTCTTCCCCTGCGAGGACTGTCGGGTTCACTTCATTACAATGGTCAACGCGAAGGACGGCGTCGGGACTGTGGCGACCAAAACCGACGGGGTGCTCTGGTCGTGGCGAGCGCACAACGAGGTGAATAAACGGCTCGCGGAGCAGGAGAGACGCGGCGAGGCGGTTGGGTCGGGCGATCCGAAGTTTCCCAAGACCCAGTGGCCCACCCCCGCGCTGTGCCCGGGCTGTCGTAAGGAGGACGGCGAATGGGACGAGGACGCCACGGCGAAGTTTCTGGTGACCTACTTTCACGGCTTGGGCGCGCCGCGGCCGAGGCGCGGGTCCGACGGTAGGAAGGGCGGGAAAGGGTACGGCACGCCTCGCGTGGGCGCGGGCAAGAGGGGCGACGAGGCGTCAGGCCAGCCCGGGTCCGCGGTCGAGACGGTGGTCGCGTTTGCGCTCTTCGGTGGTGTCGGTTTATTTGGGTACCGCGCCACCGCCGTTCCGGGCAGCGCGGGGTTCAGGCTTCGTCGGCAGCTGGCTCGGCACCTGCGCGTGATATGACGGTGGAGGCTCGTCGGTTTCCTCGCTGCTGAGAGGAAGGGAACCGACGGGCCGTACCGCGCCTCCGAGCAGGTGATGGCGCTGGATAAGGTGCTCTGACGATGACAGAGCATAATAAGGTGCTCTGACGATGACAGAGCGCTAAGGTATCCGGCGTCGCCGCGGCTCGAGAGAGGGGCGAACGCGAGGCGACGAACGAGGAGGATCTCTTTTTTATGGCACGTCGTACTACAGCTATCGTATGAGAAATGTTCGCGCCGTCTCCCCTAGCTAGGGGGTGCCTACTTCTCCGGCGGCGGGTCGTACATCACCGTCTGCCCGAGGACGATGGACTTGTTGGTCTCCACGATTTGTCCATTCGTCACCATCTCCTCCAGGATGTAGTGGGCCTTCTCCAGGTGGAACATGATGTCCAGCTCGCACACGTTCCCGAAGTGTCTATCGAGCGTCTCCACGACGCAGTGTATGAACTCGTGTACCGCGAGCTCGTTCTCGTGCTCGTCCACCCCGACGATGAAGAACAAGGAGGCGTACCTCCGGTATATGACCTTCATCCCCCGATGCTCGACGATAGAGCACTGCTTATCGCTCCTCGTCAGGCACTTGCGCACCATCTCCCCCTCGATCTGCCTCCGCTCGGCTTTTGGCACGATCTCATTGTAGTGCGCGAGCCTGGTCTGGCCCTGCTTGTTGACCAGCAGCACGAACCGCACGGTCATCTCCCCTAAAATTCGCTCAACAACGACGCGCCCAGATCCCCGACCGGTCCGCCCCAAATCCAAAGCGCTGAACCCCGACGCTCGGCCTCGAGAGTCGCGTATACCCTTGGCGCCCTCGAACGCCTTCGAACCCGGCCGCAAAGTTCGCCGGCGTCTGACCGCTGTGCGCGGCTCCTGCCTTTCTGACCTCCCACTTGAATAATTTCAAGCGAGGAGTTTTTTGCGGACGGCACGAGAAGGCCAAAACTCGATCGACAGGCTGGCAGAGTAGATCGGGCGGGGTGGATGCGTTGAGATAAAGACGCCATGCCCCAGGTCGTCGTGTGCGTCAACGTGTACGACCTGAGCGAGGTGAACGAGTACACGCGCCCGCTGGGGTTCGGCATATTTCACAGCGGCCTGGTGGTGCACGGGCGAGAGTTCTCGTTCGGTGGGCATGACTACGCCTCGAGCGGCATCTTCGAGACGGCCCCGAAGGCTGCGCCCGCTCCGGCGATCTTCAGGGAGATGGTGTATGTCGGGACCACGGAGATGAATCCGGGGGAGGTTTCAAATTTGGTGGGAGATATGGACGACGACTTTCACGGCAACACGTACCACCTGCTCGAGCGCAACTGCAACCACTTCGTGGAGGCGCTGTGCTTCGAGCTCACGGGGAAGATGCCGCCGGGCTGGATCAACAGGCTGGCGAGGACGGCGGTCGTCGCCAACTCGTGCGCGCCGTGCATACTACCCGTGAGCATACGGGCCGTCGCGGATACCCCGTCGGTGCCCCCGCCTCCCAGCGCGGCGCAGTACACGATGAAGACTGGGGGTGGGGGTATCTTTGGTGGGAGCCGGGGGGGCGGCAGCGGGGGCGGGGGGTTCGACCGACTTCCCGACGCGGAGAACGAGGACGACGACGCTCCGCTGTTGCAGAGTATGTCGCAGGAAAGGTCGGCCGTGCGGCGAAACGGAATCGGCGAGCGCTGACGCCGACGTGTTGGTTGTACTGTAGGAGTAGGTTGCTCTGTTGACGAATATCATTTCATCACCGATTGCTCATGTAGCGGTCCGCCAGCTCGTCGAAACGATCGCGCTTGTCGTTCCCGCGGCTCTCGCCCTTCTTATTCCCCCTCCTGCTCAGTCCCGTGTCGGCCTGCGGGGCCGCCGCCGCCACCTTCGGCCGCTTAGCCGCTCGAGCCTCCGATTCTCCCGACTTTCCGCCCTCCGATTTTTCCAACTTTGCGCCCGACCCTGCACCCGGACCAGACCCCAGCGCCGCGAGCTTAGCCTCGCGCTCGGCCCTGCGCTTCTTGCTGCCAACCTTGGGCTTCTTGTTCGGGTTCTTGGGCTTGGGCTTGGCCTCGCCCGCGGCGCCGTTCGCGTCCCCGTCCTTGCCGTCCGCGGTCTTACCGTTGGCGCCCTTGCCATTCTTTTTGGCGAGGGGCTTCTGCGCACCCTTCGCGGCAGTCGCCGCAGCCTCGGCGTTGGCCTTGGCCTTCCTGTCCGCGTCGTACTGGTTCTGTTTCTGCTTCAGACCGTCCCTGCGTCGCTCGAGCTTCTTCACCGCGCGCGCGTCCTCGACGGCAAACTCGATGATCGGCCGCCTAGCCTTGTTAAAAACCTCCGGGTTGTTGTTCAGGGCGCGAAGCGCAGCGAGGGCGTGTTCGTGCTCGGCGAACTCGACAAAACCGATGCCCCTCGACCTGGGTTTACCCTCGGCATCCGGCCTGGTGGGATCGTACAGGAGTTTGGCGTGCATGACCCTCGGGTTGGCCTGCGTGGCCCGCTTCTTGACCGCCTCGAGGAAGATCTTCTTGAGCTCCTTCTGGTCAACCTCGGGAGGGACGTTTCGCACCTGCAGGCGCGTCCTGGAGATGAAGAAGTTGGGGTTCTTGAGCTTGAGCGCCTGTTCCTCCTTGGCGCGACGGCGTTTCATGATGTCCGCCTGGGACACGCCCTGCGCCGCGGGTCCCTCCTCGTGGATTTGACCCTCCGACGCGAGGTAGAGGTTGCGATTGTCCCTCGGGCCGTCGCGCTTACCCTTGCCGGGTGCCGCATCCTTAGTCCGCTGCGTCGCGAGTGACGCAGCCTCGGAGGCGCTCACGGCGAGCGCCAAGGTCACCCTTCGTCCGGCCACCTTCACCCCGCCGCCCTCAACCTTCCCGGCGGCTTCCACCGCCGTCTTTGCCGCGTCCGGTTTGACAAAGTCCACAAACGCGGTTCCCTTCGGCCGTCCCGAAGCCTTGTCCATGACCATGCGGCAGGACCGAACCTTACCGAACTTGCTCATGCGCTCGAACAACATCTGTTTGTTGCACTCGGTGGGTACGTCGCGTATGAAGACGCTGCATCCCTCGGCGGCGGCGTCCGTTTTTTTTGCAAACCTCGGCGGCGGCGGCTCGTCGTCGTCGTCGTCCTCGTCCCCGTCGGAGCCCGAGTCGGAGCCCGAGTCGGAATGTTCCGCGCGGGCGCGGCCCTTCTTCGCGTCGCGCTTCCCGGCGGCCTCCTTGGCCTTGGCGATCCTCTCAGCCCTGGCCGCCTCCCTGGCTTCCCTCCTGTTGGCGTGTTTCACTTTTGTTCCGGTCGCCTCCGCCGGGTTCTCCTCTGCGTCCGGGTTGTCCATGACGCGGTTCATGACGCGCCGCATCATGTCATCCGCATCCTCCTCCTCATCTTGGTCATCATCGTCATCATCGTCATCATCGTCGTCGTCGTCCGTTTCCTCGTCGTCGTCCTCGTCGTCGTCCATTTCCTCGTCCACATCGTCGGAGTCGACGTCTGAGCCGTCCTCAGAGTCGACGTCCATTTCCTCGTCTTCATCGTCGGAGTCGTCGTCGTCATCCTCGGACCCCGTGCCGGTCCCAGTCGCCGCCCCCTCCTCAGCCTTCTGCTGCGCCTCCGCGTACTTGGTCTTGGACAGCGCCCAGTCCACCGCCACGGGCCTGCCCGCGATGTTGGTCATGTTGACCTCCTTCACCGCGCGCTCCGCGTCGGACTTGGCGGTAAACGCGGCAAACGCGAAACCCTTGGGCTTGTTGTGGAAGTCCCTCGGCACGGTGAGGTCCCACACGAACCCGGCTTTAGACATCGCGGTCCGTATATCCTCCTCCGTCGCCTTGAACGCGAGGTTGCGGATGATGACGCGCCAGCTCTTGGGCCTGGCGCCCTCGCAGTGACCGAGCTGACGCGCCCACAGGAGCTCAACCGCGCGTGTGTCCCCCGCGTCGGGACCCGCGCCGGCCCTGCCGCGGTTGGCGGCGTTGGCGGCCGCCACGCCCCCCTCTTTAAGCTGCGCCTTGACCCTCTGCGCCTTGCGCTTGCCCACGCCGGGCATCGTGTTGTGCAGCCTCGTCACCGCCGTTCGCGCGACATCCTCGGAGGCGTACGTTATTAACAGCACTCCCCTCGTCGCGCCGTCGTGGCGTAGGTGCGCGGCGTCGACTACATCCTTGGGCGCCGGGGAGGTGACCTCCTCGACGTCGCCGCACGCGCGCGCGGCGTCCAGGGCGGCGTCCGGGTCGATACCCTCGGGCTCGCCCGCCAGCCTCAGGCCCGCGAGCGCGACGGTCCGGGGCGCCCTGTCGGCGGCGAGCGCGGGATGCGACGCGGGCGCGGACCTGCGCGCGGGCCTGGGCTGCTTGGGCTTGGCGAGGAAGTCGCCGTGCACCGGTCCGGTGAGCTTGAACTCCTCCTTGGGCGCGTCGCTGTCGCTGTCGCCGGGGGGAGGGGCCTCGCCCCGGAGGACGGCGAGCGCCGCGCGCGACGCCTTCTCGTCCGCGGTCTCGCCGTCGCCGCCGCCGCCGCTCAGGCGAGATTTGCCGGTGAACCCCTTGATGACCGGGGCCTTCCTGTTGGCGGTGTCAATGGTCACCGCGCGGCCGTCCACCTTGAACGACTTGCTCTTGGCCACCGCCGACGCCGCATCCTCCGCGAGCGCGAAGTACACGAAGCCGTACCCCTTGGACTTGCCCCCGGGGCCCTTCTCCGCCACGATGAAGGCCTCCTTCACGGGACCGAACTCGTTGCTGAACGCCTCCGTCAGCGACGCGTCGGTGGTGGAGTAGGGGAGGTTCCTCACGAAGACCACGGTGTTTCCTCCGCCCATCGTGAACGGTCCGAGTGTGTGCCGCGCCTCTCTCTCTCGGTTCGGGAGCGTGCGCAGGCGCTCTGCTCGATGGCTCTGCATCAAAAAGTTTGTTAGAGCCGCCAACAACCAAACGTTCGCACATGCAAATAGTACGAATTTCGATCCATCACGCGTGACTTGACTGTATGACAGTGCTTTTTCAACGATATATTCACATTTCACGTTTAAATAAATGCCATTATACTGACCCTCATACCGGATATGGTGTGAGCCAATAGGAGCTCGAGGCCTCGACACGTAATCTTGCGGGCCGCTCGTCGTCCACATCAATTTCCGAGACGTCCTCGCGCACTTCCGCGACACACCGTCGGCACCGCACGAAACCGAAAATGGCTTCCATGACCTCCTCCCTCGTCGGCCAGCGCCTTGTGGTCAAGGCCAACAAGGCCGTCAGGGCCCGCAACGTCCAGGTCAAGGCCATGGCGTCCAAGCCTAAGGTGATCACCAAGGCGGCCGATTTGAGACTCATCGGCAAGGCGGTGACCGCGGCCGAGGAGCTCGGCCTTCTCGGCATCGCCGACGGCATCTCCCTCGCGTCCATCGAGAAGGCGGGTCTCCTCTCCACCGCCGAGAAGGTCATCTACGATCGCGGCTCCCCCGGCACCATCTCCACCCTCGGCTTCCTCCTCGCCGTCGCTGGCGCGGGCGCGGTGTACGCCATCCCCGACGAGACGACCACAGAGGTGGTCCTTCAGGCGGTGCTCGCGTCCGCGTGCGCCGTCGGGTTCGGCGTCTCCCTCACCGCGAGCTCCCTGCTCCGCAAGCTCCAGAACTGAACGGAACCGCCGGAGAGGAGCAGGAGAGCGCGCGCGTAGTCACTTAACATTAGCAAGCAATGCAGCAATTCGACATCAACAACGAACATCGCGAGTACATTCTTCGGCAGTCTCGCCGCGGACGGACTATCCCTGGCCGCCCGTCCCCCCGATCGCCGACGGAGGCGCGGGGACCGCCCCGCTCTCGTCGTAGTAGTTTCCGGCGATGGGCACGTACGGCTCGCCCCCGCTCGCCGCGCGAAACCTGACTCGGGTGGTCGGCGCCGTGGGCTCCTTGGACCTGAACGCGCAGAAGTGCAGGTGCGGCTCGGGCGAGAACCCGACCCCGCCGCTCTCGCACACGACGTCGCCGAGCGCCACCCTGTCCCCGACCTTCACCCTCACGCTTCCAGCCTTGATGTGCACGTACTCCACGAACAGGTCGCCGCCCCTCGCGTCCTCGGACCCTCGTGATCCAGCCTCCAAGTCGCCGGCATCCGCCGGTCCCCCCGCCGGCCCCGCGCCGTCGCCCTCCGTGTCGAGCTGGATCATGACGCTGTTCCACTTGAACAGGTTACTGACCGCCACGCCGGTGAGGGTATTATCCTGGCTCACCTCCACCACCGTCCCGGCGCCCACCGCCAACAGCTCGGTGCCCTCGTCGCACCGAAAATCAACCGCGTGGAGGTTGCCGCTGAAGAAGTGCGTCAAGCTCCCGCCCTCGCCCTGCGTGCACAGCCACGGACCGGGCTTACCCTCGCTCACGCCCAGGGGAAACCCAATCACCAAGGGGTGCTCGTCGTCGGGCGCCGGGTGCCTGCACCAGTCCTGCACGTCGCTGTCAATCTCCGACGAGGCGTCCGTCAGCGTCGCCGCGTGCACAATCGTCATTGGCGGAACCAGGAGGATGAACGTGACGCACTCCCGCGTCTCGCCGTCGTTGTCCGTCGTGCGACCCGCGGGGAACGGGGTCCCGTCACGATCCAACACCGCGTTATCGTACACGGTCACGTAGCACTGCGCGTCGAAGGGGGACGGGGCACGATACGTCAGAGGAGGGAGGGGAGGGGTGCCAGCTGGCAAATTGTTAAAAGGCGCGACTCGACGCCTCGGCCGTGACAACGAGGCGACGGGATAGGACGAGGGCGCGGGGGCTCACCACGCGATGTTCCGTCTGGGCGTTCACCACCGACAACGTCCCACTGCCGGGATCGACGGCGAGGTCCGGAAATTGCGTCCCCTTAGGGTAGTCCCGAATGTCTATGCGCTCGCTTCCGAGCGCCCACGGCGGGTCCGCGACGTGAGCGATGATGCAACCCGGGCCCGCTTCGGCGACGAAGTTGTGCGGCTCGGCGCTCCTCATCGATCCCGGGTCGGGTCCGCCCCTCCTGCCGCCCCCGCCGCCCCCTTTCTTCGTCTTCGCCTTGCCTTTGTACCCGCCCATCCCCGCGTCGACGCGTCCGCGCGGGTCCTGTGTGAGCGAGGTTGCCGACGGGCGGTTGCCCAGCTGTCTGGTCGACTTGGCGGGAAGCCGGATCATCGCGAGACTGGCGCTCGTCCCGTCCCGAAAAGACTCGCTCCTTGAAAGGCTCGAAGCCATCACGGGGCACGCGGCGCCGGGAGACGGACGAAGATGACGGCGTTCGCCGTCACGGGGGCGGCGCATGTGTCGTGGATGCTGCGGATTTCGTCGAACGCGGCATCCGGGCGCCGTGTCTCGCGTCCGGCGACCTCGTTCCGTCGGGGCACGGGTGGGAGAAATCGGAGCCTCGGCGCAACCTTGACCGATGACGTGAGCCGAAGGGAGCAGCTCGAGGCAGAGGATGACGAGACGCGGGAGGAGGAAGGCGAGCCGACCGCGGAGGATCTAGACGCCGAGGCCAGGGATCTGCTGCAGTGGCCCGAGCTGAGCGCGCAGGTTCGCGCGTTCACCGCCACCACCCTCGGCGTGCGCGCGTGCACCCCGACCTTACCTCTCGGCGCCACCCCCGAGGAGAGCGCCACGTTGCTCGCGGAGACGACCGCCGCCGCGACGCTCCGCGACGTGCACGGGGGCTTCCCCAGGGACGTCTTCGAGGGAACGAAGGATGTGAGGCCGTGGATCGCGGGAGCGGCGAGGGGGAGGGTGCTGAGCGGCTCTTCTCTCGCGGACGTCGCCACCACCGCCGCCGCGTGCGCCAAGGTCCACGCCCTCATCCACGCCCCGAACGACGAAGCGCTCGAGCCCCTGCGACGACTCGCGGCGCCGCTCGTGGGCGTCCCGGAGACACTGGAGCGAGAGATCCGAAGATGCGTGATGATTCCCGGCGGCAACGTCCTCGACGACGCCTCCGATACGCTCGCCGCGATACGCGCGGAGCGCAGGGAGACGGAGCGAGAGCTGAGGGCGCTTTTGCAGCAGAAGGCGCAGCACATGCAGAAGAAGAACTTCGCCGAGCGCGCGCAGATCGTCATCAGGCTCGGACGCGAGTGCATACCCATCAAGGCGGGTGCCCAGTCCGAGATGGACGGAGTCGTTCTGGACTCGTCGTCGACGGGCCAGACGGTGTTCAAGGAGCCGGCGGAGGCTGTGCCGCTGAACAACCGCATCCTGGAGCTCGCCACCGAGGAGGACGCCGAGGTGGAGAGGGTGCTCTCCGCGCTGACCGCGATGGTCGTGGGGGACGACGGGGGCGCTTCCATCCTGAACGCGACGGAGGCGATGGCGGCGCTCGACCTCGCGTCGGCCAGGGCGTCGCACGCGATGTGGTTGGGCGCGCGGCCCGCCGAGCTCGTCGTCGTGAGTTCCGAGTCGGGAGTTTGTTTGGAGTCGGCGGTTCGCCTGCCGGGGATGCAGCACCCGCTGCTGCTGGAGCGTCACCTGCCCAAGCTGCCGCGAGGGGGTAAGGTTGGCGAGGAGGAGACCGTGCGGGGTTTCGACGAGAGGGAGGAGGACGGGGAGGAGGAGGAGGAGGAGGAGGAGGAGGGCGCGAGGTTCCAGTCGAGGGCGGATGCCAGGGAGGCGGTGGTTCCGGTGGATTTCGTGGTCCCGCCGTCCACCTCCTTGGTCGCCATAACCGGTCCCAACACCGGAGGTAAGACGGCGAGCCTCAAAGCCCTGGGTCTGGCGCTACTCATGGCCAGGGCGGGTCTCCACATCCCCGCGGGCGGCGACGGCGAACCGTCGCGGGTGCCCTGGACCAGGCGGGTCCTCGCCGACCTCGGCGACGCGCAGTCCCTCGACCTCGACGGCGGGTTGTCAACGTTCAGCGCGCACCTCGTCAGACTGCGACGCATCCTGCGAGCCTGCGAGGACGAGACGTGCGACGGTACCCGCAGCGTCGTGGTGCTCTTGGACGAGCCCGGGGGCGGCACGGACCCCGCGGAGGGCGCGGCGCTCGCGGCGGCTGTGCTCCGAGCCGCCCAAACGCGATCGCTCCTCACGGTGGCCACGTCGCACTACGAGGAGGTGAAGGCTCTGGCGGAGTCGGGTTCGTGCCCGGGGGCGGCGAACGCGGCGGTGGAGTTCGACGCGGAGACGTTGCGACCGACGTACAGGCTCCTGTGGGGTGAGTTTGGTCAGTCGAACGCCATATCAATCGCCGCGGGACTGGGTCTGGCGCCGGAGCTCGTCGAGGCGGCTGAGAAGAGATGGCGCCGGGCGCAAAGAGCCGCCGCCGCGGCTACCGGCGACACGTCCTTCGACGACGCGGACGACATTCAGGAGCTCGCGGATGCGCTCGAGCGCGAGAGGGAGACGCAAGAGCGCCGGGCCGGGGAGGCGAGTTTGGCGCTCGACAGGGCGGAGGACCTCCACGCCGAGGTTGTGGAGCGGGGCGCCAGGCTGCTCGACCTCAGGACCCGGCTCGCGATGGAGGCGGCAGAGACGCGCGCGAAGGAGGGCATGGAGGAAGCGCTCGAGCTCATCAACCTCGTGGACGAGAGGGAGGAGCTCGACGAGGTCGTGCGCGGCTTGATGCCCCCGGGTTGGACCCTGGACGAACGAGGCGACGCCGTCCCGGCTGATGAGGGCGAAGGGACGGAGGATGACCCGGATGGAGGACCCGGTCGGTTGCGATCTCGAAGGCGGTGGACGCCGACGGTTGGCGAGACGGTCGTGGTCAGGCAGCTGGGAGGTGCCGAGGCGGAGGTTGTGGAGATTGACGGGGCGGATGTCACGGTGAGACTAGGCGGCCTGGTCACGCGAACGCCGCTCGCGGGGGTGTCCCCGACCTCCAAGTTCTGAGGCGATTCATCAATCACGCTAAATCCGATTCTAACGTGAGCGCAAGGCGCGTCGTTCGCGGCGTCGCATCGTCGTCTGGGCTCATTGTAGTAGCCTATCGGAGCAGACTTTGCGCGCGTTTTCAAAGCGGTGGCTCATCGGTGGCTCATCGGAATGAGCGAGGTTGTATCATACAAACGCCTTGGTCTCTCGGATGAAGACGCTCAGGACCATTCTTGAGTCCTTTGCGAAAGACGCAGCGAAGCATGACGAAGCTGTGCAATCAGCTCACGAGGCAACTTCCACGGCAAAGTCGCCGCATATGTTGAGTAGACACGCCTGGCCTTCAATTGTGGCGCCGACGCCCAGGTTTTCGGAGTCGAAATCGTACTCAGCGTAGCCAGAGATGGTCAGGAAAACACCGTTTGTGAATCCAAACTGTTCGACAAACGCCTCGGCGGCGCTTTTTACAGCCTTAGTTACCTTTTTGGCAAACTTTTTGGCCTTCTTGAGCGTCTTTTTGAACCACACGACCTTTCTGCCGTGATTGCCGTACGATGTTGTCAGGGCAACCTGGCCCTCGTCACCTTCGTCAGCGGAATCGATGGAAAGAAGTTGCCGGCGGCGGAAAGAAGCTTCGACCTCACCGACAATTGCCAGCGTGATTGCTCCGCTTCTGCCTGCGGGTTTGTAGTAGGACAAGATCATTGAGAGGGATCCAGAAACGTTCATCTCTTCGAGTTTTTTCCTTATGTCATCAGCTCTTGCATTTCCTTTGATGAGCTCGAGGAGGTCCTGGCTGATAATGCCGTAGACGCTTCCGCCTGGACCGCAGAATTTATTATTGCTGCAACACACGTCGGGGCCATCGAAGGTGCCGCCAACCTCGCAAGTAGCCGTGCCGCAGCTCCCAGACAGGGACATGCCTTTGACACCACATCCTCTGTGCCAGAATTCGATGCCGAACTGAACCCGGGGCTTCAAAGCTTCGGGGGGAAATGAGATCGAGTGGGTCTTGCCAGCACCCGGACACGATCCTCCACTGCAATCCTTGCGGCAGGTTTCGGGTTTATTGCAGTTACCTGATCTGGGTGTAGGCCCGTCTCGAGTCAGTACCTTGAAGGCAAATCTGGAAGGCATATCGTTGTCTTGCAATTTTTCCATGTCCCACATATGACCGCGAACACGACCCGTGTGGTCTATTCGCAGGAATGATCCACAGTTATCGTTGTATATCCCAAAGTAATTGTATTCCGGCTTTAACAGGCCTCTCGGTGTATCCGGTGATTTCAGAGGCACGAGACGAAACTTCCAGTCCACCGCATTGCTTGGAAAATTGGTGTAGCTGTGTTGATTATTTGGCTCGACGGTCAGCTGTCCACCGTTGCAAACAGACCCATGCATCCTCAAGTACTTTTTGCGATATTCATTGTAGAACGCCACTTCTCCACCACCGAGGTCCTTGACCTTCCAATGATGATCTAACCAGGGAACGTTTGATGTACCAGCATTCTCCAAAGTCCGTTGACCAGTGAAAATCTTGCTGTATAGCAGTTGATTATGTTGTACCTTGAGCACTCCACCCCCGTCACGGTGGTTATATATGAGGACCTTATCACCGTGTTGGAGAAACCCTGTGGTCTGCAGGAGCTTTCGTCCCGAACCCTGTGTGTCGTAGGTGTCGTAGGCGGTGCTGTTGTAAATATCTGCGATTTCGGTGGTGTTGACACACGTGCCGTTGACGCAATATGGCTGCGAATCAATGTCTTCCGAGCTGTAGCAGCCACCCACTGCCTCGCACTCGTCGCGCAATCGTCGCCGGTTGTCGAAGCGGTAAGGGTTGGCGGGCACGGGGGTTGGCAGTGTTTTGTCGTGCAGCGCATCAACAGGCTTCATGTTAAAGCATTCCTCGTCGACGTCCCATTCATCGGGCTCGGGTAGGTCGATCTCGTCCTCGACATACTTGGTCACGACAAAATCCTTTCCGCCGAAGCTGAACTTCACGGGGTAGCCAGTCGCTTTGTCGTCCCAGTACTTGACCTCGGTTGTGCCGGTGTAGGGAATATTGGCATCGAAATTGGTGATGAAGTCGTGCTGCAGTGAGGTGAGCGGAGTGGTGATGACGAACTCTCTGATGGTGCGCCCATCGGCATCTTCGGTCTCGCCAACTTTTGCGGCGCTGGTGACGTTCCACACCGATGAGTCGCCGCCAGGGTGGATTTCCTTGCAGTAGAACATATCCGATTCTTCATCGTCGTCTGGGAGCGATACGTTGTACGCGATCGCCTGGGCTTTGACGCGACGCGTGGGGGACTTCATCTCCTCGATCGTCGCTTGGAACTCCGCGTAATAGTGGCTTTCCATGGCGATGTTGGTGTCCACGTCCATGAGGATGGTGCTGTCGATCTTGATGTAGTGCTCGCCATCGATCTGGACGTAGGCGCCGTGCGTGTTGTTGTACATGTCGACGCATGATTTCTCCGCGCCGACTTCCATCACGCACTTGTTGAGGGTGCTGTACTCCATGTAGAAATCGTGCTTGCCGAACCCGGGTTTCTTCTCCTCCTCGCCGAGGCCGGTCCAGTCGTCAATGGAGTTGAAGATGCCGACGATCTCGTACATGCCGAGGAGCTTTCGGCCCATGACGTCGAATCCAGCTTCGGAGAAGACGGTACCGACCGTCTCCTCGAAGGTCATGTCGGTTCCGTCGAGGATGATGAAGCCGGCGGCGGTCATGATCTTGACGACGCTGCCGGTGGTGGCAATCGGGGAGGGCACGCGGTACCAGCCCTGCACGACGAGTGAGACGTGCGCGCCGGTGGGAGAGTCAACCTGGAACTGCTTGAGCTGCGCGAACGCGGCGTCCGGTAGACCCGAGGTCAGCGGCGACGGTTCCCCGTTGGCGGCGGTCTTCACGACGGCGCCTTGGTGGCCGCCGCCGGCGTTGACGCGCATCACGCCGTCGGGGGAAGCCTTGGTCTCCTTGGCGATCTCGACCATCATGAAGGTCATGGCGCTGTTGATGCCGATGAGCGCGACGACGAAGAGCACGAGACCGATGATGAACTTGCGCATGCGTCGCTGGGACTTCTTGGAGGCTTGGTACATCTCCGCGGCGCGCATGAGCTCCTTGGGGTCGACGGTGCCATCGCCGTCCTGGTCGAACACCTTCAGCGCGGGCTGTACCTTGTCGGGGAGGGTCGAGATGGAGACGGAGCCCTCCTGGTTCGACCTGCGCAGGACCGCGTAGGTGCTGAGCATGGTCTTGAACTCTTCCATGTCGAGGACTCCGTCGCCGTTGGCGTCGATATCCGCGAACACGGCCTGGACGTCCTCGGGGAGCGACCTCACGTTGATCCCGCCATCCTCGGAGAGGAGGGCGTCGTCGCCGGAGTTGCCGTTGGCGCCGGAGATGTAACGAAACATGCCGCCGGAAGCGCGATACCTCGGCGGCTTGCGTTAAGGTGGCCGATACGCTCGGCCGGTGGGGGTTGGTGGTTCGGGTTACGGCGTGCGGCGGGTGCGCTGCGCGTCGTTGTCGGTCAGGATTGCCACCATCTCGGTCGGTCAGAGGCAACTGGCAACTTCCAGCAACGCCCGGAGAAACGGCCAGCGATTGGCCCACGTTGAGCAGTTGCAGGGGTGGGCGAGAAACATGAATCCCATCGCAAAGAACGAACCCTTCTGACTGAAAGAACACCCACAGTGGACGTGGAAACAACCGCACGGCGCGATTTCTCCCGAACTGCCCTCGACCTTTCACAAACACCCGATCCCACACGAAGAACTTTCACAAATTAAACCGTCGATTTTTGAGTCGTCTAAAAGTAGCGTCCATGTGAGACTCTTGTCACGCGGCGAGACTCCGCCATTCCTGCAACACCGAATCATCCAACCTTATGAGCCCGTGCGGCGCATCGCTCGGTCCCGACGCCATGTCCGACTCGCTCAGCGCCTTCTCGTGCCCGAACAGTTCGTCGTCGCCCACGTCCCCGTCCTCCACCTCCCGAAGCACGTCCCCCGTCAGCCACCGCAACCAATCCGCGTGATTGGACGCGATTGGTCGAAGCGTCTCCTCATCTCGCGCGCGATACTCGAGCCTCACGCCTCCCACCGCGGCGAACGCGCACAGCAGCAAATAATCACCCTGCCACGTGCACGCGGCGAAACACTCGCACGCGGCGCCGGCCGCCACGAGCGGGTACCCGCCGCAGTGGGCCAACGGGACGTGCCGCGAGCGCGAGAGGTCCGAGTCAAACGCGTCGTCCAGTGAAGCCACCGCGGGCGCCAGCTCGCCCCACAGCGCCCGCACCGCGGTTCGCAGCGGATGCGAACGATGATGCGACTGTGGGCCTCCTTTGCGCCCCATATGTATGTGGTGGTGGACCTTTGCCGCGCGCGAGTGCGTGGCTGGCAGGGCGGACCAGATCCGGTCAAACGCGGGCAGGGACATTTTCGTCGGGACGAGAAGTTCCGTGAGGGGAATCTCGTACGCCTGCGCTCTCAGCGAGCTCCGCCCGTCGTCGTACGCCACCACGGGGCGTAAGGCAACGCGATCGAACTTGAACACGCGCACGTCCACCGTCACCGTCGTCTCCTCCTCGCTCCCGCTTCCGTACGTCTGCACCGCGTGCCCGCGGCCCCGGTACGTCGGGCCGGACGTTTGATGGCTCCGGCTCTTGAGTCGCGCCGAGCCGAGTTGAGCGACGACGGCGCCGACTCCATCCGCGAACGTGGCCGCGCCGTGCAGACCCACCGTCATGGTCCCCGCGAGCGACGCCACGGCGGCTCCCTGCGCGTTGGGCGCGTTGGACGCCGGCGCGGGTCGGCATCGTAGGGACACGGTGAGCGTCCGGGAGGTTGGCATCGCCTGGTGCGAAGCCTCGATCCAGCACGGGTCGGAAGTGCCCGTGAGGGGCGCGCGGTCCGCCTCGGGGCGGGGTCCCATCGACTTGTTACTACCGGTCCCACCCGGCTCGTTCTTCGTGGACGCTGGTGATCTATCCGCGCGGTTCGTGAACCCGACGGGCTCGGCGGATGCGCCGTGTAGGGAACGGTAAGCGGCGGCGGCGAGGCGCCAGTCCTCATCCGCGGCGGCGGCGCGGCCGAGTCGGTCCCTGCTGAAGTATCGCCCGGCTAGCTCGTCCATCACCTCGAGCCGCGCGAGGTGCGACATCATCAGCGGCGGCGGGGGCACGGAAGGCGGGAACAGGTCCGGCGGCGCGTCGGGGACGGGCGATTGAACCGCAGTGCGATCGGAACTCGACGCGTCGCCCCCCTCGCCGATGCCAGCTGTGAACCTCTTGTGGAGGCTCTTGGCCCGAGCGTGCGCGGCGTGTCCCATTCGCTCCGGGGCGCCGTCGGGGCTGGTCAGCAAACCGCCGAGCATCGCCCCGAGCTGGGGCACGAGCGGCGGGCACCTCCTCGCCATGATGTCCACGCACGAGACTCCCACGGCGGCTATCGCCTGGGACGCCACGTACCCAGCCTCGTTCTTGTAGTGCGAGGAATCGTTCGGGTGGCGCATCGTCCCGAGCGACTGTTGCGCCGACGCGTTGGCGACGTCGTCGGAAGCCGCGCCGGCACCCCCCGCGCACATCTTGGACACCATCGCGCCCACCAGCTTACCCATCGGTCCGCCAGGTGCGCCCATGGCGGCGACGCCCGAGGTTGGAAAGTCGAGGTACCTAGCCGCGAGCCACGCCGTCGCCGCCGTCGTCCCGTCGTCGAGCCTGGGCCTCGCGCCCCTGCCACCCTTGGACGCCACGGTGGCCTCCTCGACGAGCGCGGATAGAACGCGCAGCGCAGCCTGGTGCGTCCCCGCCGCCTCGGGTTTCTTGTTCAGGCTCGCCTGGTACTTGCTCACCGCGCACAGCCGCGCAATCAGGCGCAGCACCGCATCCGCGGCGGCCCTCCGACCGTTGCACCGCCAGAACGGAACCAGATGGAGCGAAGCGGCGGCTTCCAGAGCGACGGTGCACCACCCGGATGCCTCCTCCTCCGTCGGTCGCAGACTGAGGATAGCCTCCACGCCGCAGACGACGATCTCCTCGCGGAACTGCACCGCATCCGCCGCGGCGGCGGCCCTCGCCGCTTCCGCCCGCAGCCTATCCAGGGCGCCGCCGTCGTCCGCCGGTTTTTTGCTCGAACCCCCAAAGTACCCAGTCTTCTCCTTCTTCTCGTTCGCCGCGGTCTCCTCTGCAGCCTTCACCGCCGCCGCCGCCGCCGCCGCTGCCCTCTGCGGCCCGTCGTCATCGTCCAGGTACGACGCGATGATCTCCCCGAGCGGAGACATCACGATGATCGCCTCCGGGTGCGTTCGCATGCGCGCGTGGGTGGAGAGAACCCTGGCGAGGACGGCGACGCGAAGGTCCGGTCGCTCGGCCAGTCCATGCCGACACCTCGCCACCAACTGGCGAATGACCTGCAGGGGCTGGGATATCGGCATGGACGGCAGGGCGTTGGCGATGGCGAACGAGATGGACGCCTTGGACATGGGCGCCACCGCGGACCCCGCGCCACATCCCTGCGGAAGTGCCTGCACCGACGAGTGGTCCGAGAGTGAGTGGTCGACTGCCGCACCCTTGGGTTTCGGATTGGACGCTTCTCGCGCCTCCGACGCCACCAACTCCCGCCACTCCGCGTCCCCGTTCACCGCGGGTACCGCGTCGTACACCGTCAGCAGCGCATCGCACGCGGCGGATGCCCAGTCCAGGGGCTGAGCCTTCTGCGGGAGCGAACCCGACAGCGCCAGGAGGCCGATTCCCGCGGCGTATGAGAGCTCTTTGGGTCCCGAGCCCAGCGTCGGCCGGAGAGTCCCCTCCCCGATTGCGTGCGCGGCCCTCAGTCCCATCTCCCACAGCGCCGGGAGGTCGTCGACGAGACCCCCCGACACGTCCGGGAGCGCGGTGCGCCCCGCGTCCCTCAGGCGGACCAGCGCGGACTCGTTCGGTGGAGCCGCCGGCGCGCCCCGGGCTCGGTCCTCGTCCTCGTCCTCGTCCTCGTCGTCTGGGTTTTTGTTCTCATCCTTCTCCTTTGGCGGCGGAAGCTCCAGCGCCGCGCACGTCGCCGAGATGAGCGCCCCCACGGCGACGGCCCGCATCTCCAGCGGTAAACCGTTCGCTTGAGCCGCCACCCCCGCCGCCCTGGACACGAGATGGCACGCCGCCTCGAGCCGAAGCGTCGCCAGGAGCGGGCACGATATCCCCCGCGGATCGTCCCCGTCTGCGGATGTCGCGATGCCTCCCGCGGCGCCCCCGTCCCCGTTCTCGCTTCGCTCGAACCCGCCGCCGCCGTCGCCGACGCCCACGGTCCCGCTGTACCCGCCAAAGTCGCTCACCGTCGGGCCGTGCGCGGCGAGGAGCCGCGGGAGCGTCGGGTGGCATCCGTCCAGCGCGGGACCGAGCAGCAGCGCGCACGCGTTGAAAGCCGCGGCTACCACCCGAGGATCGATCCCCCCTCCCTCGCCGCTCGCCCCGGAGACGACGCCGAGGATCTTGTGCCACGCGGCCCTGGCGAACAGCGCGCCCTCACCGCACGCGCCCGTCGCGTCCGCACCCGCGGGGGCGGACGCGTTGATCGAGTTGAGCGCCGCCGCGCGCGAGAGGCATCGACCAAACGCCGCGAGCGCCGCCGCCCTGGACCCGGGGTTGACGCCGTGCGTGTGCGAGTCCCTGCCGATGTAGGCCATGAGCCTGCGCCTGTCGGCCCACAGGATGGCCGCGGCGAGGCGGGGCGGGGCGTGCGCGAGAAGCCGAAGGTGCGCCTCGAGCCTCACCGTCGGGGCCGCCCTGTCGTCGTCGCCGCTCGGGGACTGGTCGAGCCTCGTGGCTAAACCGGCGCGTATGGCGTCCGCGAGCGCGCGTTCGCTCTCCGGGGGGCAGTTGGCGCGTTTGATGATCTCCAGGGCGAGTCTGAGCTGCTCGCCGGTGCTGTCCTGCCTGCGAAGCACGCCGTGACACACCGGGTGGACCAGGTGATCGGCGACGTACCCTCTCCTCGTCTGCGCGGCGAGCACCCTTCGAAGGGCGGCCTCCTTGCGCTGCGCAGCCTGTTGGAGCGCCTTTCTCGTGGGGGATTTGGTGACGCCCTTCTCGATCGTGGGCTGGGGACCCGCGCTGAGGATATCCCCCAGCGTGGTCTCCTCGTCGAACCCGTCCGTCGGAGCCATCGTTGTTACGCGTCGAGCTCCAGCTTCGGGCGGATTCCCGAATTGCCTTCCTCCTCACCCCGGAATCACCGCGTCGCCGCGCGATACCCGTCCAGCACGAACAAGACGCTCCCGATGACAAACAACAGGTTACCAGCGGTGTAGAGGTCCCCCCAAACCCGGGTATCGCCGCCTCCTAGATCACCTTGCACGCCCAAACCACCAACCAGAAATAGGCACGAGCCCAAGAGGTAGCAGGTGCTGCCAATGAGATAAGGGGTGGCCTTCAGCCGACGCGGAGCACCCGCGGGCTTGGGAGTCGATGGACTGGTATCCGACGGAACAGTCTCTATGGCGAGCTGAAGCATCTAACGATCCGACCCGGGCGCCGGGGCCAGTGCAGTTGCAGCCACGTCCGACAATTCGAAAAGAATTGCGCCTCTCGGCTGATGATGAGCAGCGGGCGGAAAATTTGGCATCAGAGCACTGTGCTTCTCGTGGACAACGCTTCGTTGTTGGGTATTACATGTTCTACGTATCGTTAAAGAATCTGGCTGAAGGGTTCGGCATCCCCTTATCGGGCGCGAGGACTCCACGCGAGGGTGGATTGATCGACTCGCGCCGTCACGTGCGCGCCAGAGCCCACAGGCTCTGGCGCCAGCGAGGAGCTTTTCTATCGGGATGACTGATGACTCGAGTCATCCATTACTTGGATCAGCACTTCTTATTCGCGCAGGATGAGACCTCGGCTTCGCTTCCTGCCGTACCCTTGAGTCTGAAGGGCCCGTCAGTCTGTCCGCTGGAGTCGCACCCGCCGGTGCCAGCCCCACCGGCGCCGGCGTGAGAGTACCCGTGGTTGCCGGCGGCGCCGCCATGGGAGTGGGCGTGCGTGTGCGCCGGGAGTTCGTTTTCCGCAGCCTTGGAGACGCAACCCTCAACCTCGTTCCCCTGCTCTTTCGACTCCTTCACGCCGCTGAGCACCGTCATGCCGTTCAGGATCACGACGAGAGCCGTCCCGACGTCGGCGACGACAGCTTCCCAGAGTCCGGTGTATCCCATGAGCGAGAGGACCAGCACGATACCCTTGGCGACGATCGAAAACGCGATGTTCTGGCGGATCTTGACGAGGCACATGTGACCGATGGCGATGGCCTCCGCCACCCTGGAGAGGTCGTTGGTGAGGAGCGCCACGTCAGCCGTCTCCATCGCCGCCGCGGACCCCGCGACTCCCATGGCGATGCCGACATCCGCGGCGCCCAGGGCGGGCGCGTCGTTGATGCCGTCGCCAACCATGGCGAGGGTACCCCTGCCGATGAAACGGCGTCGGAGGGACTTGGGACCGCCCGCGGCGGCTTCGAGCTTGGCCACGCGGCCCACAACCTCCTCCATCTTCCGAGCCGGGGTCATTCCCGCGAGGACGTTCCCGTTGGGGATATCGCACGCCCGCGCGACGCGAAGTGCGCTGCCCTGGTTGTCACCCGTGAGCATGACCACCTCCGCGCCCCTCTTGCGAAGCGACGCCACCGCACCCGGGGCGGTGGCGCGCAGGGCATCCTCGCATCGCAGCGCCCCGGCGCAGTCGCCCTCCACGCCGACCCACAGCGCCGTGGCGCCGGCGCGCTCCCACTCGGCCGCGGCGGCGGCGAGCGCGGGATCGTCGCGTCCCCAGCCCCGCCGCCTCGCGAGAGCCGGACCGCCGATTTCGACGAGCTTGCCGTCCACCCTCGCGCTCGCGCCCTCGCCCGGGAGGGTCTCGAACTCGGTCACCTTGCACTGCTTGGCGGCGATGCGAACAGCCGCGCCGCTACCCGCGAGCACGGCGGCGGCGACGGGGTGCGAAGCCCGCAGTTCGAGCGCGCACGCCCAACGCAGCAGCGCGCCGGCTCCCAGCGCGGGTCTGGGTTTTTCACCCTCGGTCCTCGGGGTGGCCAGTTTCACCTGCGTCATGGTGAACCTGCCCTCGGTGAGCGTGCCGGTTTTGTCGACGCAAATCTCCTTCAGCCTGCCCAGCCTCTCGAGGTGCGCCGATCCCTTGACCAGCATACCCCGCCTCGCCGCGCGCGTGAGCCCGCACACGGCCACCACGGGGGTGGACAGCACCAGCGCGCACGGACACGCCACCACGAGGAGCACGCACGCCATGTAGGCGTACTTGGGACCCGTGTGGCCGGCGGCGTAGGGGACGGTGGCCAGGAGCAACGCGGCCAGAACCACGACGGGGGTGTAGTGCCTCGCGAACGTCTCCACGGCTCGCTCCACCCCCGAGCGCGCCGCCTGCGCCTCCTCCACGAGTCGCACCAGCCGGGCGACGGCGCTGTCGGCAGCCGGCGCCGTCACCCGCACCTCCAGCGTCCCGCCCTGGTTCACCGTGCCGCCGTACACCTCGTTCCCCGTGGATTTGGGCACCGGGACGCTCTCACCGGTGAGGGCCGCCTCGTCCACCGCGGAGGATCCTTCCACGACGACGCCGTCGAGGGGCACCTTGTCTCCGGGCTTGACCAGGACCACCTCGCCGACTTTGATATCCTCGACGGGAACCTCCTTCTCGGGCGACGCCAGCCTCCGCGCCTTCTCCGGCCTCAGCGCCAACACCGCACCCATGGCGGACGAGGCCCGGCCCATCGCGCGGTCCTCGAGCCACTCGCTGACCCCGAATAGCGCGACGACCGCGGCAGCCTCGCCAAAGTCCTGCAGCGCGCACGCACCCGCGACGGCGACGGTCATCAGCGTGTTGATGTCCACGACTCCGTTGCGGAGAGACCCGGCGGCTTTGCGCGCGATGGGGGGTATGCCCACCACCACCGCCCCGAGCGCCACCCAGCGCAGGTGTTCGAAGTCGCCGCCGACGTAGTGCAGCAGGGACACCGCCAGGAACGCGCACGCCAGCAGGATGGGAACCGGGGGCGTCGAACCGGCGCCGCAGCACCGGCCGAGGTCCGAGGCGTCGCCGCCGCCGTGAGATGACGATTCGCCCCCGGCCGAGGCGAGGGACGCCTGCAGCCGCGCCGCGTTGAGCGCGTCGACGATGGAGTCGGCGGGCGCAGCCTTGGCGGCGTGCTCGACCAAGACCGTCTTGGTCGGCACGATGACCTTCACCGCGCGGATGCCCGGCCTCTTGTCCAGGATGGAGTGGATGAGCGGCACCTCGCTGGGGCAGCATATGCCCTGCACCTTGAGCCTCGTGTGCGTCGACGGCTCCGCGCCTCCCAGGTGTTCCGAGTCCACCGCGAGAACGATCGCCTCGGGCGAGGTCATGTCGATCTTGGACCCCTCGTCGCCTTCGTTGTCTTGTACCGGGGTTTTGCGAACCAGCGGCATGTACTTGGCCCCGTCGACTCCGCCCGCCCTCCTCCTCGCCACGTTCACCGCCCCGTGGTCCACGACGCCCGGCGTGCATCCGTGGTGGTGGTCCTCGTCGTTGCACGTGCGCCTACACTCCTCGGCGCAGTCCCCGCCGCAGTCCTCCTCGGCGCCGGTGACGACGTGGATGAGCCTGTCGCCAACCACAAAGTCGACGTGGTTGCCGTGGGGTATCGTGTCCACGCGCTGCCGTAAGAGGAACGCCCTGGCCTCCTGCGGGTCGGACGGGATCTGCATCACCTCCAGTTCCTCCGGGGTGAGCTCGTGGAACGAGTTGGCGCTGTCGCTCCTGTGCGCGGGCATGGATATGGGCCGCCAGGTTCCGTCCTCCGACCTGACGACGAGCTGGCCCTCGATGAGGTAAGCGTCCGTGGGCACGGGGCTGCTGACCGCCGCGCTCGACGTCGCGCTCGCGGGTTCCGAGAGGTCGTACAAATCGTCGTCATCCTCAACCGGTTCCGCGGGCGCGCCGGGCTCGGACAGATCGTACAGGTCGTCGTCGCCGGGGACCGCGTCAGATCTCGCCCCCGAGGTTTCCCGCGGGTTCAGGCGAATGACCGTGGGGTCCAGGCAGAGGCCCTGATCCTCGCATGGGCCCGGTTGGTCGCATGCGGAGCAGTTGCCACCGCGGCCATCCTCCGTCGGGGCCATCGGCGCTCCCGGCGCTCGTGCGTCGGCCCGGGTCTGCCGTCTCCCCGCCTCCCAAGAGTGCGAGTCAAAATTTCGAACCCGGAGATCAAATCCTCGAACAAAATCCAAAATCCGCCGCGCTCCCGAGAACGAGTCCAGAGCCGAGGGCGCGCGGGTGTGGCACGAGCGCGAGCCAAGATGGCCACTCCGATGCGGGGGAGCGGCTCTCCGCTGGCACCGGAAAAGGGCGTGTTCCCGCTCGATCACTTCGGCGAGTGCAAAAAGGGCATGAAGGCCTACCTCAGCTGCCTCAAGAGGCACGGCGAGGAAGCCTCGGCGTGCAGGCAGCTCAGCGCAGATTACCTCAAGTGCAGGATGGAGCGCGAGTTGATGGCGGAGCAGCCGCTCGAGGAGCTGGGGTTCAGCAACAAGGCCGAAGCCGTGAAGGGCAAGAACGAGAAAAAGGCGGAGAGGCGAGAGGGGCCGAGCAAGTCGGAGGGGTTCGTGGGTGGAGTGCGATACGCAAGTCGAGGAGCCAGGAAGGAGTAGCGGATGGAACCCTTCACCAAGTTAGCCGCGTAGCGTTTTAGTCCAACTCTCACATTAGCATCCCGTCGAGGCCGTGTCCCCCGCTCGCCGTGGCCTGCGACGGCGCCAGCTCGTGCTGCTGCTGGTGCTGCCGCCGCTCCTTGGCCGCGAACCCCTTCCGACGGTGAGCGTTCGCCGCGGCGGACACGAGATTAGCGCGCCGTCGCCTCTGCGCCGCAGCCTTCTCAGCCTCCTGACCCATCAGCTTGGCCGCCGCCACCGCCGCGTCGGCTACCCTGTCCGCGCCCTGCGTCTCCTTGAACCTGTCTATGAACGGCGCCGACGACGGGCCCAGGGGTAGGTACTTGCTCCTCGGAAGGAAACACGTCCTGCTCGCCATCTCCGTCACCACCTCGCTCCGACCAGTCACCTCCGCGAGCGCCCCGGGGTTCCATACCGACGGATCCGAACCGTTGTCCGCCAGCATCGCCGCGAACCGTTCCTTCGCCCTGTACGCGTGGTCGAGCATCGTCACGGCGGCGTCAATCTCGTGCGCCAGCGCGGGGGGACCCGCCGCCGCCGCCGGGTCCGCCGACGCCGCCCTCTGCAAACCCCGCAGCGCCGCGTAACACCGCAGTCGAAACGGCTCGCCGGATCTAACCGCGACCGTCGTGAGCGCCTGCACCGCGGCGCACCTCGTGGCGAAGTCCGGTGACGTCATCAGTATCCGCTGCAGAGTCGTGACGGAGGAGTCGAGGGACGGGTTCCTCGCGGCGGCGGCGCACGAGGGCCCGGGGGCGGCTTCGTCGGTATCGGGATTCGCACCTTCGGCGGCGGCGGCGACGAGCGCCCCGTCGGTGTCCGCCACCCACGCGTACTCCCCCGCGCAGTAGTTGGCGTTCTCGCCGAGGTACCACGTCAGCGCAGCCTCGAGCGCGGGCGCGTCCTGGGCGCGGGCGATCCGCGCGAGGTTCGCGGCGAGCGACGACACCGACGGCCTGGACCGTTTCGGGGCGGCTTTCTGCGCCGCCCTGAGCGACGCGAGCGCGAGGTCAGCGTCGCACTGCCGCGCGTTCGAACCGACGATGACGGTGACGGTATCGATGGTGAGCGTCAGCCACGCGTCCGACTCGTTTTCATCCTCGCTGGCGCAACCCAGGGCGCAGCGCCGCGCGACGGCGGCGAGCAGACGGTTGCGAGCGTCAAAGCCGCCGAGGGATTTTTGGCGATTTGCCAACCCGTTCGCACTTCCGACGAAGGACTCGACCTCGCCTCCCTCGTCGCCTCCCGCCCGTTCGCCGTCGTCGAGGTGTGTCGTCAGCTCCGACGTGGCCTCCGCGTTGGCGAAGTCCGGGGTCTGGAGCCAAACCAGCGCCCGCAAAGCCTCGACCCGAACACCGGGTGGCGAGTTCGGACCGGCAGTCGCCTTCAGCGCCGCCACTAACGACGCCAGCGAACCGTCCTGCCCCGCGCGGTCCCCACCCGAGACGGCCCTCGCGGCGGCACGCGCCTCTCCCAGGGCCGCGACGGCCCTGCACGCCGCGCTCCGAGCCACGGGTCCCGCGCTGGGGTCGAGAAGGACCCCCCTCATCCTGGTAGCCGAATTTGCGAGCAGCCTCGGCTCGCCCCCTTCCCCACCTCCCCTGACTATTGCCTGCCACGCGGCGGCTCGCGCTTTCGCCCCGTCCGCCCCGGACGGTGCGTCCGACGCGAAGAGGCCGGCGCACGCCGCCATGGCGACGCGCGGGGACGATTCCGATCCCGCCGCGGCTCCTCCGTACGTTTTCAACTCGGCGGCCAAAACTTTCTCACATGCCCACGCGCAGTCATGCGGAGCGCCGCCCCTCTCCGCCGCGCCGAGGAGCCTCGCCCTGAGAGTGCCGCACAGACGAAGGAGCAGTGGCTCCGCCCCCGGGTCGTCCAGGTTGGGCTCACCCTTTTGTTTCCCTTCACTCTTGCGCGCCATAGCCTTGGCCTCCTTGGAGTCGCCCGCCGCAGCCGCAGCCTCCAGGTTTGCCGCTCTCGCCTCCATGCGCTTGGCCACGGCGCCGATGACGGGTTCGAGCGCGATCGCGAGCTCCTTGTATCTGGGACCTTTCGCCGCGGCCAGCGCCAGGGAGAGCGCGTGCCTCGCGGCGACGTGGTCCGGTGACCTGACCGCGGTGGCGAGCGCGCTTGGACTGGGAACGGCCGAGTCCGCCTTCTTGTCGCCCTCCTCCGACCCCGCGATGAACCGCCGCCGCGCGCCGAGCGCCGCCCTCGCCGCGGCGTCTGTGTGCGCCGCATCCCCGCCCTCCGTCTTCCCCGTCTTGGAATCAAACATGCTGGACTTGCCCCTCGGATGCTCTCCCGCGCTCAGCGACTCAATCGCACCCACCGTGCCCTGGTGCAGCGCGCCCGCAGCCTCGGGCACCCCCGCCCTGGCCGCCGCCACGAGCGCCCTCGTCGCCAGCATCCGCCTCACCCCAGCGCGGATCTTCGCTTCCTCACCCAGGGTCTTGATGCACTGGCTCGTCGCCGCCTTGACGGTCTCATTCGTTCCCAACCCCGCGCGCCCGTAGTGCTCGAGGATCCGATGCATCAGGTAGTACGCGTACCTTAGCGCGAACCTCTCGGGGCAGGCCCCGTCCGCGAGCATACGCGTCAGTACCTCGAGCGTGTTCGGACCGGGTACGCCGTGCGCGCACAGCCGGGGCAGGACCCGCGTCGCCAGGTCCTTGCTGGCGTTCTTGGGCGCGAGCTCCGCATCGTTCAGGTCCACGAGGTCGCGTTCGAGATGTTCCACCGTCTCCGCGGGGTGCGACGCGTCCTCGCCCTTCTTACCGTCGCCTTGGCCCTTGGCCAGCCACGACTGGACGTATCCCGAGGCTCTCGGCGGCCGCGCCGATGTGCCACCGGCGGGCATCCCGCCTCCGCTTGCCCGGACGCCACCCAATCTGCGTGAAATTTGCGCCAATTTTCTCTTGGTCATTGAAACGGCATTCATTTATGGCCTTTGAAACGATGCAATTAAAACGAATCACCAAACATCGCCTTTATTGCCCATACGTACCACGTATCATTTCCCTGTTTGACGATTTTGTCGACCCCTTTATTGCCAAAAAAGGCGCTATTTCAGACCCATAAGCCGCGATGTGATTGATCCAAACCGGGTATATATAGCGGGGAGCCCTACACTGAGTATCTTCCGCTCATACCACCCTGAATACAGCGATACCCATCAGAACATCGAACTTAAGGACAGGGGTGACGTAATTATCTGACTAGCGCTCAGCGCGTGTCAGCATATATTCCTTGAGTTATTAAACCAGCGTTTCCGTCGCTGAAATGCTCCGAGCCCTCCTCGGAAGCTTTTTGTTGTTGTTTGCACGTGCCGTCGAGACACGCGCGCAGAACGCGCGCGCTCGCGGCCCGACGAGTTCGTATCCACCCCTGCCTTCCGAATCGTGAATGGTACGCCCCGCGATATCCCTGAAGCCCCAGCGCGCACCGACGGAAACGTTTCGGATGATGCGCACGCCGCCGTGTCCGGCGCGTCATTCGATCGCGCGTCCATCGATCACGGACACGTCGCGCCATGACGCGCTTCCCTTCCCTCGTGTGCGCAGGCTGCGGTGCCCAACTACGCCCCCGAGGCGTGGAAGTCTCAGGGGGCTGTCCTGGACGCCTACGCTGCGCTCCACGGCGTGCCGCAGGTCAAGCTCTCCCAGCTCTTGAACGAGGAGTACCTCGTGGAACTCGGGAGTGCCTATCCCGAGGACCCCGACTTTCCCGCGAAGCCGTCGAACGGCAACTACAGGTTCAGGACGTATAGGTGGATCAGCAGGATGGTGGACGTCGGTACCCACGGGCGCGAGAAGTTCCCCGACGACGTGACGGCCGCCATTCGTGAACGCTGGCCGTCAGAGGAGTACACGGGGTACAAGCCGAGGAGGTGAAGAGACGTAGCTTTCGTGTTTGTAACGAACGTCATGTAACGCATGAGCCTCACTTCCATTCGCGCGCTATGGACAAGAATCAGTGGGAGAAGAAGGAAAGAAAGCGGAAGAAGGCCGCGACTGCGCGTGTATCGCGTGGCTTCGCCGCATCTGCGTACCCTCCTCCGACACTCGCCATCGCGGCTCCACCGCAAGGTACGACGACCAGATCCTTCCCGGGAAAAAAAAACCACAAACGCGACCGCCTCGCTGATGAAATTCTTCCCCGCAGTGTCCGCGCCACAGGAGGATGCGCCAGCGATCGGCGCCGCGGATGGCGGGCATGCGAACCAGGTGCTCGCCTGGCTCGCGAGCGTGCACATCACTCCACCGAGCTCTGGACCAGGCTTTTGTGCCAGGGCGGCGAAACGACGGCACGAGGGCCCAGCCCCGGGCAGCCCAGTCGCGGTCCCCGGGGCCCTCGTTGGAGCACCGACGCCGTTAGCCCTTGGGGAGTTGCGGGAGGATGAAACGGAACAGGATCAGCCCGCGCCTCCACCTCCACCTCCGCCTCCGTTCTTCGGCGACCGTGTTATTTGGGACCTGGGGTGCATGGAGACCACCCTGGGGCAGCTCACGTGCCCAAAGTGCAGCGATGCGCACCTGCTTTTTTCCCGCGACGCAGCGGGCAATTTGCTGGACCAGCAGCAGGGGCTGCGACACAAATACAAGCTCGTGTGCGATTGCGCCGAGTGCGACTTCGCGTTGGACATGGAGACCTCGCGCGTGATGCAGACGGGCAAAACAGGGCGCCCGCCCGCCGAGGTTAACGTCGCGGCTGTCGCTGCCGCGGAGATGACTGGGCTACGCCAGAAGGCCCTCGACTTGATGTTCGTGGCCATGGGGGTGCGGGGCATCCACAACCGCCGAACTTACACCCGGCACTCGCGTTATGTGCAGGACGCGATGGTGCAGCTCGGCCACGCGCAGATTCTCGAGAATCGGCGCATTGTGCGCGCATTCTTAAAGGAGCAGGGCGTGGAAGAGGACGAGCACAAGCGGATCCCCGTGACAGTCTCCGCCGATGGGAACTGGCCTGTTAGGGGTGCCTGCTCGGCGTGTGGTCACGGGTGCTTGATCTTCCGTGATGACATGCTCCAGGGGGGTAAGAGCTTCGTCATCGCGCAGGGCTTCAGGCACAAGCACTGCGCGGTTTGTAGCTATTACAATTCAAACGAGCATGCACAGCTTCTGGAACCCCCGCAACATGCCTGCAAGAAAGACTGGGACGACACCTCCAAGGCGATGGAGACGGACATCCTCATCAACTTGGTGGGTGAAGTCGGCCAGTACTACGACAAGGCGCGCGAAGGTGGGGCCGTAGTGCCGCGCGACGAGACCACGCTCCTACGGGTGGAGTACGTCGTGTGCGACGAGGACTCGTCCTTCATGGTGAGGATCATGGACCAGTTGCCCGAGGACCTGAGGCCAGGAAAATTGTCAGATGTTAACCACCTGGCGAACAACTTTTTCAAGGCTCTGGTGGCGATCAAGACGAGCCCTGAGTTCAAGAATTCGCGTGTTCTCACGAAGATAGAGGTGTGGCACCTCTCGCGTTACTGGCGCACCATCGTCCGCCAGAACCCGAAGGACCCCCAGCGTGCTCACGAGCAGATGATGAACCTCGAGGCCCACGTCTTCGGCGACCACAGCAAGTGCAACCTCTACCCCACGAAGGTGATACCCTCGACCCCTTCTCTATGTTTTGCCAAATGCTTGATCCCTGATCCGTGTTTCAATTTCAGGACGCAAAGGGAGTCGTACATCAGTGGTGCGCCCATGCGCGTGGTGCACCTGATGAGCCCCAGCGAATCCTCTTCGAGGAAGAGCCCGAGGTTTCCCGAGTGGACCCCTCGGACAAGAAGAAGCGCGTGAAGGTAAAGCTGCCTCTGCGGAAGCGCCTTCACGAGGTGATCTCCAAGTTTGGCAGCTTGGAAGTCATGGAAAAGGCGGTGCACGGGTAAGGCTCAGTTGCTTGCGCGCAGTGTGCATCTTGTCCAATTATCTCTGACGCTCACGATCTCTTGCTTGACCCTTGTTGCAAGGCTTTCATCAAACCCGAACGAATCCTTGCACGCCACGGCGACGCACATGCTCGGCGGCAAGCATAAGTTTCATGGGCAGAGTGGTTTTTTCGAAGCCACCATGAGAGGGGCGGTGATGAAAAAGGTGAGTGGGCAAGCGTTTCAGCTTGATGTGCTGGTGAAGCTCGGAGTACCCGTGACCGATGCCATGCGCGCCCGCTTCGCCCAGATCGACGCAGAACGCGCCGCCAAGCGCGATTTTTTGTACGCAAATCCAAAGGAGGCCTTGAAACGGCTGCGTCGAAAGACGGAGCGGAAGCACGCGGCGTGGAGGGATAAGGAATCCTACGGCAAGGGCGTGGCGCTGCAACACACACTAGGCACCTCAGCGGATGACGACGCGGCGGAAGGTGGTGACGCGAGCGAGTCTGCGGAGATCGTGGAGGAGGCTGAGGAGGAGTCCGATGAGGAGGATGAGGTCGTCTGCGATTTCTGCCACGAAGGGAAGGACGCTGGAAAGGGCTCCATGCACCTCTGCGAGGGTGGCGACTGCGACCAGGTTTGGCACAGAGATTGCCTCGTCCCCAAGCAGGACTTCGAGGACATGACGGACGATGACACGTTCATCTGCCCCATGTGCCGGTACCAGCAGTGCCTGGTGTCTGACGAGGACGGCTGTGGGGAGCTCCAGGTAACGCTTTAATACAAATCGAAGCGTACACGATGTCCACAGCGTCGGCGTGTCCCTCGAGTGTGATGTCCAATCGTGGCACCCGAGCGCCTCCGGGGGCATTACTCAAGCGAAGCGCAACCTTCGACAGTTTTTTTTACATCCTCGGGCAGCTAACGGGGAGCCCGACAAAGTTGAAAGACAGATTTTTGATTCAACCCCTCGCCATCGAGCAGTCGCGCCTCCCGCGGGGCCAAACGATGAGGCGGATCTTTGCGTCATGAGGCACAAACTCAAAAATCTGTCTTTCAACTTTGAAGGTACGTTCGCGGGCAACGGGAAAAAGAGGGTTTTATCATGTTCAGATTAAACACCGCGGCTGAATGCCGCCGAGAGAGGGCACGTGTACGTGTTCGTTCTCCTATGAGCAAATACCCTGATTTTCAAAAGGCTGGTTTATTAAATAATTACGTCACCCCTGTCCTTAAGCATGGTTGGGCAGGATTAGTACTAGGCTGAGGAATCGCCCGGGAATCCCCTGTGGTGGAAGGTTTTTGCTCCCTTTTGCCCTATGGCTCAGTGGTCACGGCGTCGAGAGGAATAGCCAAACACAACGGCAAACTTTTTTTTTGGCTTGGCAATTTTTTGGCAAACTTTTTGGCAGCCCGCCGGACTCGTCGGCACTCGGCGCAGCGCCGCTGTCAAGCATCGGCGGTGCCGTGGTCGATATGAGCGCCGCGGATGGGGAGAGTAAGCCTTTGTTGCAGAGGCCCGCGGGTGCGTCCCCCCTCACTTTCACGTCACGTCACGCGCTCCTTCGACCTTGCGTCGCCTTCCATGCCGCCCCGTGAGGTGTTACAGTCGTGCCTTCCAATCTGCTCACCCCCTTCCCATCCGACGACATCTTTCCAACGACAGGCGGCGAGAGAGGGACGACGCGAGACGCGTATCTGGACAACTGCAAGTTCGCCCTGATGATTCTCATCGGCGTGGGGCACTCGCTGCAGTGGCTGCTCGCCACGGAGGATCGGAGAACCGGACGCCTGTGGTGCGGGGCGGACGCCCTGGACGACTCGAGCGAGGACGGGGTCGCGCCGTCGTCGGCGGTGGTGCCCACGCTTCGTGCGCTGTACACCTGGTCCAACGCCATCGCCATTCCCATGTTCTGCGTCGTCTCCGGGAGGCTGTCGCGGTCGCTGGTCGCGTCGTGCCGTCCGCAGCATGGTGGGGATGATCGCGTGTCCGAACGCCTGCGCCGCGTCTTCGAGCAACTCGTCGTGCCGTTCGTCACGTTCCAGGCGCTCGCGTGCGCGGTGTACGAGATATCACCCGCGCTGCGGGACGCGCTCGCGCCGGGAGGTACGCAGTCGTCGGGTGAGGCGGGCGCGACGAGCGGGCCGGCGGCGGAGGCGGCGGCTACTTTCGATTTTTGGACGCCGCACGTGAGCTGGTACCTCGCGGCGCTCGCGTTGTGGCGGTGCGTCTCCGTGGTCACGGCGCAGATGAACGACGTCGCGGTGTGGATAGGGGCGCTGACGGTGGGGATAGGGGTCGGGTTCACGAACACGGGCGCGGCGACGGGTTTTTTCCTCAAGTGGGGGACCATCTGGGGAAATTTTCCTTACTTTGTCCTCGGCACGTTTGTCGAGGACGACCATTACCGTCGACTCAGGGACGCGTCCGGGGCGCTTAAACTGGCGTGCGGCACTATCACGGCCGTAGCACTCGTCGTCGCGTGGTGCGGACTCAGCCACGAGGTGCTCTGCTTCGACTTGTGGCAGTGGGAGGCGTGGAAGAGCTCACCGTTTGTCCACTACAATCAGTTCACAGTTGAGTCCGCGGTGGAGGGCGTGGACGCGTCCCCGAGGTCCTTGTTCTTCGCCGCGTGTTTCAGGGCGTTCACGTACGTCTACGCGGTCGTGGTGGGTGTCGCGTTTCTCGGGTCACTTCCGCGGGTCCACGTGCCCCTCGTCACCGACTCGGGAACGAGGACCATGTACGGCTACCTGGTGCACGCGCCCGCGCTCCTCGCGCTGCTGGCGCTCAACGGCGTGTTCCAGTCCGCGGGTACCGGCGGCGGCCTCGGGGTGCTCGGGTGGCTGACGTGGGGGGTGTTGGCACCCGTGGCGGTGACGGAGGCGTGCATGACCGCCCCGGTGGCGAGGGTGTTCTGGTGGCTGTGCGAGCCAAAGCTCGGCAAGTGGGTTTGGCGATGAAAGTAGTCTAATCTAATGTTTTAGCTGTGAAAGTTAGAAGCCACGGTGCGTGTTGTTGGGTCTTTTCGCCAGTCCTCGGGCGCGACGAGGCGGCCATGGAGGTGATGCACGCTAAGGAGTGCGATACCCTGTTAGCGCAGATAGATAGGCTGCAGACCTATGCCGCCAGGCTGGTCGTCCACAACGACTACCTCCTCAGGCTCCACCCGCTTCAGAGCGTCGAGGAAGAGCCCGCCACCCCCCGCGGGTTCTCGCTCCCGGAGATACCGCCGCCCTGGCACCACCCCGAACCCGCTCCTCCGCCGGAAGGCTCTCTCGTCCCGGAGAAGCTCCAACTCCAAGCGAACGTCCTGATCGAGAAGCTCGCGCTGCTCGAGCACACCTCCCGACAGGCGAGCGATACGCTGAAGGACGTTTGCCAACGAGCCGCAGCGTCAGCCTGGGCGCCCTCAGCCTTTCGCCGCCTCGCACGGGAGGTGGAACCATGTATCAGGGCTGAGGGCGAGGCTCTCACGGTCCTCTCCAAGACCCCGACGGCGATGAGAGCGGAGGCCCGCGCGGATGATACCGACGAAGGCGTCGACGAGGAGGCGAAGCTGCTCATCGCGTCCCTGAGAGAGCTGCTGCGTTGCTCTGCGGTGATGGCTACCCACGGCGCGCAGCTCGTGCAGGTCGGAGCCATCCTGGAGGTGGCCGCGGCCGCGCTCGGCACCGCGGTGACAAAGATGGACCGCGATCGAGAGGAACTTCGAGCCGCCCGTCGAGCGTTGACCCGCCGCATGGACTTGTTCTGGTCGCCCGCAAACGACGACGGCGCGGGGAAGAAGACCAGCCGTCGCCGGGTGAGGACCGGATCCAAGCGAAGCCGAGACGACGAGTACACGGACGAGGGATACGCCTCGGACTACGACACGACCCCGTGAGAGCGAAAGAACCTACGTAGCGCTAACCCTTACGTCTGAAACTAAAGTCTGTCTATACCCCGCGAGCTATCTAAGAGGATTTTCCCGCGTCGCCGAACCTTTCGGCGACGAGCGGCAAAACGGAAGCAAACACAATCACCGCGCCCCCCAGCAAAGTGTGCCCCCCCGCAGCCTCCCCCAGGAACGCCACGCTTATCGCCGCGTTGAAAACCGGCGTCGTGGCGAATATGACCTGCGCCTCCGCCGCCGGAACGATCCTCTGTCCCTTCATCTGAAGCAAATTCGCCGCCGCGCCCGGACCCACCGCGCTGTACACCACAGCCGCCCACAGACCCGCGTCGAAGCCTCCCGCCCACAGCACGCTCCCCCACGGCCCGCCGTTGGGCCACTTCCCGCCGACGCCGCTGCCGTACGCCGCCTGGTCCACCAGCACCCACGCGCAGCAGCACGCGAACACCATGGCCAGCTTAACGGCGGCGAGATCCTCCGGCCCGTCGTACTCCCTCGCCCACTTACCCAGTCTCACCGTGAACACCGCGTAGCACGCAGCGCCGAGGAGCACCCCGAGGTCACCCCCGTTGAACCCGTCCGTTGAACTACTCAAAACAGACGACGCATCGAAAGAAGAAGACACGTTCGGCGCGTCCGTGATGAGCACGCCGACCAGGGCGAGGGCGCACGCGGCCCACGCGGTTTTGGTCACGGGTGGAGCGCCGGCGCCGCCGAGTCCCGCCGCCGCGAAGATCGGGACGGCGACGTTGATGGTGCTGAGGAGGAAACCCGCGCGGGTGGCGGTGGTCTGCTCCAGCCCCCACGCCTGACACGCGGTGCCCAGGAAGTTGAGTATCCCGAGTTCGGCTCCGGCGCGCAGCAGCAGGCGCACGTCCCTTCCCCCGCGCGCCTCGCGATCGCCGCTCGCGGCGTCTTCGGCAACTTTCGTCGTCGTCATCTTCGCGGAGGCTGCGTCGCGCGCGATGCTCAGGAACACGGGGGTGAACGGCACCATGGCGGCGAGCATGCGCACGCTGGTTAGCTCGGCGGGCGTCGGCGAGGTTGGAGAATCGTATATGAACCGTAGCGCCGGGTTGTACGTGGCCCACAGCACGGGGACCGCGAGCAGCAGCCCTCGCGCGGCGGTGAGCGACGTGCCCTCGGCCCCTTCCACGTCGCCGTCCCGGGGCGGGGGAGGGGAATCGTCCGCGATCACGCCGGTCTCGGGTTCACCGATGGCTCTGAACCGCGTGCTCGCCCCTCGATGCGACAGAACTCGCCCCGTCGCATCGTCCCGCGACCTGGACGCGACCGACGTGCGCCCGCGTTGATCCGCCTCGTCTGTTCGTCGACGCGGAGAGGCGCAGCTCGTCGACGCGGAAGCACGCCTCGCGCGATCGGGCCGCGCCGATACCGCGCGGCACGGACTCGCGAGACCTCGCGCTGTCGCTATATGCATCGTCGTGATTACCCCTCCTCTCCCGTCGCGCGATCCGCGGCGTCGAGGGGGAATGCGGCAGCGGCTGGCTTGGGAGCTCTCAGCTTCTTCGCGGGCCACGAGGTGCGGATCTGATGACTGTCTGCTGGACAAAAATCCAGATTTCCCGCCCTAAATTGCCAACGCGTACGGGCGCAAGGTGACGAGAAATCGCCATTTCTCCCAGTTATGCTTTCCCTCTGACTGAACACCCGTGCAGAATCAGAGACGGATCGACGAGATTCGGCTCTTGACGAATGCGTCCTTTGGAAATATTCAGCAGTCGCGGAAATAACACCGGGAGTCGGGGAAGGAGTTCGGCGGTGTCCAAGACCGAGGCTACAAAACGCGCGACGCGCGCCTCCGCGAAGACGACCAGGTTCGGGAGCTTCGTTCGGCTCGATCCGCGCGCGGCATCAACGCGTACGCTCCCGCCCGTCAGTTCGTTTCCACCCAGGCTGGGAAAACGAGGATCGGATAGTCGCGGGAACCGTGAAAGTTTGTGCGCCCGAATCCGGGACAGCGCGAGGAGTCCGGCGCGGCTGACATCGCGCCGGTTCGGATTGAACGGCGGGTGATCTGAACTCGGCGACAGCGGGCGGAGTTCATCGGTTGGACGCGATGGCGACGGGCGTCGACGCGTCGAAGGGACCCGGCTCAGGCGGGGCCTTCCAGCAGTACGCGACCAACGGGGGCAGCTCGCGCGCGACGTCGTCCCTGACCGCGTCGCAGAGCAACGACGGTGGCTCGAGCGTGAGTGTCCCGATCCGATGATCCCATAGATCCCGTTCGGGGCGAACCTGAATGTGTCGCGCCCTGCCCGTCCTTCCCCTCGACGCGAGTTGACATCTTCCCGTTCGCGTCCGCGAACCCCTGCGAGAATCACGCGATCCCCTATCCCCTCCTTTAGATCCGCCCTCGCCTTCCCCGACTGATCCGATCTCCCTCGTCCACATTTATGCCATCGCAGGTCACCGCGCGAGCCTCCGTGTACCTCAGCGACTCGTACAAGAAGTGCAACCCGAGCTTTGGGTACTCGAGCAACCTCAACCCTCGCAGGCAGCTGACCAAGCCGTCTGAGCCCGCGGGCAACAACGGGCACGACAACGAAAACTCGGACCTCATCATCAGCGTCAACGACGTGCTCGTGTCGGACGACGGCGCCAGCGGTGAGTACGAAGTCAGGGATGTGCTCGGCAGCGGCACCTTTGGCCAGGTTGTGAGGTGCCGCCAGAAGGGCACTGGCAAGGCGGCGGCCATCAAGGTGATCAAGAACCACCCGGCGTACTTCCACCAGGCGCACGTGGAGATTGGCATCCTGCACATGCTGAACACCGAATGCGATCAGAGGGACGAGCGGCACATCGTGCGGATGATGGACCACTTCGTGCACCGGTCGCACCTGTGCATAGTATTCGAGGTGCTGAACATCAACCTGTACGAGCTCCTGCGCCAGAACAACTTCAGGGGCCTGTCCATGTCTCTGGTCAGGGTTTTCCTCCGGCAGCTGCTCGCGGCGCTGAGCGTGCTGCGCGGCGCGAACGTGATTCACTGCGACCTGAAGCCCGAGAACATCCTGATCAAGTCGCTCGACACGGGTGAAATCAAGCTCATCGACTTTGGCAGCGCGTGCTTCCAGAACAGAACTGTGTACCAGTACATCCAGTCCCGGTTCTATCGGTCCCCCGAGGTGGTCCTCGGAGCGCCGTACGGCATGCCGATCGACATGTGGAGCCTCGGGTGCGTCGCCGCGGAGCTTTTCCTGGGTCTTCCCCTGTTCCCCGGCGCGTCGGAGTATAACCTCTTGTCGAGGATCTGCGAGACCCTCGGCACGCCCCCAGCCGGGATGATCTCCAAGGCTTCAAACTCGCACAAGTTCTTCCAGCGCACCGACGAGAACGCCGGGATCGACGGCGCGTCCAACGCGTCCTACCGGTTGATGACCCTGGACGAGTACGAGCGGAGGACGGGCAAGAAGACGCCTGTCGGCAAGAAGTACTTCAAGCACACCAAACTGGCGGATATCATCCAATCCGTCGGGTTTTCCAGCGGCCTGACCGACGAGCAGATCGCCAAGGAGCGCACCCAGCGCTCGGCACTCCTGGACTTTCTTCAGGGTCTGCTGCAGGCGGATCCGAACGACCGCTGGACCCCGGACCAGGCACTTCAGCACCCGCTCATCACGGAGGCTCCGTTCACGGGATCCTGGACACCGCCGCCGGTGGAGGATGCTACAAAAAAGGCGACCAAGGAGGAACAGTCCCAAAGAGAACAGGCCGCCGCGCGCGCCGCCGCGGACGTGTCGCGCAAGGCGAAGGATGCAAAGGCGGCGGCGGCGGCGAAGGCGGCCCAACCACCCACCCCGCCCCAGCCCCAGCCCGAGCCGGCTACCCCCGATCTGGTGCAAGCCGGGTTTCAGCAGCCGCAGTCGGGAGCGGCGACGTCCGGTGGCCTGGCCGCCGCGCTCGCCTCTGCTCCCGAGGGCGGAGATGCTGTCGCCCAGATGCAGCTCCAGCAGCAGCAACTCCAGCAGCAGCAGCAGCAGTGGAGCGCGGTGGCTGCGGCAAACGTGGCAGCCGCGGCGGCGGCGCAGGCTGCGGCGGCTGCGGCGGTGGGGATCCCCGTTCAGGGCACGTACCAGAATATGCCCATGGGAACACCCGCGGACAGGTCTCAGGCTTTTGTCTCATCGTGGAGCGCGGGCGGCACCTTCCCCTACGGCATGTCCCCCCACGCCATGAACAGCGCCGCGTTGCACCCGCTCCACTTTGGCCAATCACCCCCGACGGCGCAGATGTCCCACATGGGATTTGCCGCCGGGATGCAGAATCCGGCGGCTGCGGCAGCCGCGGCGGCGGCGGTGCAGCTTCCAGCGCTGCAGGGTGGCGGTGTGCCGGGCTCGCCCATGGCCATGGGGACGCCGCAGGGACTCGCGTATCAGATGCAACAGCGCGCCGGCCAGGGTGGACAGCAGCCGGGCGCGGGTGGAATTCCGCAGGGTTTCCAGGGGTTCCATCCCGGCGCCACCTTCCAGGGTCCGCAGAGCATGCCCCACAACGCCAGAGCGGCCGGTGGGATGGGTCCCCCGCCCCCCAAGCCCGCGCAGCAGCAGGTTGGTTTCAACATCCCGGGCGCCCAGCAGTCCACGCCTCCCGGCCGGGGCAAGCCGCCGGCGGCATCCCCGTCGTCGTTCACCCCGGGGAGCCTGTCGCAGACCCGAGGTTTCCGGATACACACCGTCGAAGAGGACGGGGCGGAGAGCGACGACATGGACATGGACGGTGCCAGCGGGAGCGGTCCAAACTCGAGGAGATCCTCCGGCATGGGCGCCAGGAAGCGGAGCAACGAGGCTTTCAACGACCCAAGCGAGTGGGATCCAAACTTCTCCGACGAGCTGTTGCTGGACGGAGAGGGCGGCGCTCAGCACGCCGCACCCCCGACGGCCGCGGCGCAGGGTTCCTCGGCGATGAGCATACCGGTAACTGGAGGGTTTGGGGACGGCGGGGCGAACGGAGGGTTTGGCGGGTTTCAGAGTCAGAGCGTTCCAAAGTGGCAGTCGGTGGCCATGACGGGACGCGCGGGATTCAGCCCTCAGCAGCAGGTTGGGGGTTGGCCCGGGCACATGAACATCGACCAGCAGAACGCCGCCATCGCCGCTAATCTCAACGCTTACCTTCAGCAGCAACAGCAGAACGTGGCTGCCGCGGCGGCTATGAACACGTTCCACCAGGGATCGCCGCAGCAGCAGATGGGGTTCTTCCCACCCGGCGGAGTCAACCCGCAGTTCGCGATGCAGCAGCAGGCGTTCGCGCAGCAGCAGCAGCAGCAGCAGCAGCAGCAGGGCCTCAACCTCACGGGTCTGGCCCAGCAGCCCCACCCGTTCAACGGTCAGGCTCAGCACCAACAGAAGGACTCGGGATCTACTAGCTAGATGATGTCGACGATTGAATTTTTCCTATCCCAACAACTCGTCCAAGAACGCGTCGTCGTCGTCGGTCCGCGCCGCGGCGGTGGCACTCGACCCCCGACCCGCTCCCCCGCTCCCCCGCTCCCCCACCGCCCCGGTGGATATCCCCAGCAGATCGTCCAGCTCGTCGTCACCGACGTTAACTGTGCCGGGCGCCGGATCCGACGGTCCGGCCCGGGTGCTTAAAAGGAGCGCGTCGAGGTCGTCGTCCCCGTCCTTTGGAGCCGGTGGGCTCGGAGCCGGTGGGCTCGGAGCCGGTGGGCTCGGAGCCGGTGGGCTCGAAGCCGGTGTAGATACCCGCGGACCCGGTGGCCCCGTACCCCGGGCTCCCGTCTCGTCCCCCCCGGGTCCGGGTCCGGGTCCTTTGTCGCGGGCTTCAAACTCAGGTCCCTCGCCCAGGGCCTCGGCGTACTCCCTCGAGAGCCCCAGCAGCTCCGCCAGGGGCAGCTCGCGCAGCTGCCGAATCAGCCCGTGCGCGTCCACGCTCAACTCGTCCCCGCCGAGCCCCGAGCCCCCGCCCCCCAGGGCGCGCTGCAGCTCCCCGAGGTCGTCGACGGACCACGAGGGATCCATGTACGCGGACACGTGCTGCCGGGGCAACGCGGACGCGTCGCACTCGGCGAGGAGAGCGGCGAGGTCCGCCCCGTTGGACCTCAGCCGGGGACCTGCTAAGGGATCCTCGGCGTCGGAGTCGTCGTAGGCCGGGGGAAGATCCAAGGAACGCCCGTGAGCTGGAGCATCTTCCTCATCGTCGTCCTCTTCCGAACCCGAATTACCCGGCTCCCCTTTCCTCCCGAACGTTCCCCGCCTCCCGCCACCACGGCCGTGCACGCGACGGCCGTGCTGTTGCTGTTTGAACCTCGCACGCGCGAGGTCCTTGTTGCTCGCCCCTCCCTCCATCGTGAACCCCGACGGGAGCAACACGCGGGGGAAGGGTATGGGCGTGAGACGACTTTGGCAAAACCAACAAACACGCGCGAGGGATTTGTAGAGCTGGCGTTCCGCTGCACGCTAACAAACGCCTTGACCTTGACACTGTCTATATCTAACATACATTAAGACCCGGACGACGACGACGACGACGACGAAGATCCGCCGGAGGAACTCTTCCTTTTCTTCCTCCTCTTCTTCTTATCGCGGCCGCCGTCTTTGTCGCCGCCCCCCGTCCTCTTGCCCGCCTTCTTTGATACTACGTCTGGGTAGTATCCAACACCGCGGTCATCCGACTTGAACACGTACCCGGGCTTGGCCCCTTTGAAGTATTCGCACGGGATGAATTCGACCGTGGCCGAGACGGGCGCGTCGGCACCACCGCCCTCTCCTCTGACGTCGACGTCCGCCGCTGGACCCTTTCCCGGGCGCGTGTCTTCACCCTTCTCCGCGACGTCTCGCTCCGCGTCCACCTTTTTCCCCTTGGACTTCTTCTGCTTCCTCTTCTTCTTCGCCTCCGAGGAGGAGGAAGAAGATGATGATGAAGAAGAGGATGATGAGGAGGAAGAGGAGGAATCGCTGCTGCTGCTGCTGCTGCTGCTCGACGATGATGAAGACGAGCTGGAGGACGACGAGTCCGAGTCCGAGTCCGAATCCGAATCGCTGCTGCTGCTGCTCGACGATGAGCTCGAGCTGCTGTCGCGCCTGCCCCGCTTCCCCTTGCCCTTGGCCCTCCCCAGTATCTGCGCCTTCCTTGCCTCGTACTCAGCCTTGAGATCGGGCGGCTCGTCACCGGTGAAGTCCGCGAACTTCTGCCGCACCTTCGGGTTCTTCAGCTGCTGCGTGCGGCTGGGCCTGGAGACGTACACCCTGGCGGTCGGATCGGTGCAGCACTCGTACGTCCACTTGCCGAACTTGAGGCATCGCTGGCACTGGGGCGGCTTACCGCCGGCACCGCCCCCAGATCCGCCCCTGTTGGGCGCTCGGTTGACGAACATGTCGTTGTGGACCCCTACCGCGTGCCCGGGGATCTGACCTAAAATCCCGATCCGCCAGGCGCCGACTTTCTCGAGAAGGGCGTCTCGGATCGTGCGTGCGTCAGCAGGCTTCACACAGAGGCGCGCGAGGAGGGATCAGGCGCCATGGCAGAGCTCTCTCGGGTTCGTCCCGACCTCAACGAGACGGAGGATCAGCTCTTGGAACTTCAGCGAGCGTTCCTGGCGTCGCAGGATCATAGGGCGAACGCCGCGGCGAGGGTGACCCGCGTCGGCGGTGCGCCCCCTAAGGAACCATCTCCAGAAAACCTGGCCGGTGTGCTGCCCGAGGATATCCGCCGAGCGGAGGCAGCCAGAGCGGCCGTGGGTCCCTCGGCGACACCCAAATCTCACGCGGAGCTCGATTCGTTTGGGACTGGTCCCGCCCACGGTTTCGATCCGACAGCGGAGATCCGCGAGGTTGTCGGCGAGGTGATTGAGAGGGCCCCGAGGAGCAGGACCGGCGCTCCGATTCCCCCGACGGCACCCACCGCACCCGGCCCGGGGCTAGCGTTTCCGGAGGCTAAACATCGTACCAAAGGTCCGTTCGCGGGAAGGCCCAAGAGTAAGTTCATGCTGGAGAGGGAGAGGAAGGCGGCGGAGGCGGCGGCAGCTGCTGCGGGCGGTGCAGTCGGTGTGGCCGGTGCATCCCCCCAACCGCCCCAGCCGACGCCGACGACGACGACGGCCCGACACCCGCTGGACGAGAGCAAGGGTATCGAGGAAGAGACCGCGCGCAGACTGGCGGCCATGTCCGTGAGTGAGATTGAGGATGCGCAGTCGACGATCGCGGCCAAGCTCAAGCCGTCGGCGTTGGAGTTCTTCAGGAAGAGGGGCGCGGACAAGCTCTCAGCCAAATCCAAACCGGCGACCGAGGAAGCTCCGGCTCCTCCCGCCGCCGCGGCGGAATCGGGGGCGGATGCCGCGAAACAGCACCCCCCGCGCGCTCCTCCGCCGGCATCCACCCCGCCGACGTCCCCCCCGCGCTCGACGAAGAAGCCCCCGCTCTCCCCAGCCCGCCCCGTCGAGGCGCCGCCCGCCGCCCCCGCAGCCGCCGCCGACACCATGGCGTCGACGGCCGAGTCGACATCCGTCGCCACGTCTGTTCGCTTCACCCTGGAGGGCGTGCCCCTGAACGCCGACGAGCAGCCCGCCGCGGGCAGGCAGGCGTCCAGGCTCGGGTCCGCGGTGGAGCGCGACCCGCTCCGATCCGGCACGCAGAATCCCGCGGATCTGGGCTACACGACGAGGGAGTGCCTCGAGCTGGCGAGGAGCTCGGTTCCGGCGCAGCGATCCGTGGGGCTGAACGTGCTCACCCGGGTGTTGGCGCACGCGCGTCGTTGGGGCGGGGGAGGTGGGGCGGCCGCGCAAGAACGGCAAGAACCGCCCCCGAAGACGGGACCTCTCGGTAACGCGGGCGCCAAGTTCATGCGGCGCAGGAGCGTCGGCATGGTTGGCGTGTACGGAGGCAACGCGCCGCCGTCCAATCCCCTCGGTTTGCCGACGCCGCTTCCCGCGGGTGTTCACTGGGGGGACGTCTGGCTGCACGCGCTCGTGGACCACAACGCGGTGCTGCTCCTGAGGAGGTGCCTCGATGACGCGCACATGCCCGCCGCTGCAGCTGCGGCGGGTGCTATCGCGGCTCTCGTCGGGGGCGCGACGGGGGGCGGGTGGGCGCCCGGCGAGGTTGGTCCTTCGACAGTGGCGCCGGACCAGGTTGACGCCGCAGCCGCAGCCGACTGGTTCGATGCGCTGGAGTCAGCTCCCCCGTCCGATCAGTCCATGACCTGTCGCGCCACCCCGCTGTGGCGTAGCGGCGGATGGGGGGTAACGTTCGCTCCGTTCGCGTGGGAGCAGGCGTCAGGTCCCATCACCCTCACCGACCAGGGCGCCGTGGCGCACGATCCGGCTGACGAGATCGGCGAGGATGGCAGCGAGATGGGCGACGAGGAGAGGAAATCGCGCGGGATGGCACACGCGGTGGACCCTATCGCGGCCTTGCTCCGCATGGGACTCTTGCTCAGGTGCAGGTACCTGCTAGAGGTTGCAAAACACCCCGGGTGCGTCGCCCCCGTGCTGGCGACGTTGGCGGCTTGCGCCAGGCACTCGGCTGCGGCGGCGACGGCGGTGGCCCGGTGCCCCCGGTTGCTCCAACTTTTGGTCTCCATGGCGTCCGGCGAAGGCGGCGAGTACCCATCTGGAACTCCCTCGGGGGCCATCCGCGTGCTCAGGATCATCGCATCGTCTGCCCCAGAGCACGCCAGGCGACTCGGCGCCGATGGAGTGGTCACCGCCGCGGTCCAGAGCGCCGCGGGAGCCAGCCACAAAACCGCGGAGGGTGCTTCTCTTTGGGCGGAGACCCTTCGTCTTTGGAGCGCGGTAGCGCGAGGAGGGGGCGCCACCCCATCCATCGACGGACTCTTCCCGTTGTTGGCGCCCATGATGGAGCCGTCCACGGCGAACACCGCACCGAGGTCGCCCCTCGAGGCTGCCACCTCGGCGGCGCTCGCCGCGGAGTGCTTCGCGCTTTTCGCCGCGTTGACCACCAGCCTCCGCGACGCGGCGGGTGCAAAGTTCGACAAAATCCACGGATGGATCCCTCCCGAGGTGGACGACAACGGGGTGTTCAAGGAGACGGAGAGGAACCATCCGGACGAGGTCCATCCGTCCACGTCGTTGACCATGACGAGCGAGAGCGGGGATCGACTGTCCTGGGCGTGCGCCGCGGGGGCGGCCGCGGCGGCTGAGGCGTGGTGCGTTCGGCCCCCCGTGCAACCTCCGGAGCCCGTCCCGGGTGTGCCCGCGGGTCGTAACAGCAAGGGGGGATACTCCCCCGCCGCGTGGCGCGCCGCGGGTAACGCGGCGCACTTCCTCGCGTCCCTCATCGAGGCGTCCGGCATCGGCGGGGAGAGCGAATCGAGCGCCGCCGCAACCGCCGCGGGGCGACGGGTCCTCGGGTTGGCTGACGAGAATATTGAGGAGGAGGGCGCCAACAAACCGACGAAGGGGGTCGGGGTGCTCGCGGTCGACGGGCTCGTCGAGGGTGCTCTCGATGCCCTCGGGAGCAGTGCGAACGACGCGACCGACCCCGAGCTCGCGGGTCGCGCCGCGTTCGGCGTCGCGCTTCACGGCGGGCTCCGACTGGCGGCGGCGACGCGAGGCGCGGCGGAAAATACGACGACGGTGAAACTGGCTGGTCGAACGGTCCGGCAGCTGACCCTCGCCGCGAGCATATCCATCCAGGCGAACGCCGGGGACGGGGACGGGGTGATACGACAGGGTCGAGCCGCGCTGGTCGCGGCCGCGGAACTTCCGTCGCAGAGGGCCCTCGTCGTGGCGCTGGAGCTTCAGGAGTCCGCGGTGGAAGCCGCGGGGGATGACGGCGAGGACGAGGACGACGAGGCTGGAATAAGGCGCGAGGGGGCGATCGCGGCGGTGGAGGCGACCGCCGCGCTCGTGCGAGCGTTGCCGCCCGGGGCGGGAAGTGCCGCGCGCGATGCCATATCCGCGGGATTACTCGCGAAGCGGACCCTCGGATCCATCCTTCGCATCGCCGCGGAGAGGCTCACGGCCGCGGTGAAACCCCCGCCAGGTGACGGCGGCGAGGGTGATGCGCTCGCGATCAAACACGGGGGATTCTCTCACTTTGCCGCGCGCGACCTCGAGCTCGACGGGGAGGCTTCGAAACACCCCGGATCTCTCGTGCCGACGGTGACCGCGGCGCGTGGAGCTCTGCTCGGGGGATTCGCGATCGAGTTGCTCTCCGACGGGGAGCGTTTGGACGCCCTGGGAGAGTCGTCGCCGCCGCTCGACGGCGTGGGATCGACGACTCCTTTACCGCCGCTGCCACAGTGGCTCCTCGCGGCGTGCTCGCCGAAGAGCACGGTGAACGGATGGGGACCCGACGGTGCGGCTTCGTGCCTGGCGCTGTTACTCGGGCTGGAAACGTCCGGATCGTTGGTGACTAGGGACCTCCCGGCGGATGCCAAGCTCGCGGCGGTGTCGGGAATATTTTGCCTCGGACCCGGAACGTGGCGCAATCCGTCCGTCTCAGCCGCGGCTGCGGCGCTCACCGATACGTACTGGGGGCGTCTCGAGGAGGAGAAAGAGGCCAACTCCGCCAATCCTCGGATGGGTCTGCACTCCTACGGCGAGGCTGGGTTCGGCACCGGGGATGAGGACGAAGCCTCCTCGCAGGCGGCTGCTTCGCTCGCGCAGGAGGTTTGCGAGGCGTTTTCCAACGAATCGTTCGGGGATAAACTCTTCGCGCGTCACGCCGCCTTCCAGCTCCGCGACGGCGCTCCGGCTCGCGCGCGTGCCGCGGCGTGGCTCGCACTGCGCGAGGGGGTGGCGTTTCATCTTCTGCCCCCCATGACGGCGGTTGCGCCGCGACCCGAGCGAGGTGACGCGTACATGTTTTTACCCCCGGGTGGCGAAAGCGACCCGGAGATGCTGGAGCTGTACGTGCAGTGTTTGGAGTCCGGCGCCCTGGACAAAAGCCTGGAGGGCATCAACACCGGGGGTATGCCGACGCTGCCGGCGGCGTTGGCCCTGCACGCGGCGACTCACGCCGTGTTCAAAGACACCGGCGTCGCATCCTCGGCGAGCGTGTTGAGAAGGTTGCTCGGTAGACCAAACACGCGCACCGTGCTCCGGGGGATCATGTGCACCCCTCTCACGCAGAGGAGGCGTCCCGCGGTGGCGCGAGCCGCGGCGACTGGAACTCGCAGGGTGAGTGTGGACGGAGCAGGCAGCAACTTTGGGCCCGGTTTCGCGTACGGAATGGATCCTCCCTCAAACAACGTGGAGGCGAGGAGGTCCGTGATGCTGGCCGCGTGCGGGGAGGACTCAAGCCTGAGGAAGGAGCTCAGGGTCGCGCTGGTGGAGGCCATCCCGCCACCGCCTCTGTCGGACGATGACGATGACGAGTGAGAATACTGTCCCCTTCTTGCCGCGAGCGAATCGGATGGTGAACGTGTGCGAAACGCGAAGAAAGTGACAGTCACCTTTGCGATACAATGCGGTTTTTCGCAACCGCCTATAGACCTAAAGTCATCTTGCGGATCAACATCGCGATCGTGTCGACCGTCCTCGCCATCCTACGCTGTTCCATGATCAGAGCACGGATTTGCTGCGCCGTAGACTCCGATTGGTGCACGATGAGCTCGATCCTTTCCTCGTGACCTTCTGGTCCTTGCGATGCAAAGGTGGTGATCAACCGTGATATCTCGTGTTTGGTCCCGGTTTCGTGCGCTCCCTTCGTCGAGTTCCTCAGCTCGCGGGGTACGTATGCGTTAGTCATCCTGGCCCTAAATACGACCGATCTGAAAGCCTTCCTGACTCGCACTCCTCGAAACCAAGACTGGATCTTTCTCACCGCATACTCAATCTGCTCCGCCTCACCGTTGACGTAGCGATACGCAAGCATCATCTTGTAGATCACGATCTTTCCCACGCCCAAAGAAATCATCTCTCGCGCCAACGCGTTCGTCCCCTTCATACCTCCCTCCCTTCGCCTCTGGGCGAGCTGACAGTACATCAATAGGCCCCTGCCGACCAGGAACCGCACTGCCCTGTTGCGCATTATCCTCCAAAATGCTGGATCTGCTTTCCTCACAATTTGGTCAAGCTGGTGGATGTGAATCCGGGTCATGGATGCAAATGTAAGGGTGTGCGTCGAATGGACGTTCTTAACCTCATCAAATGCGCCCGAGAGAAGGCACTCCTGCCCGAAAATAGATCCGGTCATAACGACGCGTCCCGCAGAGATCAGAAATCCCTTTTCCAGGACGCAAAGATGATCGGCAGGCTCACCCTCACGAGAAACCGCCTCTGTCGCGCCCAGCAGCATCGAACTCGCAGCCATGGTGATCTTCATAATAAGGTCGGGCTTGCAGCCCTGGAAAAGCGGACTGGCTTTCATGCCGGCTTGGCTCATCTGGTCAGTGACCTGAACTTGCAACTGTGGACTCAGGGCGCGCATCATCTCCAGTCGCTCAGGATTGGAAACCATGTCCTTCTCCCTGGCATGCTTGAATCGCAAGAAATCACGTAGCCGAAAACGAAGGTCGCTCGGGAAATTTCTTTCCCGCATCAGCGAATTGAGCTCGTCCAGCATCCTCTGAAACGCAGCGTCGCCCGCGGATGCGTTCTGCACCATGTCCGTGAGCTCGGCGATGGTGAGCGCGGTGAGGACATAGATCACAACCGATGTGAAGATCTTGAGCTGCTGGTCGCCGAGAAGAGCGACCTGGATATCGCTCGTGAAGATGAGCTGCATGACAGTAATGTACATTGCGTCTGCACTCGAGATATCCACGGAGTTGAGGTATATCCATCGCTCGGGATCATCATCGAGATCGGAGTTTGCTTGGTACGCCCACGCACACACCAGGAAGTGAATCAGGATCAACAGGATGACGATATCCTTCGAGATCTTCATCGTGGCATGACTTACATCGACGTGGCTGAGAAGTCGCGAGATTATGCGGTTCGCCTTGAGAGCGCGGAGCAGCTTCAGCATGCGAAGAAACTTGATCGCTCTCAGCAACGGCGTGCTTGAGCTCTGCACCAGCTGGTCAAACGGAAACAGCGACACCACATCGATGACGAAGTAGCTGCGCAGGTACCTGTTTCGGATCTGCGTCAGGCTGGTCACCACCTTGCCGCTTTGCTCGTCCACGTAACCGAGCACGAACTGCAAGAAGAAGTCCATGATGAAGAACGCGTCGAGGACGCGGTTGACCACGAGAAACGTAAACTGCGTGTTGGACATCTCGCTCGTGGACAGGTCGGTGTACGACTTGACGAATGCCGCCTCGTACGGCAGCAGGAATATGATCGCGAAGAGCAGCATCATCATGAACATATCCCAGTACAGGACGTACCACGCGGATGGGAGGATGACGACATTGACGCCGCACACCTGTCCGTCGGGTGAGCCCTTGGCTGCAGCCTCGTCGCCTGCTCCCGCACCCGACCAGCTTCCCGCGTTGTTACCCGTCAGACGGTGCTTCATCGCCGGATCGTCGAGGACGTGTCTCTCCTCGTCTTCGATGACCGCGAAGGTTGCCTTCTTTTGCTCTCTTCTCACCGCGGATGGGCTCTTCAGCGAAGATTTCAGCGTCGCGACCGCCCCGAGAGTCTGACTGGCGGCTCGCCACTTCGACGCCCCCGCTTGCCCGTTGGACCTCGCGCCCTCTCCCTCGGACTCGCTGTACGAGAGTCCACGTGCGTAGTCGGAGTACTCCTGCGAGGACGCGTATTCGCTCCTGCCGTCCCTCCCGGACCGATTGCGGTTCGGACCGTCGCTGTCTTCATCCTCATCGCTCCACCCGTCGTGATCGTCCAGGCCTCGAAGCGGCCCCCGCCGAACTTCCGAGTGGGGGGTTTCCTGTGGAGAGTTCCTGCGAGGTCGTCGAGGATCATCATCATCGTCGTCGGCGTCCTGCGCCGGAGAGCACGCGGACCCGACGCCGAGCCAGTCCATCGCGCTCGCCATTCCTAAACAACCAACTTTTTTCGGCCCAGCCAGAAAAGTTCCCGCCGGGCGAGCGCTGAGACCCGGACCTCGCCCTCTTCTGGTCGGGTTCGCGTGACAACAACCGCGACGGCACGTTCACGGTGGGGTAACCAGCCGCGCCTTTCGCCTATCAGACCAGCTGAACCCGTGCTCCGTGTATAATGGGCGCGACCTCTCCGCAAGGCGCCCCGTTAACACCCCGGGCAGCCGGGCGCGAATCATCAGATCAGCCAACACTCGCCGGGCAATCGCAACGACCTGACTCGGTTCCCTCCACGTCGGATGGCTCATATCTTCGCCCAACACGACACGGGTCCGCGTCCGCGCGGCTGTGAAGGGCGACCGTGATGCCCATCGAGGTGCTTGCATCGCCGATGGGGCGATCATTGGCTCTTCCCGCGCGACTAGCGCAGTGGAATCGCGGTGAAGGCACCGTCGGGCTGTCATCCAACAAAGCCACAACTCGGCGCCAACATCGGAACTTTCCTCCTGAGAAGGGTTGTATCCGAGCGGCGCTCAAGCTGGTGCCGTGCGGGGACGGCACTAAGGATCACCTCCCTAAGGGAACACGCGTGCCAGGATCGTTAGCAAAGACCCAGATTCGTCTGCCATCGCGTGCGGGGAACAGCGTCGTCGTCGGTCGAGAGAAGCCCGCCGATGTGTCTTTAGGCATCGGCACGGTCTCTGCGCAGCACGCAAAGTTCGAAGCTGGAGAGGACGGCGAGGTTTACGTCACCGACATGGGATCGTCGAACGGGACGGATGTTGACGGGCGACCGGTGCCGCGAGGACAGATGTTCAAGCTGAGCGTCGGCGACATCGTCACGCTCGGAGACCCGCACCTGGCGAGGTACGAGGTTGTCGAGGCTGGAGGTGATTCACTCGCGGACAGGCTCGCGGGCATACAGGAAACCGCCGCGGAGGCTGAGAAGAACGCGAGGGCGGTCGGCGAGGCTCTCAACAAGGGAGCAAACACGGTCAGAAATGCACAGGCGGCCATCGCGGGCGTCGGGGATGTGTTCAGGGGATTCGGGGGCAAGCGTGACGAGCAGGTTGCAGAGGAGGTGCTCGCGACCATCGACGTGGATGACGACGACGAAGATGAAGACGCCGGGCAGGACGACCCCGTCGAGGTCATTCAACCCACATACCTTTCGGATGACAATGACGTGGTAGATGAAACCGAGGCACCGGCGGCCGTCGCTCCTGTTAGGAAGAAGAAGTTTGCGTCTGAGGAGAGAGTCGTTTTTACGCCTGTGGGATGGTCTGGGCCTGCGGTTGAGCTCGAACCTGGTGTCCCAATCAAGCTTGGGACCGGTCGTAAAAAGGGCGATGCGGATGTGATTCTTACCGGCGTCCAGGGTGTCGATAGCTCTCATGCGGTCCTGCTCAGGGTAGGAGGTGCCGTGTACATCGAAGACTTGGGATCATCAATGGGAACGTTTGTGGGAGGTCGACAGGTCCGCCCAGGTCTCCAGTACGAACTCACGCCAGGCGCCGACGTCCAGCTCGGTGACGGTGGGTGTGCGTTCACGGTGACATGTCCGGACGATGACGAAGGGGGCCTTGACTTAGTCCCGCCTGCGATCATGGGAGGTGCAGGCGCCGCTATGGTCAAGCGCGCAGGAGCCGAGAGCGCCGCGGTGGTGAGAAACGCCGACTTGTCATTGTCAAAGGTGGACGACGGCTCCGATCCTGCGGCGTCTCCGTGGGGGCTGATGGGAGGACTGAAAGGCATGGGCGAAAACCTGGGTGCCGCGATATTCAACTCCAAGATCCAGGTAAACTACCAGTACAAGCCCGAGATCAAAGTTGGCGGCGCAGGTGGAGGAGCCGCCGGGCTCTCTGACCTCAAGGCGGCACTCCTTTTGGCGCTCGCAGACACCGAACGAGGCCTCCGTGCGGACAAAGAGCGAGTCAAGAAAATCGAGCAACTCGCCAGGGCTTTGGAGGCTAAGAATCCGACGCGCTCGCCGCTGAAGTCACCGCTCATGAACGGTCGTTGGGCGTTGCAGTACACCACCGCGCTGAACGTGTTGGGGAAGGGAAAGCCGGGTTTTTTGCGACCCAAAGGGGCAATTTTCCAAACGGTGGACATCTTCACGCTCCAGGTGAAGAACGAGGAGAGCTTCGAGCCCCTGCCGTTCATCAAGTTCACGAACGCGAGCACGTCGGATCTGAACGCTCAGACGGACTCGAGGGCGAGTGTCCGTCCCAAGGACTACCGCGTCGCCGGTTTCAAGGTTGACGCGCCGCCGTCGTCGCCCGGACGGGTGGCGCGAGACCTGGAGATGGAGGCGACCGGCGCGGGGTCCCTGGCCTGGATGGACACCACGTTCGTGGACGGGGAGGTGCGAATCTCGAGATCGCAGTCGGGAGATCTTTTCATCCTCGTCAGGGATGATCCAAATGATTGATGAGACTTTGCGCCTTTCGCGTGAACCTGGCTACTGTTGTTACACGTTCGTCTATGTCTGTCGCGTGTGCCCCCGTCGTCGTCGTCGTCGTCGTCGTTCAAACAGCTCCCGCCACCGCCGCCACCGCCGTCGTTCCTATGCCACAGGTAATCCTCCCCGCCGTGTACATCGCCGCCACGATCATCTGCGCGATCCACGGGTTCGTAAACGCCGTGAGGGTGCCGTAGGTCCAGGAAGCGCCGCGGAAGACTCCCACTCCCAGCTCCCAGACGCGTCGCGCCTTACCTTTTCCGTCCGTCCTCAGCTCTCCGAACGACCTGCCGAGGGCGCGCTGCAGCCGCTCGGGTGAAACCGCCGCCGCGCGCGGGTGCGTCGCGACGTACCCCGCGATGAACGCCGCGATGGATTCGACGACGTCCTCGGCTTCCACAAACACCCAATCGTCCTTGTCCGCGCCCGCGCCGGGCAGGTGCGAAGTGGACAGGGCCGAATCTTCCCTCTCCGGTACTTCAGGCTCCCAGAACGTCGGGTCGTTTACATCGAAGCTCCCGAGCGGCTCCTCGGAGGATGGCGCCTCCGCTTCTCCCTCGCCCGCTTCTCCCGTCGCTGCCCTGGACTCGCGCAATTTTTCTAGGAACCCGGGCGACTCAACCTTCTCCTGCAGCTTGGAGTACACCTCATCCGTGCCCTCGGAGGTGGCGAGCTTGGCGCGTAGGTACGCCGCAGCGGGAGCCCTAAGCCGCAAAAGTCGCCTGCTGAATCTGTTCACGGTACGCTGCAGGCTGATGAGCAGCTCCCACGAGCCCCCGCCTTCGTCCTCTTCTCCCCGAATGTCAAGCTCTCCAAGCTCTCCTCGCGCCAAATCTTCGTCCTCGACGAGCTCCGCCGTCCCCGCAGCATGGAGGGCGACTCGCTCTCCGACTACCTCGGGTTCGCTCGCGATCTCGCTCATCTTTCCACCTCAGACCCGCGCGATGTGCTCGCCGGTCTGTCGGGATCTCGGCGGCGAGCTCTTGTGCGTCCGGGAAGGTCCTCTTCCCCCTTCTCGGCCGGGCTCGCTGCTGAATCGGACGGATCATCGGAGCGCGCGAAAATGCGCGGCTGAGAGCCGTCTCCGTTGCCGCCGACACACACCAGTATCGCAATGACGGCCGCCGACGTGCAGCCGCGGGAGACGTGCGGCGACCACTGGAAGAGGTGGAAGCCATGGTTAATCAAGAACTATCTCGTGCTCGGGTTCGTCTTCGTCATCGTCCTGGCGCTCTCGTGGCCGTTGCCCGGCCGAGAGCTGGGTTCCCCCAAGAGCGGTGACTTCCCCATCGCGCAAACGTGCTGCATCGTGGTTATCTTCTTCATCTCCGGCCTGACGCTCAAGACGGCGGACATCAAGAAGGCGCTGGGCCAGCCCGCGGCGCTCGCCTACGGTATTATTACCATCCTTCTCGTCACGCCGATGATGGGGTTCGTCGTGGTGCAGATCCCGTTCGAGCCCGTGGAGTTCCGTTACGGCCTCGCGCTTTTCGCTTGCGTGCCGACGACTTTGACCTCGGGGGTGACGCTGGTTACGTCCGCGCTGGGTAACGGAGTGATGGCGCTCATGCTGACCGTCACCACAAACGTTCTGGGTGTGTTCACCGTTCCTTTCATCCTGAACGCGGTGCTCCTCAGCGCCCCCGGGGGCGACTCCGGTGGAACGGACACCGACATGGCGGAGACTGCCGCGAAGCTCCTCCTGAAGCTGATAATCTCCATCATCATCCCCATGGGGGTGGGCAAGGCGACCCGGGAGTTCGTGGAGCAGGCGCCGAGCTTCACGACAAAGTACAAGACCGAACTAGGGCTCACGAACAACTCATGCCTCATCGCCATCGTCTGGATGAGCATCAGCAACTCCAGAGGAAAGCTGGTTCGCGAGAGCGCGCTCAACATCTTTGTCATCGTCGTCGCCGGTGTGCTCCTGCATCTGTTCTTCCTGACCATGAACTGGGTGATGACCACTGCCGTGATGAAGATTCCGGAAGCTGAGAGGCGGGCGGTGCTGTTAATGACGTCGCAAAAGACGCTGCCGGTGGCGGTCACCATCATCGCATATCTCGACGAGGCGAGGTGGGGCGCGCAAGGCTTGATTGCCATACCTTGCATCGTGGGGCACGTGTCGCAGCTCTTCATCGATGCGTACATCGCCTCGATCTGGGCGGGCCAAGACCCGAAAGAGATCGACGAGAGGAACGCGGCGAAACGTGCGGGTGTTGGTGCTGAGGAGGCTGAATCAAAAGTTGAGCGGGGCGCGTCGTCTGAGGCGAGGGTCGGCGTCGCCGCCGCAGGTGGGGAAGTCAAGGCTTGATCAGAGTTGTTTGCGTTGCTTTAAAGACGAGTTGCTTGCCATGAACATTCCGCTATGCTACTTTCCCGGAACCTCTACGCTCTCGCTCTCCTCAGAGAACATCGTCGAACTGGTCTCGCTCGATCCCCCTGCCCTGCCTGTACCTCCTGGACCCGCCTCGCGATCCGCCGCCGACCCACTGTCTCACGCGCGGGTACCCGAGCACTGTTGCCGGGACCAACATGGCGACTCCGACGATGAGCATCACCGTCGCCATCGCGCTGGACTCCGCCGCACTCTCCGCGAAAAATAGGCTCCCCCCCGTCAGGTTCATCGCGGTGAACAGGGGGTCGTGGCCGTCGTGCAAAACCGCGCGGCCCGCGCCCGTGAGCCGCACCGACGAAAGTTTGGGCGCGTTCCCCTGCGTCGGGGCTCGGATCCGCTTGCGCTCCGGCACGTCCCACTTCCCCCGCGGGCTGCAACCCGGGCCGCCGTAGGTATCGTCTAATCTCCACGTTCCGTCGGCCAGCTTCACCTTGGCGCAGAGGTTCGAGGTTACCTCGTACGTGGTGCACGTTCCCCTGTGGTAGTATCCCGCCCTCTGAAACTTGCACACCTTCCACCCGTTCACGCCGCTCACCCGTCTGGTGACGAGTGGATACGACCCCACGGGCACCACGTCGTCCTCTCCTCCCTCTCGTTTGACGACGACGGCGAGCTCCCTCGGGGTCATGAGGTATTCGAGCACCGCCGTGGCGTTGTACGGCGCGTGGTCGGCGGGATCGTCCACGTCTCCCCGACCCGCGTCTTCGCCAGCTGTGTCGCCGTCGCCGTCTCCATCCTCCCCGCCCGTGCCCGAGGCGGCGCTCGCGGGCACCCTGACGTTCGCCTTGATCTCTCCCAGCGTCGGTAGCTTGTCCGGGAGCATTCCCGCGGCCTGCATGTCCGGAATCGCCACCGTTTCCAGCAGAGACGCCACCTCAAACGCGACGGGTTCGTACGCGTGGCTCGTGCCCCAAGCGCCGTCCACGGCGGGAGCCGCGTCCGTGAACACCGCGGGTACCACGGTGTCCCCGAACTTGACCTCGAACGTCGTCGCGTTGAAAGTTTTGGCGTGCTCGGTCGTCCAGGCGTCGACAGCTGCGAATGAAGGGGAGGAGGAGTGCGACGAAGGGTCAGATCCGATCGTTGTTGGCGCGGGAAGATGCGTGCGGGTGCCGAGCGAGGAGAAACCGGGGACGGTACGCGGAGTTTGAGCCTCTCACCTTTGTTGTACTCCTCCACCAGGTGCGATTTGACGTGTCCGTAGTCCGCGCGTCTCATGATCACCGAGCCCGCGATGATCAGGGCCAATCCGCCGGCGAGTGCAAACGCCGCGCACGACCGGCTCCTCCTCTCCTCGTTCGCGATGAAATCCTCGCGACTGACACCCGACGAACGCATGTACCGGCCCCTGGGGCGCTGGGGCTGTCTCCAGGCGCCGGCAGCATCCATGACCTCCTCTCCCGCGCTCCTGTACCGCCTCATGACCCGTCGGCTCGCGCCTCTCGGGTACCCGGCGCGCCTCGAGCTGACCAAGCCGACCAGGCCCCGAATCTTTCATCTCGCAACGGGCGACCCGAAATCACGCAGCCGGACACCAGCCGGACGAAATTCTGGTCGACGCTAGCCTGCCACCGCACTACCCACCGCGCGAGACCCCTTCCAAAGGTGCACGCGTTGAGGTGAGATCAATCGCAACACTATGGGCGCGTTTTCCAACGGGCGCCCTCAATCAGCCGGGGGCACCGGCCAGCCGAGCTGGAGGGGCAGCATCGAGAACATGGCGTCGGCGCCCAATCCGCTGATGCAGGGAGGTGCTTTCCCCGGGGCTCCTCCGCGGGCCTCGCAGCTCCCACCCCCGCCCCCTGTAAGAGGATACGGGGGAGGAGGATACGGCGCTCTGGCGCAGGCAGGCAGGGCGTCCAGTGGCATGGGAGGCATGGGCAGTGGGCGCGGCGAAGGTTACTGGGGACCAAAACCCGGCGGCGGCGGCGGATCTATCGGAGGGCACGCAGGCGACAAGCGCAAGTACCCCGGTAGCGACGACGTCTGGAAGCCAAACGACACCGCGGGAAAGGTCGGCAAGCAGCCCAAGCTCCCAAAAAGTCCTTCCGAGAAGGCTCCGGCAAAGGTGGCGGGCGCCACCAAGGATGGCTCGCCGTGGCATCCCCCGCTCCGTCGCGTCACCGTCGCGCGAGCGGCTATCGACGCCATGCGCCACGCTTGCGACGCGGAGCTCCCGGAGGGTCTACTCGACGAGGCCGAGATACATAAGATCTCCTCCGTGCCCGACCTGACCTACCTGGACGCGCCCGCCGAAGAGCAGGGAGGTGGGCTCAAGGCTGCGCCCGCGAGGGTCATGTGGGCGCCCCCCCTGCCCAGGGATGGGGGACCCCACGGCCAGGTGCGTCGATCGCTCCCGGTGTTCCGATACCGCCAGGCGCTCATCGACGCGTTCCAAAACAATCCGGTGACCATCGTGGAAGGTGAAACCGGAAGCGGTAAGACGACGCAGGTGGCGCAGTACCTGCTGGAGCACGCCGCGGAGACTGGCCAGCCGGTGAACATCATCTGCACCCAGCCCCGGCGCATCTCAGCCATCGGCGTCGCCGACCGCGTCGCGGCGGAGAGAGGCGAGCGCGTGGGTCAAGGCGCGATCGGATACGCCATTCGAGGCGAGTCGAGGATCTGCGACAACACGCGCCTGCTCTTCTGCACCACCGGCGTGTTGCTCAGGAGGCTCGAGCGCGACCCTCAGCTCAAGGGCGTGACGCACGTTCTCGTCGATGAGGTGCACGAGAGGACTGTCGAGGGAGACTTCTTGCTCATGGCGCTCAAAGAAATGCTACACAGGGGCGACGGCGACGCGGACGCCGGGTCGGACCGTTCCAAGAAGAGTAAAAAGTCCAAGAAGAGCAAGAAGAGCCGCCTGGGTCCCGACGGCGGCGACGACGGATCCGACACGGACAGCGACTCTGGAAAGTCTGGCGACGAAAAGGACGCGACCGCCGCCCCGCCCAAGACCACCGTCAAGCTCGGGCTCATGAGCGCGACGATGGACGGTGACGTGCTCGCGAGGTACTTCGACGATGCCCCGAGGGTATCCTTCCCGGGCCGAGCCTTCCCGGTGGCGACGCTCCACCTTGAGGACGCCATCGCGGTGACGAAGCACTGGGTCGACAGGCAGGCGGAGTGGGCGTACGGCTCTTTCGCGCACCAGCGCAAGGCGGGCAAGGCTGCGTCCAGGGACGAGTCCTTACGACCTCCGGCCGAGAATGAGTGGTTCTCCAGGCTTTCCCGATCGGCAAGAAACCAGACCCGCGCGAGAGCCGCGTGCCGGGCGCTGGCGCAGCTCGACACTGACGTGGTCAACAGGCAGCTCATCGTCGAGCTGGTGCAGTGGTTTGTCGGTCAGGCGGGCGGAGATGTGGATAGGGCGCTCCAAATTCTGCCTGGTTCCAGGGACGACAGGTGGGATCCCGGCATGGCGGACAAGGATGAAGCGAGGGGCGACATGGACACCGCCGCGATTCTGGTCTTCCTCCCGGGCACGAAGGAGATTGATGACCTTCGTGAGGCTCTCGTGAACGTCGCCGGCAGGACGGCCGGTGGCAACTTCGTGCTCGATCCCAACTGGATCCTGCCATTGCACGGGTCCCTCCCTCCCGACGACCAGAGGAAGGTATTCGAACGTCCCCCGAGGGGTGTTATGAAGGTTGTGTTGTCCACCAACGTCGCCGAGACTTCAATCACGATTGACGACGTGGTCTGCGTCATCGACACCGGACGCGTGAAGGAGGAGAGATACGACGCGGAGAGACTCATGAGCTCCCTGGATGACGTCGCCGTGTCCGCCGCGGCGGCCAAGCAGCGACGTGGTCGCGCTGGACGCGTCCGACCCGGTATTGCTTTCCACCTCTTCACCTCTGACTCGCTCGAGCGAATGAACAGGTACACAGACCCAGAGGTGCGGCGCGTGGGCCTGCAGCAGCTGGTTATGCGGGTCAAGGCTCTCAACCTCGAAGGTAACGCCGAGGCGGTGTGCTCCAGGCTTCCCGAACCCCCTCAACCCGCGGCGGTGCACAACGCGGTAGAGGATCTGCGGTGTATCGGCGCGCTCGCAGCCGCCGATGAGCATCTCACCCCGCTGGGCAAGCTGCTCGCGCAGCTGCCAACGGATGCGAGGTTGGGTAAACTGGTGGTCTACGGTTGCGCGTTGGGACTGGCTGACGAGGCACTCACCCTCGCGTCCCTGCTCGGATCCAGGTCTCCCTTCTTGATGCCCGCGGAGGCCAGAGAGACGGCGGATGAGAGCAAGAAGAGGTTCGGGACCCCGCCCCAAAGCGACGTCCTCGGCGCGCTCGCCGCGTACAACGAGTTTGACGCCACGCCGGGGGAGGCAAGATTTGCCTTTGCCCGGGAGAGGTTCCTGTCCATCAAGACCCTGCAGCAGATCGCAAACAACAAGCGACAACTGCTGGAGAACTTGTCTACCCTCGGCGTGGTACCCAGGGGCTTGCGCGCGAACCACACAGAATGGGTGGGGCGAAAGAATGACGGAACGGATGGGGTGCGGCTTGTCCTGGGTCAGACGCCCACCGCGGTTGCCTTGTCGGCTCAGATGGATGAACACACTGGACCAGAGGAGGGCGCGGTCGAAGCGGGCCGTGGTGCGGTACCCACGGGCCTGCTCGCCGCTCTCCTCTGCGCGGGTCTTTACCCTCAGCTCGCTTACCTCTACGCCCCTCCCACGAAGAAGGGTGCCGCGAGTTCATCCGCCGTGAAGCTCCACGTCAGGCCGGCGGACCGATCGCTGTCCGAGCCCGATTCGGCGACTGTCCACCCGAGCTCCGTGAATTCCCCCTTGGACGGCTCTCAGTGGCGCTCTTGCTACGTCGCGTTCCACGAGCGCGTGAAGACGACGAAGGTTTATGTGCGAGACTCCACCCCGGTGCCCCCGCTTGCCATGATGCTCCTGGCGGGAGGGGAGCTCCAGCGCGAGCACGGCGCCGGTAAGGATGGGCAGCAGCTCTACGAGACCGGAGGAGACGGGAACGACGATATCCTCGCTCTGGATGACTTCTACCGCCTGCACGTGCCCCGTGGGGCGTGCGATCTGATCCTGAAGCTCCGCGAACGCATCCAGGCTCTGGTCCGTCGATTGGTGAACAACAGCGGGGAGATTAAGGGGAAGAAGCAGTGGAACCCTCGAAACAACGATCCGACCCCAGCGCCACCTTGGACCGGGGATCTCGAAGGGGAGACCATCGTTCGCGATCTTGTCGACACTCTCTCTCACATTTCGAAGTGGGAGGACGTCAAGGTGGCGCCCGAGCTGAGCGCACAAGAGAAGAAGAAGCTGGAGGCTCGGCGCAGGCACGAGGCCAAACTCGCGGAGCAGCGACGGCTCAAGGCTGCGAGGCAGGCGGCACATAACAATAGGGGGGGACGCGGTGGTTCGTCCCGGTCCTACGGCCGCGGCGGCGGCGGCGGTGGAAGGAATAGAGGCGGTCGCGGCGGCGGTGGTGGCCGGGGTCACAACCGCGGTAACCAAAACTGGAACAGCATGCAGAAAGGCGGGGGCGCAAAGAGGCCCCATGGCAGCGGCGGGGCCCGCGGTGGACCCAACAAGAGGCACAAAAAGTTCTAAAGCCATACGAGTAGACATCACCTTAAACACGAGGGTTAACGCACGAACCAAGCGGAAAGAATCGTCTACACAACCTCAGGGGTTGCCCCTGGCTGCGCGCTCTGCAACACTAAAATTTGGGACGAGTCAGTTCACATTTCTACGTCACTTGCGTCGGCACGATGAGCTGCTTCGGTCCACCGAGGACCAGGCTTCCCGACGCGGTGAGCGCTGATCTCGAGCGCATTGTCGAAAGAGTCTCCGAGTTCTACCGCGGACCCACCAAGTGCCTGCTCATCAGCGACCAAGGGGAGCTCCAGTAAGTCTTCCCGGAATCTTCGCCCGCGATCCCATTGTTGACTCACCCAACGGCGCCCGCTGGCATCCACAGGTACGAATCGGACGGGGATGTGGGAGCTGACATGAAGACAGTAGAAAACTTGTGCATCCTGAAGCGTGCATCGCTCACCGCAGGGCAGCCCGTACCCGCGATGCACCTGAGGACAGAGAACGGGGTGACCTCGATTTACGAGGCTGGAGCCGGGCACGTGGTGGCCGTGCTCTCACAGATGCATCCAACTTCTGCGGAGCTGTTCGACGGTGAGGCGGCGGAGGCGAACATCAGGGAGGAGCTGCGGGAGCTCAGTACGTCTCTTGCGACGATGGCTTAAGTAGTAGGTAGCATTCATAGAACGCTCTAGTAGCTAGCTAAGAAGAGTTATTCGCTGACCGAGGCACAAACAGCGGGGCCGTTGGGTTTAGTTTTGCCTCTGCTGGTGGATTCTTCGCCTTTGCGGCCTCCTCCTCCTCCTGCCGCTTCTTGTTCGCATACAACTTGCGACCTTCCTTAGCATCGTCGAGCATCTTTTTGAACTGCTCTTCTGCTCCGCTCTGATCTAGCACCGCGAGCGCGGAGATCCTCATGCGCTTGCAGACAATCTGTCCGAGCCGACCTCGGGTGAGCGCGAAGATGAGCGGAGTGCCGTTCGCCTTTGCCTCCTCGATGATTTGGCCGACGACGTCATCCAAGCCCCCTTCTTGCTCGGTCTCCTCGATGTTGGGTGCGACGACAACGGCCTTGGCCCTCTGCAACGTCACGGACTTGTGAACCTCCCTCAGGCCAAAAACCAGGCGGCGACGCATCTTTGCCTTGATTGGGTCCTTGAAGTAGAGGCGGTCCTGGAACCTCTTGAGCTCACCGATGCACTCCACGACCGACTTGTTAACCTCCGGGGTAACCACCTGTTCGGCGTACCTGATCTTCACGTCAGTTCCCATGAACGTATTCATGTTCTTCTTGGACGTGTCGTTCGTGCTGCCCTCAACACCCGGGGGGAAAGACTTGAGTTTCTTCTGCGCTCTCTTGCCCGTGCCCGGCGGATTTGGTGGTTGTATGACCTCTCCAGCCGCTTCCCTCTCCTTCCTGAGCAACGCCTTCTTGTGGTAGGCGCCCTCGATATGCATCTGCCACGCACCGTCTCCGGACACACTCTTGCCGCACACGTCGCACACCACCGTGGCCTGCTTTGGCCTGTCCTTCTTATCGGCGCTATTCTTCGTTTTCTGCACCTCGGGCTGCTTGAACCAGTTGACTGGGTTCAGGGCTGCCCACACGCCCCCGGGCTTCGGAGCCTCGGGCTCGGGCTTTGACACGGGTGTGAGCTCGGGTGCAGGCTTTGGCTCGGGTTTTGCCTCAGGCTCCGGCTCGGGTTTTGCCTCAGGCTCAAGCTTAGGCTCAGGGACTGCCTCGGCCTCGGCCTCGTCTTCCTCATCCTCATCCTCGTCATCGTCCTCGTCCTCGAGGTACACGAGATCAACACCAACCACGCCCTCGTCTCCCTCCGGCACCAGCAGATTGACGTAAACCCTACCAACCTCGACGGTCACCTCCAACTCCATGACAGCCTCCTCCTTGTCGTCCTCCGCCTCCTTCTCCCCGGTTTCCTTTTCGTTCATCTCCCTCTCGTTCTTTGCCTTCTCCTCCCTCTCCAGCCGCGCCGCACGGTCGCTGAGGATGATCTTCTTCAGCTTGGTCATCGGCTTCTTCTTTTTACCGTCTATCCTCTCCTTACCGCGTCGATGAACGAGACCGCTGCTCGAAGCCTGATTCGGGTTCATCACCATCTGACCTCCATGCCTCATCCTCCCCGTCGCGCCAATCGCCGCGGCACGTTTTTCTTTCTTCTTCGGGGTCTCTCGAATGTACGCGGCGAGGGACGTCGCCAGGTTTGCGATGGGCGCATCCCCCGGCCTTGACCTCGGCTGGTCCAGGATCTCACCGAATTGGATGGCCATCCGGTCGGGCTTGGTCTTCTCCGACCCGTCGCCCGGGATGTGCACGCCCGCGGCGACCAGCTTGGCCTCCAGCGCCTTGGCCTCCATCGAGTTCAAACCGAAGTGGGACGCGGCCAGGTGCTGCTCCAGCGGTTTGTGCGAGCCAAACGTCTTACCGCACACCAGACACCGCACCTTACCGAATTGATCCACCTTTGACTTGCGGGCCTCGGCTGAAAGTCGCTCGGGGGTCACCTCTGGCAGCTTGGGAGGCGCAGGGCGCTGGGTTAGTCCAAGACTCGGGATGTCCGGCGACTGCACGTCCCACGCGGTGGTCGATCCACCCTCCGTGGGTCGGTCTCGCAGGATATCCGCCCATCCACCGCCGCCACCCGGTCTGCTCGCCGGTGCAGCCCCGCCCTTGGGGAGGCGAATTATTCCTGGGGTCCTGCTCGCAGCCGGATGCGGTTGCTTTGCCACCGTTCTGGTGGACTGCTCCTTGAGGATCTGCGACATACTCGCTGCGGGCGGAGGCTTTGCGGATGCAGAACCTCCCCATGCGGGCACGGCGGGAGCCTCGGCGGGCACCAGCACCACCGGCGGCTTCTTCTCGGCTGCCTTCCCCTCCTTCTTCTCCCTCTCCTTCCTCTGCTTTTTTTCCCTCTTTGACGCATCCATCTCGGTCTGCTCGGTACCATGCTTTGCGGACTCGGCTTTCTTCCAAGGGTTGGGAGGCTCCGCGAGACTGTCCAGCTTGATGATTTCTGCGGGTAGCTTGCTCTTCCTCCAAGCCATCGCCGCGGCCGCCGCCTCGGCGGACACCCCACGGATGAACTTCCCGCAACGAAATTCGTCGCCGTCCGGTGCCTTGTGCGCGGAGTTGCACACCCCACGCGCGATCTCGGGGTGCTCGGTGAGATACTCGAGCAATATCGATGCGGCAGTTGGGGAGTATTCGAAACGATCCTCATCGCCATCGACCCGCCGCGTCATCATCGGCGCTCCTTCAAGGTTTAGCCCCACCGCCGTCTCTGAGGGCATCGCGAGAACCCCAGCCCTCGCCGCGACGTCGACGAGTAGCCCGCAGGCGACCACAGGATGGTCAGGTTCCACGCCGTCCAGTCTCGGTAGCCGCGCAGCGATCTGCTGGCCGGTGGCCCATGCTTCGCCGTCGTTATCGTCGTTCGGCACCCCCATCGCGCCGCCGCTGTGTGACGTGCCGGTTGGGCGCTCCGAGACTTTTCACCGCCGACGGCCGACCAGACAGGACGCGGCGCGGATGAGCGCAAGAGAAGAGTCAAGAAAATGCTTCCGACGCTGTTGCGTTGCGGCAGGCCTTGCCATCTAATGCTCGAGCGATTACGTTGTTGTCTATCGCGTCTTTCTCTCAAGTGTGTTCTATAGCAACACGCCACCACTTCCATCTCGGGCTCGTACCCCTCTCGCCTGCGCCACTCACTTGGGCTTGTTGAGGTACGCCGCGATCTCCGGCTTGGCCTCCATCCTCGCCCGAAACGCGGTGATGTTCGGGTACTTGGTCGTGATGTCGGCGGGAATATGGTCGATGACGCCGCTTCCCAACCACCTGCACGTAGTGAGGAACTGTGCATCGGCGATTGTCGCCGAGGAGCCGCACAGATACTCGCTATTCTCCAGCATCTTCTCGAAGTGCGACAGGAACCGCGGGATCTCGTTCGCCGCGAGCTTCTCGCGCATCTCCTTGACCTTCCTGGCCTTCTCCTTGGGCTTGATCGTCTGGTCGTAAGACAGCATGATGCTGGGGCGCATCTCGCGCCTAAGGTCGTCGTCGAGACCGATCGCCTCGTCAACTTTGAACGCCTGGACTGGATCCTTGGGCATCAAACCGGTGATTGCTCCCGCGAACCGAAGCATGGCTCCCGATTGCGCGTAGGGCTTCTCCTCGCCGTTGAGGTACATGAGCGGCAGCTGGCCGAACTTGGTGGTCTCCTTCATCTTACCCCAGTCCCCAAAGCTGACTCGGGTATCCTTAAAGGGGACCCCGCCCATCAGCAGCGTGAACCGCACCTTCTCGGCCGCCCCAGCGATGTCGAAGTACTTGAGCTCGATGTCCTTCGGGCGGGAGAATCCGAGGGACGGCATCATGGAGGGGTACGCGTCAGCGGCGACAGCGGTCGCCGCGGCTCCGGCGAGCGCGCCCAGGGCAAAGTTCACGGCGGACATCGAGTGTTCGATCGATATCGCGAGCTCAGCGCTGACACACTGTGCCGGCGAGGTTCGGGACGGCCGACTGAAGCGACGCGACGCGTTACTGTGGAAAAGTGCACGTGATCATTCGACGCTTCGTTTTGGAGTTTGTGGTCGACCGACCGATTCTGGTCTCACACACTCGGGTGTCGTGACTGAATTTCGTCGGCTCGAAATGACGGCACGGATCTGGGCCTCTCATCCACTCGGCATCCATCTCGGCACCGAGCGGGGAGGCCAAGCGGTGGGGGCGATAAAACGCTGGTGACTTGGCAGGCGGAACGGCGTACTCCGTGGACGCGCTGGCGAGTGGTGGCGAGGAGAAACGAGTTAGAAACGTGTCATTAAGACGAGCGCACCGCGACCTTGACCTGGGTCGCCAGTAAACAAGGAGCACCGGCACCCTCAAGCGCCGGTCGTCGACGCCCGATCGGCGGTCGTCTCTCCCGAGAGTGAGCGCCCAAACCCCTGCGCGCGACCGATCCCTCGGACTTCCGACCCTTGCTCGCGACTGCCCGACTTCCCGCGATACGACCCGACCTGGCACTCACGCCCCTGTTCCATCCCCTCGTGATCGCAGTGGCCACCGCCGAGATTCAGTTTGAGAATTACGTGCTGTCCAGGGGCGGCACGCGCCTCATCCGGAAGGTCCTCGTCGCGAACAATGGCTGTAAGTCTCCTTGTCAATCCGATCGAGCCCCTCCGCCTCCGCCCCGCGATTCTTTTCCACGGACGTAGACTTTGAGCATCCGAGCCCTTGATCCAAACTCGGCATCGCGCTTATCAAACCCCTCTCTCCTCGCTCCATCCGCAGTGGGGGCGGTGAAGGCAATCCGGTCGCTCAGGCTCTGGGAGTACGAGACGTTCAGGACGCACGAGATTTTGCACATCGTGTGCATGGCGACGGAGGACGACGTCAAGGCCAACGCCGAGTACATCAGGCTCGCGGACGAGTTCATCACCGTCGAAGGAGGCTCCAACCGGAACAACTACGCCAACGTGGATCTGATCGTCAAGGTGGCGCGCAGGTGCCAGGCGGACGCGGTTTGGCCCGGGTGGGGTCACGCCTCGGAGAATCCAAAGCTCCCAGCTGCGCTCGCGTACCACGACATCGCCTTCCTCGGACCGTCCGCGGAATCGATGGATGCCGTCGGTGACAAGATCTGCGCGAATATCCTGGCGCAGTCGTGCGACGTGAACGTGATCCCCTGGTCGGGTTCCGGTCTGACGGTCCCGGACATCTCGATTCCCGAGGATGTGCTGCTCGCGGCGACGCTCGGGGACCTGGCCCAGGCGGAAGAGAGCGCCAAGAAGGTTGGGTTCCCGCTGATGATTAAGGCTTCGGAGGGAGGCGGCGGCAAGGGGATCCGTATGGTGTCGAACATGGAGGAGCTCCGCACGGGATTCGTTCAGGTTCAGGCGGAGGTGCCCGGCTCTCCCGTGTTCATCCAGCAGCTGTCGACCAACTCCAGGCATCTGGAGGTTCAGGTCGTAGCTGACAAGCACGGCAACGCAATCTCCCTGTACGGACGCGACTGCTCGGTGCAGCGCAGACACCAAAAAATCATAGAGGAAGGTCCCGTGACTGTTGCGCCGAGGGAGCTGTGCGAGGAGCTTGAGCGCGGCGCTGTCAGGCTCGCAAAGAAGGTTCGGTACAGCGGAGTGGGAACCGTGGAGTACCTCTACAACATCACCACGGGCGAGTACTCTTTCCTGGAGGTGAACCCGCGTCTGCAGGTGGAACATCCGGTGACAGAGACAATTACGGGAGTTAACCTTCCCGCGGTGCAGCTCCAGATTGCCATGGGCATCCCCCTGAACAAGATGCCTCACATTAGAAGGTTCTACGGTCAGGCTGATCCCAACGGTGTCACCCCGATTGACTTTGACACCGCGCCCCAGAACCCACCCATGGGACACTGCATGGCGGCGAGAGTGACCGCGGAGGATCCAGAGAGCGGCTTCAAGCCCACGTCAGGTGCGATTCACTCGCTCCACTTCCGATCCTTGCCCGGTGTCACCGGCAACTTCTCCGTCGGCCTCACCGGGGGCGTGCACCAGTTTGCGGATAGCCAGTTTGGGCACATCTTCGCGCATAAGCCAACCAGAGACGAGGCCGGCACTTTGCTGGTCCATGCGCTCTCAGAACTCAGCATCCGGGGCGAGATCCACACGAACGTCAAGTACCTTTGTTCGCTCATCGAGAAGGATCAGTTCCGAGCCGACCTACACTCCACCGCGTGGCTGGACGGGTTGATTGCGGAGCAGGACAGAGCCCAGGCGCTGGACGACCACCTCGTGGTTGTGTGCGGCGCGGTCATGCGCGCTGCATCCAGACACCAGGAGCTGGAGAGCAGGGTGGTTGATGCGCTGACCCGAGGGGTGCCCCCAGAGGCGTGGATGACCAACCTGTCCGAGCACTCCTTCGAGCTCATCTACAAGGACATCAAATACTCTCTGCGAGTCACCATGGGCAGCCACACCTTGTTTTACATCCACGTCAACGGCGAGGCGGTGTGCGAAGCGGAGGTGCTGGTACTGCAAGACGGCGGTTTGAAGGTGCTTCTCGGAGGCAGGGCGCACAGCGTGTACACCGAGCCCTCAAAGGTTGGTCTCAAGGTGCACGTCGACGGGCACCCTTGCTTCTTCCCGGATGACTTTGACCCGACAAAGATGAGCGCGCCAGGGACTGGTAAACTCATCAGGTACCTCGTCCCCGACGGGGGAAGGGCCGTGGAGGGCGTGGCGTACTGCGAGGTGGAGGTGATGAAGACCGTCATGCCTCTCCTCGCCACCAGCACCGGATTGGTGACGCATTTGCTGCAGCCAGGTGCAGCACTCGAGACAGGTGACGCGCTCTGCGCGGTTGAGGTTGAGGATCCCTCCTCGGTGAAGGTGAGCCAGCCGTTCAGCGGCGAGTTCACCAAGATCGAGTCGCGCAAACTCACCGGTGCCCTCAAAGACGACGGCGCCCTAGTCAAGTTCAACGTAAACACGGCGGGAATCCACCAGCTGCTCGCTGGATACGACTTCAACAAGACGGCTGATCCGGTGACGCCGCTGCTGGAGGTTCTCGGCACCCTGGAGCTGGCGCTCGACGACTTCTCCGAGACTAAGCAGGCTGTCAGTTCCAGGGCGTCCAAGGCGGCACTTGCAGAGCTTGCGTCTATCGAGGAGTTCATGCAAAGCGCCATGGTCACCGACGACGGCACCGATGTCGTCTCAGTCGCGGTGAAGCGGGTCCGCGATCTCATCGATGAGCACGGACCGGATTTTGCGCCGCTGCGGTCCTTCGTCGATCAGTTCGAGGGCGGCCTGCACATGAACCGCGTGAGAGTGCTGACCAGGCATCTCGAAACTTTTCTGGATGCCGAGGAGCCGTTCGCGTGCAGCGCCAGCTTCGAGGATGCCATCATGGTTCTCAGGTCCAGGTACCGGGGTGACGCGTCCGCGGTTGTCCAATATGCTCACGCGCACTCACGACTGGCTCAAAGGTCTGCGCTGATCCTTAAGATCCTCGATGAGGTGAGCTCGAACGACATGATTGACGCACAACCAATGCTCGAGGCCGTGCGCAGACTCATGAAGCTCGAGTCCGCGTCCCAGTCTGGGTACAAGGAGGTGAGCTACAGGGCGAGGCAGATCATCGTCGTGAAGCAGGACGCCAGCCGAAAGTCCAGGCGCGAAAGAATGAAGGCCATGTCCGGTAGCAACCTCGCCATGGCGTCCGGCGGGAACCTCGAGAAGTTGGCGCATAGCCGTCAGGAGAGCCTCTCGGACTTTGGTCTGGCGTCTGCCGGGTCCCTTTACGGCGGAAGCATGGACGACCTTACCTCCCTCAACGGCAGCGAAACCGAGTCGTCGCTCGGTCCCGGGACACCCGGCGTGCCCGGTGACAGGACCAAGCGCAGGTCTGTCGGTACTCTCTTCCTTGACAACACCAACACTCTCGCGCGGTTCAACTCGTACGCCAACCTTGCTGAGGAGATTGGCATGATCCGCGGTCACGAAGAGGCGGAGCAGGAGGATGACGGTCCATCGTGGCAGACGCTCTTCGAAGCGCCGTCCGAGACGGAAAAGTTTGCCGCCATCGAGGCTCTCTTCGCCGCCGCAGGTATCGACCTTCCCGCGACCCAAGGGGCGGGACCGCACGTCTTCGACGCCGATCCCGCGGTCACGTTCGTCAGGCTGGACGGGGGCCGTAACCTGGTGCTTTTCGCGCCGTCCCTCGGCCACGCGGTTTCCGCGCTGCCCGAGGCCAACGCTGAGAAGCCGGAGGAGCTTGCGTTTGTCATCAACTATCCGAGGCTGCACGGCAGAGAGGACCGAGACATTCGCGACGCGGCGCAGGCGTTCGTCAGCGGACAACACCTCGCAGGGGCGATCTCGCTCGCCACTTCGCGCGTCGCGGTCACCCTCCTCGCCATCGGCGAGCGCCCGCAGCACTTCACCTTTGCGCGCAACTTTGCCAACGGGTCGCTCGTGCCGGCTTCGGCGGCACCGGCACACCTGCCTCCTCCCTCACCCACCTCCTCGCCGCTCGCGCCTGAGGGCGAGTTCAAGGAGGTGAGCGTGGCGAGGGGCTTCTGGCCGCACATGGCGGCGCAGATGGAGGTGGAGCGCCTGGCCAACTTCCAGGTGGAGTGCGTCGGTATGATCTCCAGCAGGACCCACGGCAAGCGCACCCGCAACTGGGTCAACGCCAGCGAGTACTCCATCGGCGTCTTCCTCGCGGAAGAGGTTGTGCCGCAGAGCAGACGGGGCGCCAAGTTGCCGCAGCGCGATCGACGCGTGTTCCTTCGCGCGGCGGTTTACCACAAGGAGCTTCTTCTCGCCGGCGTTGAGGCTCCCAACGGCGGCCATAAGCGAACACCCTCCGGTTCGGTGTCCATCGACCTCGATTCCCTCGCGGATCACAAGTGGACCTCTGTGCACGACGACTCCGTGCTCGCGGATGTGCTCGGGTCCCTGGAGCTCGCAGTTGGCCAGCACGGCACCGCGTGGAACCACGTCTACATCAACATGGTCGGCACCACCGTGGAGGACTTGCCGAGGATCGAGGCGGCCATCGCGAGCTTCATCCACCTCACCTTTGAGGACCTCAGGCGCCTCAAGGTTTCCTGCGTCGAGGTTCGCGTCGGTGGCGGCGAGGTCGTGGCGCTAAACACCTCAGGTCTCAAGTTCAAGATGACCTCAACCGTGCATGACACCTTGGTTCCTGCGCCCAGGCCCCCGCTGTACCCTCTCCTGGACACCATCCAGCGCAAGAGGATGATCTGCCAGAACCTCAACAGCACCTACGCGTACGACTTCCCTGAGATTTTCGCAAACGTTCTGGCTGAGAAGGGCGGGAACGGCGAGGATGCGCCCCAGCCTGGGATCAAGCGCCTGGTGGAGCTCGTGCTGGAGCTTCCCGCGGGTTCTTCCCACCAGCTTGTCGTGCCTGGTCACGGCAAGAGCGGCAACCTGGTGGAGGTTGAGCGCGCGCCGGGTATGAACGACGTCGGCATGGTATGCTGGAGGGCGACGCTGGTGACGGAGGAGTACCAGAACGGTCGCGATATCATCCTCGTGGCGAATGACATCACTCACATGTCGGGTTCGTTCTCCCCGAGGGAAGATGCGGTGTATAGGGCGGCGTTTGACCTCGCCGTCGCTGAGGGCCTCCCCTGCGTTTACATCAGCAGCAACAGCGGCGCCAGGATCGGCCTGGATGAGGCGGTCAAGGCTGCGTTTAAGGTAGCATGGGTGGATGCCTCGAAACCCAGCCGCGGGTTTGAGTACCTCTACCTCACGGAGGATGACTACGAGATGCTCGGCACGAACGGGCGGGTGCTTGCAGACAGGGTCGTGGATAGCGAGACGGGTCAGGTTCGCTTCGCGCTCACAGACGTGTGCGGCGGGCAGGGTGTCGAGTGCCTGCAGGGTAGCGGTGAGATTGCCGCTGCGACGAGCAGAGCCTACAAGAGCACGGTCACCCTCGCGTACGTCACGGGCAGGTCGGTCGGTATCGGCGCGTACTGCTCGCGGCTGTGCCAACGCGTCATCCAACACAACGACGCGCCGCTCATCCTCACCGGCGCCTCTGCGCTCAACAAGGTCCTCGGCCGCGAGGTGTACACGTCAAACGCGCAGATTGGCGGCCCGAAGGTGATGGCGAACAACGGCGTTTCTCACATGGTGGTGCCGGACGACGTGCGCGGCGTGAGCAACATCTTGCGATGGCTGTCCTTCGTCCCGGCGAAGAAGGGCGCGCCTCTGCCGTTCACCCTGCCGAAGGGCGACGGGTTCGACACCATCCATCGGCCCGTTGGGTTCACCCCTGCGAATGCGCCACACGATCCGAGGGAGATGCTTCAGCACTTCTTCGACCGTGGATCGTTCATGGAGGTGATGACGGACTGGGGCAGGAGCGTGGTCACGGGTAGGGCACGCCTCGGAGGGCTTCCCATCGGCGCCATCGCGGTTGAGACGCGCACGAGCGAGAAGACTGTCCCCGCGGATCCGGCGTTTGAGGGAGCTCAAATCACGGAGGAGACGCAGGCGGGTCAGGTTTGGTTCCCCGACAGCGCGTTCAAGACGGCTCAGGCCATCGGGGACATGAACCGCGAGGGACTCCCTCTGATTATCTTCGCCAACTGGCGCGGGTTCGCCGGCGGTCTGAGGGATATGTACGGGGAGATTCTCAAGTACGGCGCCTACATCGTCGACGCCCTGAGGGAGTACAAGCAACCTATCTTCGTGTACATCCCCACGAATGGCGAACTCAGAGGCGGCGCGTGGGTGGTTATTGACTCCAGCATCAACCCTGAGCAGATGGAGTTCTACGCGGCGCAGGGCAGCAAGGGTGGCGTCCTCGAACCCGAGGGTGTTGTTGACATCAAGTTCCGCCGTGCGGATCTGGTCAAGGTGATGAAGAGGTCCTTGCCCCAGATGCAGAACGTGGGCGACGACGACGGCGCGGAGAAGAAGCTCGAGAAGGAACTGATGCCGACGTTCAAACAGCTGGCGACGCACTTCGCCGCGCTGCACGATACTCCTGGCGTAATGTTGCACAAGCGCGCCATTAAGGAGATCGTGCCGTGGGACAAGTCAAGGGAGTTCTTTGCATCCCGCCTCCGCATGCGCGTCGCGGAGGAGCGCGTCAAGGAATTGATTCGTGCGCAGTGCCCGGTGATCACTAATGAGCAGATGGCGTCGCACCTCTCGGAGCTGCGCGAAACTCTGGAGGAGATTGCCGCCGCCGAGGACGAAGCGGTGGTCCCCGAGGAGAAGGAGGAGGTTATGAGGTTCATAGAAGGCATCGGCGCGTAGACGTAGACGTAACATTCTTTGTCCGGAAAATTGATCTCAAACTATGATAACATTAGCTAGTCTTGCAAACGTCTGACACGAACGCTCCCGCGGATTGAATTGCCCTTTCCCCCTCAGCTTCCAATGCATCGAACACCTGGAACACGTGCGGAAGGTCTTTAAACTCTTGCGACGTCACTTCTATCCCGCTTTCCGATGCGATTCGCACAAAGTTCCTGCTTTCTGCGGCCAGAACCTCGGCCCCGCCATATTGCACAAGCATCGGGGGGCATCGGGAGGCTCGCTCGCCATCCCAGAGTTCCCTCCTAAGCATATTCCTCGGTGGCAGGTACGAAAAGGCTAGCTCGTTTTCCTCCTCTTCTTCCATCACGCGCTCAAACACCAGGTCGTGCACAACCTTTAAGGAATCTTTCACGCCTCTGAGATAACAACAGCTTGTGTCCCTCGCACTGTTCCAAGCGTCCTCCGTGGCTGGATCGTCTCGGCCTGGGTCGAGCCACGGCGACATCAAGACGACTCCTGCAGGCCCTTTGGCAACCTCGCTGCTCATCAATCGCTGAACCAGGCCAACCGCTAAATGTCCGCCGGCACTATCTCCTCCGACGACAATAGACCCGGGGTCGACACCCCCTCCGCTTGGACTCGTAAGCCACTGATAAGCCTCCACTACATGGGAGAGCATCTCCTCATATCTGCCCTCGTCTGGTGCAAGCGGGTATTCGACAGACAGTACCTTTGCTCCCGCCGCAATACCCAGAGATGACAGCAGCCTGGCGTGCGTGTTCGTGCTGCAAAGGATGAAAGCGCCTCCGTGCATCCACATCACGGTCCTCCGCGGAGCGTCAGGGTGATCCCAACTCTTGCCATCGGGAGTCAGCCAGACTGCGCTTCTCCCGTCGATTTCGATGCTCTGCACCTTCGTTCCGGGCATAGGGGCGATTCCCACAGCCATGAGACCTCGAAGGCCGCGAACGTACTCACCCACGCGCCGAAGTGCTTCCTCCTCTCCCTCGCCCCTCGTGCGAGATCGGTACCTCTCCAGCTCATTCGACGCGCTGACGGCCTCTAGGAAACCAGCGATGAGCTCGTTGGCGAACGCGAAAGGACCCGACCAGCTGCTGGGGTAGGTCGCCGACCCGCCGCCTACCTTCCCGCCCGGTCCTCCGCGAAGGATCGAAGCCTGATGTCGTAACGCTGCCGTGCCGTTGCGGAGCATATAGCCCCCGATGCTGGGGACCGAACTCAGCAGTTTGGGGTCGGTGAAGGCGTCGGCCAATAGCTTAATCTCCCGCGGGCCAATGTCCCCTGTCCATGGGAGTCGCACGCGAACTTCTGCGGGTTTGGCGACCTCTTCATCACGGGAGGATGTTGCGCATGCCACGTGCTTACCGGCCCTGGCCGGGCGCGAGGAAATCGGCAAACATGACAGACGCGTGCACGCCACGGCGTACGCCATCTTCTGAATATTTTGGGCACGACGCACAGAAACAAGGCTGAACGAAATCAGTGTTGCAGAGCGCGCAGCCAGGGGCAACTCCGGACGTTCGTTCGATGGCGTCCTCCGAGCGGCGCGAAACGTCCGCCGCACCGGAGCCAGCATCCGGAAACACGACCCAAGGTGTGCGAACCCGGCGTTCCGCGAGCGCACGGGGCGACGTGCCCGACGCCCCCGACGCAGATCTCGCAGATATCGAGGACGAGCCCGAAGAGCTCTTGTGCCCCATCACGCGAACCATGTTCCGCGACCCGGTTGTGGTGGTCGAATCGGGGCACACGTACGAGAGGAGCGCCGTCTTGGCACACTTTCGGCGCAACGGGGCCAAGGACCCGCTCACGCGTCGCGACCTGAGCAGCACGAAGGTGATGACGAACTGGGTGGTGAGACAGTTCGTGCAGGCTTGGCTGGACAAGCACCTGGCCGTGACGCCCGACGATTGGGACAGTCGCGAGCTCCTGGAGCCGTCGAGGGATGACGGGACGCGAACATTCGACGACGAGGGTGACGTCGGAGTGCTTCGGACATGGCGTGCGATGTGCCCTGAACTGCAGGAGGTGTGGCTGGAGGACGAGCAACCGGAGTATTGGGAAGGGGTGACGATAGAAAACGGCCGGGTGGTGGAGCTCGACTTGGAAGACGTTGGCCTGACCGGAGCGGTGCCGGCTGAGGTTGGGCAGCTCCCGTCGCTGGTGAAGCTGAGCCTCCGCCACAATCAGCTGACGAGCTTGCCGGCGGAGATCGGGCAGCTCCCGTCGCTGACGAGGTTGTGGCTCGCCGGCAATCAGCTGACGAGCTTGCCGGCGGAGATCGGGCAGCTCATGTCGCTGGAGGGGTTGTTCCTCAACGGCAATCAGCTGACGAGCGTGCCGGCGGAGATCTGGCAGCTCACGTCGCTGAGGGCGTTGAACCTCTACGGCAATCAGCTGACGAGCGTGCCGGAGGAGATCGGGCAGCTCACGTCGCTGAGGAGGTTGTTCCTCTCCGGCAATCAGCTGACAAGCGTGCCGGCTGCGATACGCGAGCTCAGAGCGGCGGGCTGCTATGTGGAGCTGGATGACGGCGTGACGGTGGACGAAGGGGATGACGCCAGAGTGCTCCGGGCATGGCGTGCGATGTGCCTTGAACTGCAGGAGAGGTGGCCGGAGGCATCGCCAGCAGAGCATTGGGAAGGGGTGACGATGGAAAACGGCCGGGTGGTGGAGCTCAAGTTGCAAGGGTTCGGCCTGACCGGAGCGGTGCCGGCTGAGATTGGTCTCCTGAGCGCGCTAAGGGGGTTAGGCGTTAGCGGCAATCAGCGGACGAGTGTGCCGGCGGAGATCGGGCAGCTCACGTCGCTGGAGGTGTTGGAACTCCACTACAATCAGCTGACGAGCGTGCCGGCGGAGATCGGGCAGCTCGCGTCGCTGAAGTGGTTGAACCTCCACGGCAATCAGCTGACGAGCTTGCCGGCGGGGATCGGGCAGCTCACGTCGCTGACATATTTGTTCCTCGACGACAACAGGCTGACGAGCTTGCCGGCGGAGATCGGGCAGCTCACGTCGCTGGAGAGGTTGTACCTCCGGCACAATCAGCTGACGAGCTTGCCGGCGGAGATCGGGCAGCTCGCGTCGCTGGAGTGGTTGTACCTCGAAGGCAATCAGCTGACGAGCTTGCCGGCGGGGATCGGGCAGCTCACGTCCCTGACATATTTGTACCTCAACGAAAATCAGCTGACGAGCTTGCCGGCGGAGATCGGGCAGCTCACGTCACTGAAGGCGTTGGGCCTCAACTACAATCAGCTGACGAGCGTGCCGGCGGAGATCGGGCAGCTCGCGGCGCTGAGGGAGTTGGGCCTCTTCGAAAATCAGCTGACGAGCGTGCCGGCTGAGATCGGGCAGCTCACGTTGCTGGAAGGGTTGGAACTCCGCCACAATCGGCTGACGAGCGAGCCTGCTGCGATACGCGAGCTCAGAGCGGGCTGTCGTGTGGGCATGGATCGTGGCGTGACGGTGGACGAGTGATCGCAGCACTTTTCAGCGTAGGCGGGTCGTGCGATAGTAGATTGTAAGTAACACGATGTGAACAATGCCTCATCGGGCGTCTCTCCTCGCTCGCGGCGACGTAACAACTGAGGGTGACCTCAGGGTCAAGGGTTTGCTGAGGGTATATTGTAGGGTAGAGGGTTCAGGGTTCATAAACCCTCTCACGGCGCTGACGGAGTTGTCCCTCCAACGCAACAAGCTGAAGAGCGTGCCCGCGGAGATCGGGCAGCTCGCGACGCTGAAGGAGTTGTGGCTCAACGACAATCTGCTGACGAGTGTGCCGGCCGAGATCGGGCAGCTCAGGGCGCTGACGTCGTTGAACCTCGACGGCAATCGGCTGACGAGTGTGCCGGCTGCGATACGCGAGCTCAGAGCGGCGGGCTTCTATGTGCAGCTGGATGACGGCCTGACAGTGGACGAGTGATCGCAGCACTTCTCAGCGTAGGCCTGTCGCGCGATAGAGGTTGTAACTAACACGATGTGAACAAAGCCTCATCGGTCGTCTCTCCTCGCTCGCGGCGACTGATTTGCATGAGGGTTGACCTTAGGGTCAAGGGTTTGCTGAGGGTATACTCGAGGGTTCAGGGTTCATAAACCCCAATGATTTAGGGTTTAGGGTTTAGGGTTTAGGGTTTAGGGTTTAGGGTTTAGGGTTTAGGGTTTAGGGTTTAGGGTTTAGGGTTTAGGGTTTAGGGTTTAGGGTTTAGGGTTTAGGGTTTAGGGTTTAGGGTTTAGGGTTTAGGGTTTAGGGTTTAGGGTTTAGGGTTTAGGGTTTAGGGTTTAGGGTTTAGGGTTTAGGGTTTAGGGTTTAGGGTTTAGGGTTTAGGGTTTAGGGTTTAGGGTTTAGGGTTTAGGGTTTAGGGTTTAGGG